>NC_140994.1:126685746-127083246 GCF_052327205.1 Somniosus microcephalus
CCCGAGATCCGCACTCCCGAGAGCCCCGCCCCCCCGCCCGAGCCGAGCGGGGAACAGAGAGAGACGCCACGTCTCAGCTGCTCCTGCTGCGCGCGCACCCTGTGTATGTCCCGTGACCCTCGTGGCTGACGCCGTTGCCCCGGCTAACGTGACAGGGCGGGGAGCTTAGCAGAAGCCGTGGGACAATTACCTAGCTCGGGCATGGCTGGGCAGGAGAGGCCCAGGCTTTGAGGCCTAGGTTCTGAGGCCTTACAAAAACAGGGAAAGGTAGGAAAAAGAATCTTCAGGTTAGAGAAAATATTTACAAATGAATGAAGTTTTTTAAAAAACAACTTAATAAAAGCAATTTTCTTTTGCTGGAAATGTAGGTTTGAAAAGAAAAACGCAGAAAGCGGGAAAAAGAATGGAATCAAGATGGCTGACACTCACCTCAGTTCAGAACGATAAGGCCCGAAGCGTAGGATTGGTCAATCGTCCCATCACTCGACTGTAGGAGGGCCCGCCCGCATGCGCCAGCTACCCGGCGTACGATTGGTCGACCTCGAGGTCACTCTATCGCTAATGAGCGGATAATGAGAAGCTAATGAATGGAATTTTGAACGTTTTTTGGATACCGCGGGCGCAATTTTTGTCCGGCCGAAACGTAAATACGCTTATGACCGTTTTGGAATGGTAAGCTTTCTTTTGACGTAATGCACGCGTAGGTACGCTCTATAACTTTCGAGTGCAACGCCGGACAGACGCACACTGGAGGACAGACAGACAGACAGATAGACAGACAGACAGATGTATCCGTTTATATATATAGACTAGCTGGGGGGGGCCGGCGTTGTCAAGGCTTTTTTGTAAAACAGCAGTTTACAGGACCGCGCGGTTTACGGCAGGCCGCTGCCGTTCCCCCGCTCTGTGTCTCGGGCCGAGCGGTTGTGAGGCCCGGCCCGAGTGACCCCAACTCTGAGGGGGAGAGAGAGAGACTGGGGGGGAGAGAGTGAGAGAGATGGGGGAGAGAGAGTAGAGAGACTGGGGGGAGAGAGAGGAGAGAGACTGGGGAGAGAGAGAGAGAGAGAGAATTGGGAGATAGAGAGAGAGAGAGAGAGAGACTGAGGGGGAGAGAGAGAGAGACTGGGGGAGAGAGACGGGGAGAGAGAGAGAGAGAGACTGGGGGAGAGAGAGAGAGAGAGACGGGGGAAGGGAGAGAGAGACTGGGGAGAGAGAGAGACTGGGGAGATAGAGAGAGAGAGAGAGAGAGAGAGAGAGAGCGCGAGAGAGAGATTGGGGGGAGAGAGAGAGAGACTGGAGGAGGGAGAGACTGGAGGAGAGAGCGAGATGGAGAGAGAGAGACTGTGAGAGAGAGACTGGAGGAGGGAGAGTCTGGAAGAGAGAGAGAGACTGGGAGACTGGGGGAGAGAGAGAGACTGGGAGAGAGAGAGACTGGGAGAGAGAGAGAGAGCGCGAGACTGAGGGGCGAGAGACTGAGGGGCGAGAGAGAGAGAGACAGGGAGAGAGAGAGAAACTGGGGGAGAGAGAGAGAGAGACTGGGGAAGAGATAGAGAGACTGGGAGACAGAGAGAGAGAGAATGGGAGACAGAGAGAGAGATAAAGAGATGGGGAGAGAGAGAGAGGGAGAGGGCTAGAAATTTGGTATCACCCCATTTGGAGAGGGAAGGAGAGAGAGACAGAGAGAGAGAGGGAAGGGGAGAGAGAGAGAGAGAGAGGGAAGGAGAGAGAGAGAGAGGGAAGGAGCGAGAGACAGAGAGAGGGAAGGAGAGAGAGACAGAGAGAGAGGGAAGGAGAGAGAGACAGAGAGAGAGGGAAGGAGAGAGAGAGAGAGGGAAGGAGAGAGAGACAGACAGAGACAGAGAGGGAAGAAGAGAGAGAGACTGAGGGGAGAGAGAGAGAGATGGGAGAGAGAGAAAGAGTAGAGAGACTGGGGGGAGAGAGGGAGAGAGAGAGAGACGGGGAGATAGAGAGAGAGAGAGAGAGAGACTGGGGAGATAGAGAGAGAGACTGAGGGGGGAGACAGAGCGCGACTGAGGGGGGAGAGAGAGAGACTGGGGTAGAGAGAGACGGGGAGAGAGAGAGAAAATATTCGCTTGTTTCATTGACTTCAAGAAAGCCTTTGACTCTATCTGGCACGAAGGGCTCTATTATAAACTTCTTCAGTGTGGAATAGGGGGCAAAGTCTATGACCTTATTAAATCGATGTATCTGAAAAATAAATGTGGTGTCAAAATTGGAGACAAACGCACCGGTTTCTTCACCCAGAGAAGAGGCGTCCGGCAGGGCTGCAATTTGAGCCCGACCCTGTTCAACATATACATAAATGAATTAGCAGACATGCTGGAGAAAAGCGAGTCACCGGGTCTCTGTCTCCTGGATGGAGAAGTGAAATCCCTGTTCTATGCGGATGACCTGGTTCTGCTGTCTCCCACAGAACAGGGATTACAGCAACAACTAGACCTACTCGACAAATACTGCCAAAATTGGGCCCTAACAGTAAATCTAAAGAAAACCAACATCATGATTTTTCAAAAAAGGCCCAGTTGTCAGGAAAACAAATACCAGTTTACTCTCAGTGATACCATCATACTGAAACTAAGTACTCCTACTCAGCCGGACCCTGACCAGTCCCAGACCAACACTGCCGTCCAAACACCAATCCGAGTGAACCAAATCATTAAACAATGCAAAGAAACCTACCTGGAACATTGGAACAATATAACCAAAAGCCAAAGCAGATTAGAATGTTACTGGGCCCTAAAAAGCGAATATAAACTGGCAGACTATCTCTCGACCATCAGAGACACAAAACAGAGACAGACCCTCACCAGTTACAGACTAAGCGACCACCAACTGGCAATTGAAAAAGGCAGATACAAGAAATCCTTGCAGCCTAGAGAGAATAGAATATGTGATCAATGTCTGGCCGGCGAAGTTGAGACAGAGATGCATTTCCTCCTAAAATGCGAAAAATTCAACACAACAAGAAACATATTATTTGACAAGCTCAGCCAAACAACCCCAGATTTCAAAGAATTGGATGACCTGTCAAAATTAAGATTAGTCCTGGGAGAAGGAGACAGACCATACCTTGGTGCCAAATATGTAACAACATGTCACAACCTGAGGACTGTTTAAAATTAATACTGAATGTACCCAACGATGTTCAACGACTTTAAATTAATATTGTTTAAACTAATATTGTATGTACCCAACGAAGGTCAAAATTGTTTGACACCTACAGAATGTTGGAAAACTGTACTTTTTGTTATGTAAGCTTTGGCAATATGGTTCCCTGTAAACTTTCATGCCAATAAAGCATTTGAATTGAATTGAATTGAAAATTGAATTGAGTAGAGAGACTGGGGGGAGAGAGAGGAGAGAGACTGGGGAGAGAGAGACTTGGGGAGAGAGAGAGACAGACCAGGGGGGAGAGAGGGAGAGAGAGAGACTGGGGGAGAGAGAGAGAGAGATGGGGAGAGAGAGGGAGGGAGAGACTGGGGGGGAGAGAGAGAGAGAGACTGGCGAGATAGAGAGGGACTGAGGGGGAGAGAGAGAGCGACTGAGGGGGAGAGAGAGAGACTGGGGGAGAGAGAGAGAGGCGGGGGGAGAGAGAGAGAGAGTAGAGAGACGGGGGAGAGAGGGGAGAGAGATTGGGGAAAGAGAAAGAGAATGGGTAGAGAGAGAGAGAGACTGAGGGGGAGAGAGAAAGAGACTGAGGGGTGAGAGAGAGAGAGAGACGGGGAGAGAGAGAGAGGGAGAGACTGGGTAGATAGAGAGAGAGAGACTGAGGGGGAAGGGAGAGAGTGACTGAGGGGGAGAGAGGGAGACTGGGGGAGAGAGAGAGAGATGGGGGAGAGAAAGAGAGAGAATAGAGAGACTGGGGGGAGAGAGAGGAGAGAGACTGGGGAAAGAGAAAGAGAATGGGCAGAGAGAGAGAGAGAGAGAGACTGAGGGGGAGAGAGAGAGAGACTGGGGGAGAGAAACGGGGAGAGAGAGAGAGAGACTGGGGGAGAGAGAGAGAGATGGGCGAAGGGAGAGAGAGACTGGGGAGAGAGAGAGAGACTGGGGAGATAGAGAGAGAGAGCGAGAGAGAGGCTGGGGGGGAGAGAGAGAGACCAGGGGTTGGGGGGGAGAGAGAGAGAGACTGAGGGGAGAGAGAGAGAGATGGGGAGAGAGAGAGACTTGGGGGGAGAGGGAGAGAGTGGAGGGAGAGGGAGAGAGTGGGGGAGAGAGAGAGAGAGAGACTGGGGGGACAGGGGGAGAGTTGGGGAGAGAGAGAGAGAGAGACTGGGGGGAGAGAGAGACTGGGGGAGAGAAAGACTGGGGGAGAGAGAGAGAGACTGGGGGGAGAGAGAGACTGGGGAGAGAGAGACTGGAGGGGAGAGAGAGAGACTGGGGGAGAGAGAGAGACTGGGGGGAGAGACAGAGACTGGGGGGGAGAGAGAGACTGGGGGGAGAGACAGAGACTGGGGGGGAGAGAGAGAGACTGGGAGAGAGAGAGAGAAACTGGTGGGAGAGAGAGTGCGACTGAGGGGGGAGAGAGAGAGACGGGGAGAGAGAGAGAGAGGGAGAGAGAATGGGGAGATAGAGAGAGAGCGACTGAGGGGGGAGAGAGAGAGACTGGGGGAGAGAGAGAGAGACTGGGAGAGAGAGAGAGACTGGGGGAGAGAGAGAGAGACGGGAGAGAGAGAGAGAGAGAGTAGAGAGACTGGGGGGAGAGAGAGGAGAGAGACTGGGGAGAGAGAGAGAGAGGCTGGGGGAGAGAGAGAGAGAGACTGGGGGGGAGAGAGAGAGAGAGACTGGGGAGAGAGAGGAGAGAGACTGGGGAGAGAGAGAGAAAGAGAGAGAGACTGGGGGAGAGAGAGAGACTGGGGGAGAGAGACGGGGAGAGAGAGAGAGAGAGACTGGGGGAGAGAGAGAGAGAGAGAGAGACAGGGGAAGGGAGAGAGAGACTGGGGAGAGAGAGAGATAGAGAGACTGGGAGACAGAGAGAGAGAGATAGAGAGACGGGGAGCGAGAGAGCGATTCGGGGGAGAGAGAGAGAGAGAGACTGGAGGAGGGAGAGACTGGAGGAGAGAGAGAGACGGAGAGAGAAGAAATAGAGAAGAGAGGAAGAGGCCCGGCCCGAGTCACCCCAGCTGAGTAGGCTGGGCACAGTGAAAGCATTGATTTCTTTATGACAGCACAAAAACTGCTCTGACAGCGTAGCAGCTCTTCAACATCATAGTCACTCAATGCTAATGAGCGGATAATGAGCGGAATTTTGAACATTTTTTGGATAACGTCGGCACAAATTTTGTCTCACCGAAACGTAAATACGCTTATGACCGCTCCGGAATCGTAAGCTTTCTTTTGATGTAACACACGTGTAGGTACGCTCTCAGAAATTTTGCAAATCTTACACTCCCCCCTGTGATACTAAAACTTGCTTGAAATATCATATTTTAAAGTGAAAATGTAGTGTACATCAGCATACAGAGAGTAAAATTACAGACTTTACACACACATCCAAGCATGGAGGGGATCTAACACCCCTACACCACTTGGTACACATATCTTTATTAAACCGCGTCGCAACACAAACAACAAAAGAAAACCTTTAATTAAAAAAACAAAATAAAGAAACAACACTGCTTTAATCGAAATATAGGGGAAAAACTTAAACCGGTGTATCTTCCACCTTTATATAATGTTCTTTCCAAAAGAACAGATTTTTACTTATATTTTTTATCCACACCTTTGTTTTGGTTTCCCCCCCCTTTCCTTTTTTTTCTCTCTCCCACATGGCAGCTGTCTCTCATTCTGCCAGCGCATTTCACACCTAATCTAGAGCCGTCTTTTGTCTCCACTAGTTCCACCACCACCTCATCTCGTTTTGAATACCTCTTAATGTCTCTTCTTCTCTTTTGTTCTCTCCCAGCCTGGCCTCTTAATCTACTTCATTCCCTGTGCCTCTTTAGTCTTGATAAAGGGTTTTGACCCGAAACGTTGACTCTAATTTCTCTCCACGGATGTTGCCTGGCTTGCTGAGTTTTTCTAGCATTTTCTGTTGTTATTTCGGATTTCCAACATCTGCAGTATTTTGCTATCGTACTAGTGTTTGGTACACTGCCACACCTCTTCGAGGAATGCCTACCTTGAAGAAGTTCTGCCCTTCTCTTCGACTGGATCCCCGTTTGGCTCTACAACCTTGTTCATCTTCATTACTTTCAGTTTCCCTTCTCGTGTTTGATCAGGTATCTGCCAAGACTCGGTTTCACAGCCATATCATTTTCCTCAGCAACTGTCTCCGGTTCCGACTTATTCCACGTGGATTCCAACTAAACTTCCACCCTTCGTGTTTCGGATCCACCCAGGATTACAAATATCTCCAAGATATTCATCGTTCCTCGAACTACTGCTCTCGCCGCATCTTGAGATCCACGCTCAACGCCATGCGGCACCACATGAACACTCTCGACCTCTCTCTTCAGCAACACCAGCGCACTCTATCTCAAAGCTGTCTGGGTCCACAGTTCCATTTCATCCTTCGACTCATCCGACGCTTCAACAAAAAACTTTTCTTCTTCCTTTCCGATGTCAAGGATCGCAAGCTTCATCAACTCTTGGACACCAACGCCGCTCCGGAACCTTCTTCCCCTTCACTTTCCTCTAACCCCCCTTCTCCCAATCTCACCCCCTGCCGCATTTTCACCATCCCCTCTGACCTTCCCCTCTCTGACCCCGAACGATCAGTCCTCAGCAAAGGCCTGAGTTTCATCCCCTTACGCCCCCACCTCAATGAATTTCGAGCTCAGCACGGTGTTGAGCTCTTTTTCCACCGCCTTCGTCTCCGTGCCCACTTCTCTGGCCAGGAGTCTTCCCCCCGCACGACTGAACCTTTCTCCCGCTTTCAGAATTCCCGTTATACTTGGACCGCTCCCCCTGGCCTCTTACCCTCGCTAGATCTTTTCATCGCTAACTGCCGCCGCGACATCGGCCGTCTCCATTTCACTGCTCCCCTCACTCACTCCAACCTACCTCCCTCTGAACTTGCAGCACTCCATTCTCTTAGATCCAACCCTGACATTGTCATTAAACCCGCTGACAAGGGTGGTGCTGTTGTTGTTTGGCGAACTGACCTCTACCCAGCGGAAGCTGAACGCCAACTCTCCGACACCTCCGCCTACCTCCACCTGGACCATGACCCCACTACCGAACATCAAACCACCGTTTCCAAGACTGTCACTGACCTCATCTCCTCTGGAGATCTCCCCCCCGCGGCCACCAACCTCATAGTTCCCCAACCCCGCACAGCCCGCTTCTACCTCCTTCCCAAGATCCACAAACAGGACTGCCCTGGTAGACCCATTGTTTCAGCCTGTTCTTGCCCCACGGAACTTATCTCTTCCTATCTCGACTCTATCTTTTCTCCCCTTGTCCAGTCTCTTCCCAGCTGCATCTGCAACTCTTCGGACGCCCTCCGCCACTTTAACAGTTTCCAGTTTCCTGGCCCCAACCGCTTCCTTTTCACCATGGACATACAATCCCTCTACACCTCCATCCCCCACCAGGATGGCCTGAGGGCGCTCCGCTTCTTCCTTGAACAGAGGCCCGACCAGTCCCCATCCACCACTACCCTCCTCTCCTGGCTGAACTTGTTCTCACGTTGAACAACTTCTCCTTTAACTCTACTCATTTCCTCCAAATCAAAGGTGTTGCTATGGGTACCCGCATGGGTCCTAGTTATGCCTGCCTTTTTGTGGGATATGTGGAACACTCTTTGTTCCAGTTCTACTCGGGTCCCCTCCCTCACCTCTTTTTCCGATACATTGATGACTGCATCGGTGCCACTTCCTGCTTTCGCCCTGAACTAAACAATTTCATTCACTTTGCCTCCAATTTCCACCCTTCCCTCACCTTCACATGGTCCATCTCTGACTCTTCCCTTCCCTTCCTCGACTTCTCCGTCTCCATCTCTGGGGATAGGTTATTGACCAATATTCACGACAAGCCCACTGACTCCCACAGCTACCTGGACTACACTTCCTCCCACCCCGCCTCCTGTAAGGACTCTATTCCATTCTCCCAGTTTCTCTGTCTCCGCCGCATCTGCTCCAACGATGCCACCTTCCAGTGTTTCCGACATGTCTTCCTTTTTCCTCAACCGAGGATGCCCCTCTACTGTGGTTGACACGGCCCTCGACCGTGTCCGTTCTATCTCCCGCACTTCTGCCCTCACCCCTGCCCCTCCCTCCCGGAACCACGATAGGGTTCCCCTTGTCCTCACCTTTCACCCCACCAGCCTCCACATTCAACGGATCATCCTCCGCCATTTCTGTTGTGTATGTACCTTTAAGAGAATAACTGGTCTCAGACTGCAGTACCGGCAGTGACCACCCCTGTATAAAAGGCGCTAGAGAGCCTCTGTTGTTTAGTTTCGTTTATGCCTTTCACCAGTAAAGATCTGTTTGTTTTCTCTCCTGCTAGTCCGTGTCTCAATCATTCACGGACTTAACACTGGCGACGAGTTAGAAACAAACTTACCTGCAACTCAGCAGCAGCTCCGACGACGTTGTTGAAGGTCGGAGCCAGAAAAAAAAAAGAAAAAAAAAAGAGGCCATTGAAACTCGAGAAACGGGCGTCGACCGTCAATCATCAATTTCAAAACTTGCAGGAGAGACTGTCCAGAGCCAGGCTGGGTTCCTCGGTCCGTGGTTTCCCAGCTAATCGGGCTGGTGGCAGGTAGTGCTCTGATCCTTCCTGGGCTGCGGCGGGCTGAAGCTTGATCGGGTGGCTTTTCAACGGGGCCGGGCAGCGAGTCTGGAAGCAAGGAGAGAGAGAGAGGGTGGAGCACACAGGGCGTGGCCGGTGTTTCGAAGCTGGGCAGCGTTTGGACCTCAGAAGAGGGAGGGAAGTGTCCCAGAGGGTCCGCTCCACGACGGGAAAATAATAAAAGAAAAAGAATACGCGCAAGAAACCGTGGAAAGCAGCGCTAACAACAGCGGGGAAGAATGCAAAGCGCGGGAGGCGCCATTTTGTTAAATCAGGGAAGAAGGCAAAGCGCGGGAGGCGCCATTTTAGATTTGCAAGATGCCGAAGACTGGCTGTATCACTGCTTTTGATAATACATTAGAGGACTGGACCACGTATGTGGAAAGAGTAGAGGTATATTTCGAGGCAAACGATATAGCGGAGGGGAAAAAGGCATCGATATTGTTAAACTTAATGGGCGCTAGAACGTATGGCCTATTGCGGGACCTGATTACTCCAGCCAAACCGAAGGCGAAGAGTTTTAACGAAATTGTTGCTGTCCTACAGGAGCACTTAAACCCTGCACCGCTGTTGATAGCAGAAAGATTTAAATTCCACAGGAGAACTCAGCACAAAGATGAGAGCAATGCTGAGTATCTTACGGAACTACGCAAGCTATCAAAGCACTGCCAGTTCGGAGCAGGACTGGCAGATACCCTACGGGACAAATTTGTCTGTGGACTCCTGAGTGAAGGAACACCGAAGAAGTTACTCTCAGAAAAAGAGCTGACGCTAGATAAGGCTTTCAGCGTGGCAGTATCGTATGAAGCAGCAGCCAGGGGAGCTGCAGAAATTCAACAAAAACCAGAGGAATACGGCACCCACGAAATGACACGGGGATTTGCAAAATGTTATTGCTGTGGCAGAACTAACCATGACCAGAAGGACTGCTGGTCCAAAGACAAAATATGCAGACAATGCAGGAAGATTGGACACATTGCACGAGTTTGTAGGTCTGGGAAGAAGACCAGCGACAACAAAAAGGCTACTAAGGAACTGTACAAGAAAGTACAAAAGATGACGGACAGTAGTTCCGAAGACCAGATGAGCGATAGTGAATCCGGAAACAGGAGACTAAGCTGTCTCAAACTTCACAATGTAATCGCAAAAGAGGATCACCAAACCATTTGGGTCACTCTCACGATAGCAGGGTCCCAAGTTAAAATGGAATTGGATACAGGATCAGCGCTAACCGTCATGAATCGACGAGACTACGAGCGGCTATTTTCACACATACCCTTGAGAGAGACATCCATCGTCTTGACGACGTATACGGGGCAAAAGGTATACCCCAGAGGAAAAATAAGGGTGCCTGCCGAATACAATGGCAAGAAAATACGGAAATTGTATCTCTACATACTGCCAAATGGTGGACCACCGTTATTGGGACGGGAATGGATCAGGAAGATAAACTTAGATTGGCATTCCATTCATGCAATGACGGTGGATGGTAAAAAAGATGAAGACGTCACTCCTGGACGATTGTCAACAATCTTAGCTAACGCCAAAGAGGTATTTCAACAAGAACTGGGCACGCTTAAAGGTGTAACCGCCTCGATAAAAATAGAAGAGAATGCAGTTCCCGAGTTTTTCAAAGCGAGACCGATACCATATGCAATTCGCCCAGCCGTCGAGGCAGAGCTGGAGAATCTGGAGAAAGCGGGCGTGTTGTCTAAGGTCGACTGGAGCGAGTGGGCGACACCCATCGTTCCTGTCATGAAGAAAACGTTAACCAATAAGTCCGGAGAGCCAAGGAAGATTCGCATCTGTGGGGATTTCAAGGTGACGGTGAACCCTGCCCTTCGCACAGTACAATATCCTCTTCCAAGGATAGAAGACATCTTCGCCTCGCTGTCTGGAGGGAAGCGTTTTACAAAAATTGACCTAGCACAAGCATATTTGCAGATGGAGGTTGAAGAGTGCTCTAGGAAGTATCTCACGATAAACACTCACAAAGGTCTTTACCAGTATCATCGATTGGTATTCGGAGTAGCATCGGCTCCGGCGATATGGCAAAGAGTGATGGAACAAGTCCTGCAAGGGATTCCGGGGACTCAGTGTTACTTGGACGATATTCTTGTAACAGGTGAAGATGACAGTGAACACCTTAACAACCTAGAACAGGTGCTCACTAGACTACGGGAACATGGGCTATGAGCCAACCGCCCCAAGTGCAAATTTTTTAAGAAACAGATATCGTATTGTGGCCACGTGATTGATGAAGAGGGGTTACATAAGTCCCCTGACAAAATTGAAGCGGTTGTTAAGGCCCCAGCGCCTGAAAATGTGTCGCAACTGAGGTCATTCCTCAGATTGGTGAATTACTATCATAAGTTTTTGCCGAATTTGTCGACAATTTTGCACCCACTGAACGCCCTGCTATGAACGGGGGTAGCATGGAAATGGAGCGATGATTGTAAGCGTGTTTTTCAGAAGAGTAAGGACTTAATCACTTCAAAGGAAGTATTGGCTCACTACAACCCAGCACTGGCGTGTGATGCATCTCCCTACGGCATTGGGGCGGTACTGTCACATAAATTCCTTGATGGTTCGGAGAGGCCGATAGCTTTTGCGTCACGCTCGTTAACTTCTGCCGAGCGTAACTACACCCAGATTGACAGAGAGGCCCTCAGCCTAGTGTGGGGGGTGAAGAAGTTCAATCACTATCTGCACGGTCAAAAATTTACTCAACTAACCGATCATCAACCTCTTGTCTCCATTTTCAGCCCTCAGAAGGGCGTACCGATAATGGCAGCACAACGGCTGCAGAGATGGTCCCTTTTCCTAGGGGCACACCAATATGACATCGAGTACAAAGGAACTAAACAGCATGGAAATGCTGATGGATTGTCACGTCTACCGTTGCCAATGGTGGAAGAAGAAGACCTTGCAGTGGATCCAATGGAGTTATTCCACTTGACCATAGTCGAATGTCTCCCTGTGACGAATGCAAACATAGAAAAGGAAACACGGAATGCCCCGACACTATCACGGGTCTATGATTTAACGGTGAAGGGATGGCCAGCACATGGCGAACCACTGCTGCCAGCATTCTCGCCAAGAAGAGAACAGCTGTCAGTGTGCAGAGGAACCTTGATGTGTGGATCCAGAGTAGTAATTCCACCTAAGTTGACGGATAGAGTGCTCAATGAGCTTCATGAGGGTCATCTGGGTGGGGTAAAAATGAAGAGCTTAGCCAGAGCGTTTGTGTGGTGGCCAGGAATCGATAGAGAAATCGAAGAGATGACCAAGAGCTGTGCAGGATGCCAGAAGGTCCAAAACGCCCCACCACAAGCTCCTCTGCATCCATGGGAGTGGCCCTCATCTCCATGGCAAAGGGTGCACATTGATTTTGCTGGTCCCTTCATGGACTCGATGTTTTTAATTGCAGTGGATGCACATTCAAAGTGGCCAGAGGTAATAAAAATGTCCTCAACCACCACGGAAAAAACTATCACAGTTTTACGAACCATATTCGCCAGGAATGGGCTGCCTGAACAGATTTGCTCTGACAATGGACCACAGTTTGTGTCTGAAGAGTTCCGGAGGTTCTTAAAGAACAATGGTGTTAAGCATTACACATCTGCCCCATATCATCCAGCCACTAATGGATTGGCCGAGAGGTTTGTCCAAACATTCAAGAAGGCTATCAAGGCAATGTGTAATGAAGACATACCCCTACAACACAAGGTGGACAACTTCTTGTTTGCCTACCGGAATGCGACACATGCGGTTACCAACCAAACTCCAGCCATGATGTTCTTCAATCGAAGACTACGATGCCGCTTGGATTTGGTTAAGCTAAACGTCCGAAGAGATGTGGAGAACAGGCAGTTTCAGAAT
This sequence comes from Somniosus microcephalus, assembly GCF_052327205.1. Taxonomy (NCBI): domain Eukaryota; kingdom Metazoa; phylum Chordata; class Chondrichthyes; order Squaliformes; family Somniosidae; genus Somniosus; species Somniosus microcephalus. The sequence continues at coordinate 126,698,386 of NC_140994.1, forward strand.
ATGAATGAAAGGCCGACCAGGAGTTTTAAGATAGGTCAACCAGTTTTGGCCCGGGACTACCGCACTCAGAAATGGCAGCCAGGAACGATTTGTACACGACAAGGACCTCTCATGTATACCGTGGTCGTTGGGGAGAGCATTGTAAGATGCCATGCTGACCAGATTCTAGAGTCACTGGAAAACGTCAACTCCACACCACGATCTGACACACCTGGTAATGAAATCGACGTTCCAATTGCAGCTACCGCAGAGCCGGTAATATTGGAAGCAGATGAACCAAACAACGACATTGATTCCGACTCAACATTGCCAGAAGAACCTGATACCCCAAAGAGGCGTTATCCAGACAGAATCAGGAAGCCTCCTCAAAGACTGAACTTATAATTGCTTAAACTTAACCAATGTATCTAGCAACAGTAATTGTGATTGTAATTCATTATCATTAGTTGTTAAATGAATGTTATGTACTGTTTATCTAAAAGGGGAGGAATTGTTGTGTATGTACCTTTAAGAGAATAACTGGTCTCAGACTGCAGTACCGGCAGTGACCACCCCTGTATAAAAGGCGCTAGAGAGCCTCTGTTGTTTAGTTTCGTTTATGCCTTTCACCAGTAAAGATCTGTTTGTTTTCTCTCCTGCTAGTCCGTGTCTCAATCATTCACGGACTTAACAATTTCCTCCACCTCCAAAGTGATCCCACCACCAAACGCATCTTCCCCTCCCCTCCCCTTTCAGCATTCCGTAGGGACCGCTGCCTCTGAGACACACTAGTCCACTCCTCTATCACCCCCAGCACCCCTTCCCCTTCACCTGGCACCTTCCCGTGCAAGCGCAGGAGATGTAACACCTGCCCTTATACCTCCCCCCTTCCCACTGTCCAGGGCCCCAAACACCCCTTCCAGGTGAAACAGCGATTTACTTGTACTTCTTGCAATCTAGTATACTGCATTTGCTGCTCACGATGCGGTCTCCTCTACATTGGGGAGACCAAACGCAGATTGGGTGACCGCTTTGCGGAACACCTCCATTCAGTCCGTAAGCGTGACCCCGAGCTTCCGGTCACCTGTCATTTTCATTCACCGCCCCATTCCCACTCGGACCTCACTGTCCTTGGCCTCTTGCATTGTTCCACGGAAGCTCAATGTAAACTCGAGGAACAGCACCTCATCTTCCGATTAGGCACTTTACAGCCTTCCGGGCTCAATATCGAGTTCAACAATTTCAGATCATAACCTCGGCCCCTATTAGATTTTTACTTATATTTTTTAACCACACCTTTGTTTTGGTTTTTCCCTCCCCCCCTTTCCTTTTTTTTCTCTCTCCCACATGGCAGCTGTCTCCCATTCTGCCAGCGCATTTCACACCTAATCTAGAGCGGTCTTTTGTCTCCACTAGTCCTATCACCATCTCGTCTCGTTTTGAATACCTCTTAATGTCTCTTCTTCTCTTTTGTTCTCTCCCAGCCCGGCCTCTTAATCTACTTCATTCCCTGTGCCTCTTTAGTCTTGATAAAGGGTTTTGACCCGAAACGTTGACTCTAATTTCTCTCCACGGATGTTGCCTGGCCTGCTGAGTTTTTCCAGCATTTTCTGTTGTTATTTCGGATTTCCAACATCTGCAGTATTTTGCTATCATTCTTTCCAAAAGCTCTGGTTTCGGAATTCTGACCGCCGACCTTTTCCCTTACACTGAATGCAAACTAAATACAGCACTCTCCCTAACCGACAAACCACGAGAATGTGGGAAGCCAGTCTGATCCACGAAGGGACCTCTATTTTACTGAAAAGGTTCCACCAGGGTGGAGTCACAATATCCAATATCTTAGTCCCTATCTCTACTGTTCTCTGCTCGAGAGTGTAAAAATGTTTCTGCGAAACTATAACGGCTTTTAGAATTTTGGTCAAATGTTATGGGAGAGGGGGAATTTCATAGCCAAAGTGCGCTACGTACTTTTGCAAGTTCGTAAAATTCTCCTTCACAGTGAGGTGAACAGTGGAGGGTTCAGGAATGGGGGCAATTCATTCCTGGGCCACTTGAATTTCTGCCTCGGGTTTAAAACAGAAACTGCTGTCACTGACCGGACACCAGCTATGCTGTCCATGCTGGTATTGGGACGCGCCGGTGGTGACACAATATGTCCCACCCCCTATATATGCTACCTGCGGGGGAACATGGCCTTGTGCCATTGCCTCCATGGTACAATTTATAGGCTTCGCGTCAGCAGCTCTGAACCCACACTGCGGTCTTGAAAAGGCATTCAAGTGCTGGGGACACAGGATTATGTGTGCTCCCCGGCTCCGGCACCCTGAGAGGTCAGTACCTGTCATAGCATGCTCCCACTTAATGACGTAAGGCGGGACCGCTGTGAAACGAATGTGTGCACCCCTTTGAATGACTCCGACGTTCTCAAACCTGTATACTGGTGCGGGTCGGGCTGTCCTACCCATGACCGGCATCCTAACTACTACTCCCATGATTGTGTGGTTGGACCGCCCACAATCCATGGGGACTGGATAGGCTTCGGAGGCTAGCCGGAGTTGGCACGGGCTCAATACTTTCTCAAAAGGGTGGAGGGCTGCGAGGTGCTTGTTGCTAATCCAGGAGGGGACCAAACCTTGTTTTAAATCCTCCAGGTTACTGCAGCCCTCGCCCAGTAACCATGCCCCGTTTAACACACACACCTCATTCTGCGCAGCCTGGTCAGAGGCATTTCTGTCCTCCCTTATGAGAGCATTTACCGTCTTTGCGTGCTTTTCCAACTCGGCTATGATCTCCTTTAAATGGACCGTCATGGCCTGGTCCTCATGCAACTCCGAGCCCACTACCTTGTTCTCATCCAGTAATATCCTTTTTAATTGCGTTTTTAAACCGTTTATCTGGGTCTGTAACTCTATGTCATCCAAGCTGTTAATGACAGAGGACCCAGTATTAAACGCAGTAAAAACATAATTCCATACACCCCTTCTTTGTCTCCCTGGGTTACCCAAAAATTCTCGGTGTGTGGTGCAGAGTTCAGTCTTGTCCACATGGGCAAAATCGAACTTGTAAAACCTCTTGAACATGTCCTTTAATAGGGCCTGGTATAACTGCTCTTTTTCTTTAGGGCACCACTCCGGTAAATGTACCTCCGTGAGATTTAAAATCACGGAGGCTACCGCGTAGTGTACCCCCTGGTACAGCATCTGATCAGTGGGGACTAATACCAACCCATTCCCTGGTCCCTTGGTGGTGGTGGGGCAATATTTCCTGGATAACCTCGCCTCGTGCGCCGTGGGCAGGGGCTTACTGGGGCGGGTTACCAGCTCAGTGGCATTGACTGGGATCTGGGAGTATGGGACTGCACACACCTTCCAGCTGGCATCCCACCTTATCCCCTTCCCGGTGTCATACCACTGCCGGTGGAACATGATAGATATGCCCGTGGGCAGACCGTCTCTGACCCTCACATACAGATGTAAATCCCTTGGTCCAGTTCCCACCATTTGTCCCAACATACACTCAGTCCTCCATGAGTCCTGGTAATTGTCCGATGGGTGTTATTACCCAAACGCTCCCATTCGACTTCAGGGTTCCGCATGTCCTTGCTCAACTTCCTGAGCCACCACCATCTATCCAGTGGAATGTGTCCTTTACACGTCAAACATATTCGCTTTCCAACGGTGGCACTGACCCTCGTGGTAATGACTCGTACCCGGGGGCACAGGAGGGAGGCTTCACCGTACGTGAATCCAGTTTGGCTGGAGTACTGAGACGAATTGGACCCCAACCATCCTGGCCACCTACCCTCGTGGAAGTAGATGGCGGTCTCCTCCGCATCCCGTTCGCCGCTCCCGTCGATCGCCAGAGGCGCCGTGTCTCCCGAACACCCATAGATGTGGGAGTCCTGGACATCGCCCCTCCTCTCTTTACTCATCCCGATCAGGGCGAATATGATCACGATCCATTCCATCCCGACAATCTTTCTGCAAAAAGATGTAAAAACATGCAGCCAGGTCCCGAAGAGATTCTCTGGCTTGGCGAGGCATGGTCAGGTCCCGCGACCTCGACCCAAATATACACGCTCTCGGCAGATTTCTTATTCAAACTACTCATCACCTTATTTAACCTAAGCTAAACACCCAGACTTAAGCTAAATAATTACACCTACTTAAAACTTAAACTTAAACTATACTATATACAACCGCTGCCCGTCTCCGGGCAGCCAGGCTAATCCCTGGTCAGACTGCGGCTCACCGCTACCCCCGGCGTGACCGCACCGTCCTTTACTGTTGGTCCCTCGCAGCCCGAGGCTGCTGGCTGAGGATCTCTGTCCTTGGACCTCTCCCTGGCTCGAGGGGCGGCCCTTGGGAACTGGAGGGCTGGTGACCATGGCTTTCTCAGTTGGGGCGTCCGCGGGGACTTTCTGGGGGCTTTGGCGGGTGGGGCTGTCTTGGCCGCTGGGCCTTTTACCCGAGCCGCTGCTCTCCCGGGCTTGACTCCTCCCGAACCTGGGTTAGGGGCAGGTAACCTTTCGCAGCCTGCTGCCGCGAGCTGAGAGTCTCCGCTCTCGGGTCCCATGGCTGGGTCCGGGGCGGGGTTTTTGACCTCAGGTCCCTCCCTCTCTACACCTGGGTTAGGGGCGGGGTTTTCGCCCTCAAGTCCCTCCCTCTTGTCTGGATCCCAGAAGAGTGGGGGCGTGTCCCAATCGATGGGCTGGATGGCCCCTCCCTTCAAGCAGGCCACAGCGCCTGCTCGTGTGGTCTGTGAACTTGCTCGTGCTGCAGGCTGAGGATCTTTGTCCTCAGACCTTACCCCAACTGGCAGTTTTCTCCTTTCAGGCTGAAACAGCTTGCACTGGTTGATATAACCAGTGGCCTGTTTTAAACTCTGTGCTGAAGCCTCGCCCGCTGCCCCGGACGGACCTTCTAGGGGCTGTCTTTTCTCCTTTCTCACCAGGCCGGTCTTACCTCTGGCCCTTTCTCTGGCGCGCATGGTCAGACCGAGGAATTTCACCTTGTGCTGGCCGATCTGCGCCTTTTTGGGATTCACTTTGAAACCCTTCTGTCCTAACAGCTCCAGTACTTCGGCCAATAGTGGGCCATGCTCCTCTTTTGAATCAGTGAACAGGAGCAGGTCATCCACATATTGTACCAACTAAAGTCCTTCAAACTTTCTGCCATGCACTGATGGAAGATGCTGGGGCTATTATGGAAGCCCTGAGGCAAGCAGTTCCACGTGTACTATTGCCCTTTAAACGTAAAGGCAAACTTGTACTGATCCTCCCTCCTTACAGGGATGGACCAAAACCCATTTGAAATATCAGCACTGTGAAAGTGGTCACGGATGCTGGAATACTCCCTATCAGGTCGGCAACTGCTGCCACTGTGGGTGCACAGGCTGGGATGTTACTATTGAGCACCCGATAGTCCACTGTGGCCCTCCAGGAATTGTCCAGTTTTCTAACCAGCCAAAACGGAGAGTTTACATGGGTGGCTATCGGCCTCAGAACTCCCTGCTATCGGCCTCAGAACATGGCTGCTTCCATGTCTGGCCCTGCTTCCCTGGGGAAGTTATACTGTTTCTGTGGTCGGGCCATGGGTCCCCGTCTACTCTGACCTCAAACCCTGTGACCCTCCCACAGTTGTGTTTGTGAGTGGCAAATGTAGCCAGGTGGGCCTGCACAAATGCCTGGAACTCTGGTGGGGTGTTGCTGACCATGAGCCTGAGGTTATAATCCTCTTTGGGCTTCATGGTGCAGAGGGTTCCCTTCCCTTCCTTACCCGGGATAACTATGATCTCACCGTTCTTTACTTTTCCTGCCCCCCAGAGGCAGTGATTCCTCAAATCCACCAGGATCCCGTGACCTACGATAAAGTCGGCCCCCAGGACCCCTCTTCCATCCTCCACTTCCCAATTCATCAGGACACATGTCCACTTGGAGCTGAGCGGTCCTATCCGAATGGCAAGCGGGATGGAGACCGAGCCAGCCTGTTCCTTACCCGTGAACCCTGATAGACTGTATGGGACCCCGCTGGAGAGAGGTGAGGTGGTGGGGTTAGCTGAGTAGATCATGGTGCGCGATGCCCCCGTGTCCAACAGATAGGTCCCCGCTGCCTTTTCCACCTCCATCTCCAACATGGGTCTCCTCCACTCATCATATCGGAGCGAACACAGATACACAGGCTGCGCCAGGTCTAGTCATGGTTGTGGGTTGGATGGGGCTGACGGGGTGAGAGCACCGGTGGCAGCTGCTACTCTCCCGTGGCCAGTCAGTAAGGACCTCATGGCGTCCAAAAGTGACTCGACCTCTGTGGAAGGGGTCCCCAACCCCGCCTTTTGGGCTGGGGCTGTGGGATGCTTTCCCTTGTTATCCTTCCAAGGGTTCTTACACTCCTTCCGCCAGTGACCATCCTTCCCACACCCGTAATAATTGGTCTTTGTGCTGGGGTGGTTACTCCCTTCCTGGTGCCACTCTTTCCTACCCGGTTCGGGTTTTACCTCATGCAGCTTACCCTTGGGTGGGTGTGCATCGGCTCCCCTACCGTTTTTATAGGCCAGAGTGAGCTGCCTAATTACCGTGACCTCTGTGGTCTGGGGATCTTTGGGGTCGAACCAGGCTTCGGCCTTGGCCCGGATCTGTGGCAAGCTGTTCACCACTAGACAACAGAGCCAATGCGTCAGAGAATCCCCATTGAGGAATCCCTGGTCCCATGTCCCCGGGCAGGCTTTCCGGTACACCGGCCACAACCGGTCCGCAAAAGCCTGCGGGGTCTCCCCTGAGAGCTGTACCGTCTTCTCCACGCGGGAGAAAGGACTTCCCTCATCCATCCCCATGGCCTTCAGAACCGCGTCTCTAAGCCCCTCGTACCCGCTCTGTCCCCTCTTACACTCTTCAGAGAGTGATTGGAGGAGATTACTCTCCAGGGAGAATAGCAGCATCTTGGCCTTCTCAGCATCATCGCAGTCATTGACACTGGCGGCCTGCTCTATTTCCCTGAAGTGGATCGAGGGGTCTCCCTTGGCGGAAAGCTTCGGGACATGGTTGACCATAACCCTAAGCTGTTAAAGGGTAATACGAACTGGTTTTGGAGGGGTCCCTCATCTTCACCATTGGCGGGTGGGCCGAACCTCCGATGCTGTGCTGGGCACATCGGTTCCAGTTCCGACTTTTCGGGGGGGTTGCTCTACCTCCGCCTCCACCTCTGGCTCCACTCTGGGTTCCACGCCCCCTTGCTGCCAAACCTCGCTGAAACTTGGTGCTATGGGTGGTGGTCGTGAGGTCTCCTCTCTCTCAACCGGGCCGTCCCTAGGCACTACCGGTGACATTGGAACTGTTCTCCCCTCGTTCCCCATAAAATCTGCCTGACCTGCCTTTGGGCTTATGAGGCATACCATGCCATTTGCCTTCCGGAGGGCCCGGCTCAGATTTTCTATCTTCTCTTCACAGGGGCCGTGGTCTGCCTCCTCAAACCCCCGTTCATTCACTAGATTGCAAGCAGCTTTTACCTCCTGCACTTTCTCTTCCTGTTCCCTAACCTGCCTTGCCATGCGGGTGTTTTTCTCCCGCAACCTTGACTCATTTCCCTTGGCCTCGGTGACTTGACACCGGAGGTATTCCAACTGGGCCTTGTGTTCTCTCACTAGATGCGCTCTTTCTTGGTTCAAAACCTGCAAAGCTACTAACAACCTTTCCCCTGCGAGAGCCATACCCTGGATCTCCAGGGCTGACTCCCTTAACTCGATTGCCTGTGCAGCAATGAGCCTGTCCAGAAGCTGGATCTGCTTTTTAAAGCACATCAGCCAAACTGCCTTCTCTAAGGACTTCTTGTGTTCCGTTCCCTCTGTCCACTTGGCTGCTGCATCTACCAGATGCCCAGCCTTTGACAGAGTGGTGATCCACTTCTTAGTGATATTCACCTTGCTAAACACATAATCAGAAATCCTCTCCTCCATAATGGTTCGCTCATCCGAACCATTGTCTACCATATCGCAACCCTGATGCCGGTGTCCTGCTGTGGTCGCCAGTTCTGCAGGGGGTGGTGTGGGGTGGTGCATGCGCCCAGTCAGTTGTGCCCCTGACTGTTTGTGAGCGGTTTGAATCGCTCCCACGCCCCTGGGTTCTAGACACCGGGCTTAGGTGCAGGCAGCGATACAGAAAACTCGAGTAGGCAGGTGGTTTGGATGCAAGCAAAACCAAGATTTTATTGAACAGAAAAATTAATACAGCCTTAAAAGGAAGTTATCATTATAGCATTACATGCAAATACCAATAACTACACTTATGCAGGGAATGGGGAACACACGGCACATCGAGGGAAAACAACTATCTTAACAATCCCCTTATCCTTACCCCACCCCTATACCTAACTAGATTAAGCTATGAGAGATCAGAATTCATGTTCACCAATCCAAAGATAAAAGCCAACTGTTAACGAGTGCGAGTTTTGAAGTCTGGGTTTTGGTCCTTCTAGGTACCTCGTCGCCACGTGGTCTTTGGGGGTGTGGTGCTGGGTCGGCTACTGCGACACACCCTCTCCCATCCGCTACCATCGTCGTCTCGTCTCGATGGGTTCTCCTCTTCTTCTCCCTCAGGCGGTCGTCAGCGGTAATGTTACATCGATGAGACGCTTAGCAGTTTTTACTGCTTAGATTTTACTACCCATCCTTCGAACACCAGCATATTCATTATGGCGTGGACACCTGCGTTTATTTGCAGTGTTCAAGGTGTTTGCCCCCACCGTCCTCAAGGACTTTCTTCCCCAAGCGTCAGCTTACAACTAGGCACTTGGTTTAATTATCGATATGTTTTTCGCTGCCCTGCTCTGCCCTTATCGAGTTATTATCGTCTTCTTTGTCTCCACTTGTCTCGTCTCGTCGGACTACTATACGAGTCCTGGGCTACCTGCTCAACTTCGTCTCGCCCTTTTTGCAGCCTGGGCGTCCTGGATGGCTGTGGACTTGGGCCTCGCTCCCCTTCCTAGCAGTTGGTATGGTGTCTTTGGCTACTGAAAATCTGCTCCGGGGAGAGAACCCACCACGAGGCCAGGGCACGAGTACGAGCGGCATCACAAGAGGCTGGAGCCACGAGAGCAGGGTCAAGGGCAAGAGCAAGAGAGAGAGATCGCTACCCGGGGCCTTCAGTTATACCTTTTCGAAAAATCCTTATCTTCGCGCCAAATCAGGTTAGTTCTTTATTTTAAACTTGGCGGGCTAGTTTAAACAATGGTAGCAATCTATACTGACGGTTTTTAGATGGCCGGTAATCGCATCTACCGGTCCAATAATTGACTTGTATTGTCCTGAGAGTTCTTTGATGGGCTTGTCCAGCCTCGATGGCTGTGTTTAATCTGTTTCCGATTATGTATGCAGACTGTTTGATGGCTTTAACTATAGGCCTCACTGAATTTAGATCTGTCTCCAATTCGGTCTAATACATAATTCAAAGTCCTGTCTTGTTCCAAAATACAAAGTTTCTCTTCACAGAAAGCCTGCAGCCTTAGTTTCGATTTCTCCCAAGCTGTCTGCGCTGCAGAATCCATTTAGGAACCCCATAGGCTTTCTGCCATGAGGCACGGACGCCATCTCGGGTACCCTTTTCAATTTAAAATGTCCATGCAGGGTCCGTTTTATTAATAATAACCTTCGGGGAGATGCAGAAATTTTGCAAATCTTACAGGTCATCCACACAAACTGAGATCATCCACTTAGGTCATCCACACAAATTGAGATCATCCACTTAGGTCATCCTCACAAACTGAGATCATCCACTTAGGTCATCCACAGAACCTGAGATCATCCACATGAAGGTTAGAAAGAAGGAAGAATTAAAGCCCACCCTGTCTTCTAATGGTTGTAACTCCGAAACGCTTGGTTAAAGTCAAACCCACATCAAATGCCAAACTTATGATTATCCAACTAGCAAACAATGATGATGAAACCAAATGGAAAGTATTTTCAATGTTGAAGTGGTATACATGATGCAAGGTCCCTCAGGTCCAGAAAACATGAAGGAACTGTTGAGATACACCACAGTTAATATGAAACAGTTTACTGTATTACTGAAATGCAACCAGCAGCATTCCTTTCCAAAACTAAACTGGAATTCAGCAACAATAAACAAATCTTGGTATTTATATTAAAATAACTTAACTCAGGAATTTTAGAGACATTGGTTGGAAATTGTCCACCTTTGGTAGGTTTTCTGACTCGGCCTTTCACAATTTGCAGAAACATATGTCATAGACCTTGACAAATAATGATAGGCTGAATGGCTGTTTGGCCTCCTTCTGTGTTGTATATTTCTGTGGTTCTATAAATGTCTTTGCACACAGAGTTGTCAGGGCATGGAATGCTTTGCCACAGGGAGTTAGGGCAGGGATCATAGCACCTTTTAAGGGAAGAGTAAGTAAGCACTTGTGCCACAGGAAGATACAGGACTATAGAGAGAGAGTAGGGCATTGTTTTGGATTACAGAAGTTAACACAGACACAATGGCTAAATGGCCTCATTCGGTGCTGTAAACTTCAGTGGGTTTATGATTCTTCTATGAGCACTAAGAATGCATATTAAAAGCAAAGACCAAAGCACTGAGGATCTATTATCTGCAAAATTGCAATGTTCACTCACCAATCTAGACCTTGGGCAGTTTATACATGAGATGCAGTGACCTTCATTCACTGTTCCATACTTGCAAAAGATTTCTTCACACTTGTCTCTGGAGGATTATAAAGTATAAATTAGGTATTAATACTCTCCCCATTGACTGCAGATTACATAGGACTACATATCCTTACTAAAACCTGGCTAACATGGGTGAAGTACTTTTGCCTTTTGGCTTTCTACCAGAAAATCTTGGAATCCTTTTGAGAAGGCACTTTGCCACAAGATGAGGTGCCATTTGTTTCCAATTCTTCTTGCTGTCACACAAAGTAGATTTTACACTTGCCTATGTAATAAGAGCGACTACACTTCAAAGTAATTCACTGCATGAGAAGTGTTTTGGGATGTTTCTGAGAAATGTGATCAAGCACTATACAACTAGTTCTTTCCCTCTTAAAATCCAAGCAAGCTGCTTTCATGGACTCAAATTGGAAGCTAATGTAACTGGTCTCAGCCAAAGAAGAAAGGATTTCTGCGCTTATTTCATGAATTAGCTGAACAATTCCAAGTAGCCTCTAGAGAGCCTATATCCACGATGGCAGCAATGAATAATATTTGTACATCAATTTAGTAAAATGCCTCAGTCATCTCGTAAAATATACTGGATATCAGCACGAATGAGGTCCCCCTTTTCAAGCCTTCAATTTACTTGGATTGAAACCTGAGGGGATTTTGAAGACAATCGCCTATTCACTGATGTGTTTGGCTATTGCATTGATTTGGATATGTCAATACATTTTGCTCACTTACATTGGCTCCTGGTCCTCAATGATTCAATTTTTAAAATTCTCATCCTCACATTTAAACCACTTCACGGATTCACCCCTCTCTATCACTATAACCTCTTCCAGCCATACAAGCCCGCCCCCCCTCCACCTCTCCGCTGCTCGGGTTCTGGCCTCTTTTCAACCCGCGCTTCACCCGACCATTTGCAGTCGTGCCATCTGCCACCTGGGCTCCCTACACTCCGGAATTCCTCCCCAAACCTCTCTCCCTCTCTTTCTTTAAGACCCGCCTATTATTTAGATAATAATCTGCCTTCCTGTTTTTGACACCAAAGTGGATAACCTCGCATTTATCTACGTTATATTGCATCTGCCATGCTTCTGCCCAATCACCCAGCCTGTCCAAATCACCCTGGAGTTTCTCGGCATCCTCCTCACAGCACACACGCCCACCCAGCTTTGTGTCATCTGCAAACTTGGAGATATTACATCTAGTTCCCTCGTCCAGATCATTAATATATATTGTGAATAGCTGGGGCCCAAGGACCGATCCCTGCGGTACCCCACTAGTCACTGCCTGCCACTTGGAAAAAGAGCCGTTTATTTCAACTCTTTGCTTTCTGCCTGCCAACCAGTTCTCTATCCAAGTCAATACCTTGCCCCCAATCCCATGTGCCTTAATTTTACACGCTAATGTCTTATGCGGGACCTTATCAAAAGCCTTTTGAAAATCCAAATACACCACATCCACTGGTTCTCCCTTATCTATTTTACCAGTTACACCCTCAAAAAATTCCAGTAGATTAGTCAAGCACGATTTACCTTTTGTAAAGCCATGTTGACTTTGTCCGATCCGGTCACTTTTTTCCAAGTGCTCTGCTATTACATCCTTTATAATGGACTCTAGCATTTTCCCCACTACCGATGTCAGGTTTACCGATCTGTAATTCCCCGTTTTCTCTCTACCACCCTTTTTGAACAGTGGGGTAACATTAGCTACCCGCCAATCCATGCGTACTATTCCAGAGTCTATCGAATTTTGGAAGATGACCAGCAATGCATCTACTATTTCTAGGGCCACTTCCTTAAGTACCCTAGGATGTAGATTATCAGGCCCTGGGGATTTATCGGCCCTCAATCCCATCAATTTCCCTAACACCATTTCCCTACAAATACTGATTTCTATCAGATCCTCCCTTTCATTAGACCCTATGTTCCCCGACATCTTTGGGAAGTTATTTGTGTCCTCCTTTGTGAAGACAGAACCAAAGTATGTATTTAATTGGCCTGCCATTTCTTTGTTCCCCATTATAAATTCCCCTGATTCTGACTGTGTTGTGTCTCAAGGGGTTTTATACCCTTACCTATATAACAATTAAGAAGGACTCCGGGGTGGAGAGTTTATTTAACGGCCATTTTATTTACAATGTGCTTCTTCACTCAATGCACTACATTTCCCATAGTGCATTGCAAATCACCACTACGGTATCCCATGTGGGACAATTCTAATACACATTCAAAATACACAACATATTTCCTCCCCCTTAAAATAGAATGTCCACAAAACAGAATAACTGAAAATGACTATAACTTTGGAAGAGAGGGTAGACTGCCTCTACATTCCACTAACCCTGTGGATTATTCTGCCCCATGCACACAGGTTAGCACTAACTGTAACTAAGGGGCTCTGGAGGCTGCCTTTCTCTTTGGGGGTAACGCCTAGTCTCAGGAGCAGGCTCTGGCTGGCTCTCCCGTGACCCTGCAGGTGTGGCTTCCTCCCTCAATGGCACAAGAGTGGATGGTGCCACCGTCTCAGGGTCGGACGACCAGTCCCTGCTGGAGCCCCCAGCAGGTCCTTGATCCTCTGTTTCTTGGGTTACCTGTGGCGACTTTCCTGGCAGTAACTGGTCTACATGCCATCTCCATGTTCGGTCGTCTCCGGTGCGGACTCGGTATGAAACGGGGCCCATCTTTTGAAAGAACGTAGCCGGGACCCACCGCTCCGGGGTGGTGTAGTTACGCGTGAGGACTTTGCCCCCCATCACAAAGTGTCGTTCTTTGGACCACTGAGCTCATTTGCTGACTTGATCCTGCTGATTGGTGTGCAGCAGTGCTTCTGTGGACGTTGGCCTCAGCAGGTCAAGGCGTGTCCGTAGCTGCCTTCCCATGAGTAGGTAAGCAGGAGATGCTCCAGTCGTAGCATGAGGCGTGTTTCGGTATTTCAGCAGGAAAGCATTCAGGCGCTGCTTTAGAGGAGCATCACTTCATGCCGCTTTCAACGCGCGTTTCAGCGTTCTGACAAATCTCTCCGCCAATCCATTCATGGATGGATGATAAGGCGCGGAGAACGTGTGCTGGATTCCACTGCTCTTGAGGAACTCCTCCATCTCCTGGGATGTGAACTGTGTTCCATTGTCGGTTACAATCTGCTCCGGCAGACCAAATCGCCCAAACATCTCCCTCAGAGTCTCGATGTTTTCTCCGTAGTGGTAGTGGACATTACTGCAACCTCCGGCCATTTGGAATGGGAGTCCACCGCGACCAGGAACATCGCTCCTTCCACTGGTCCCGCGAAGTCCAGATGGATCCGTTGCCACGGTGTCGCCGGCCATTCCCATGGATGCAGTGGCGCTGCTGTTGGCATATCCCTGGTTGTCTCGCATAATGGGCATGATTTTGCTTCAACTTCAATTTCATGATCCAGACCGGGCCACCAGAAGTAGCTTCATGCCAGCTCCTTCATCCGGACAATACCACAATGTCCTGAGTGCAACTCGTTGAGGACATGTTTCCACAGCTTTGGTGGTATGATCACTCGCATGCCCCAAAGGAGGCATCCTGACGTGACAGACAACTCCTTCCCTCTTGACAGGTAAGGTAGGAGCTCAGGTGGTGCGTCTGACACTCATGATCCATCTCCTCGCATCACCCGATCCAGCACCTTGGATAGCGTAGGGTCCACTCTGGTCTCTTTCTTGACCTGCCGGGCCGTGACAGGGGCATTGCTCACCATGTCAAAGTAGAAAATCTTCTGCTCACAGCCTTCAGAGGGCACAGGCAGCGGAAGTCTTGACAATCCGTCCGCATTGCCATGTGCTGCTGACCTCCGGTATTTGATGTTGTAATTGTGAGCGCTTAACATCAGCGCCCAGCGCTGCATCCTGCACGCTGCCAGGGAGGGTATTCCTATGTGTGGACCAAAGATCGATGTCAGAGGACGATGATCCATCAGCAAGGTGAATTTCCTTCCGAACAAGTAGTGATGGAACTTTTTGATTCCAAAGATGATGCCCAAAACCTCTTTTTCGATCTGCGGGTATTTCACCTCCGCCTTGCTCAGGGACCTTGACGCGAATGCAATCAGCTTCTCTTCGCCTGAGGGAAAGATGTGGAACACGACCACGCCGACGCCATAAGGCGACGCGTCACAGGCCAGCTGAATCTGCAACGACGGGTCAAAGTGCGTCAACACTCTGGGGTCAGTCAAAGCTGCTTTGGCTTTCTTGAATGCAGCTTCGCACTCCTTCGTCCACGCCCAGGCCTTGCCCTGACACAGCAACTCATGTAATGGCTTCAACAGTGATGCCAGCTGTGGAATAAACTTTCCGTAATAGTTCAGGAGACCTAAAAATGACCGCAGCTGGCCGACATTTGTAGGTGCAGGAGCGTCGGCAATGGCTTTCACTTTCGACGGTGCTGTGTGTAGGCCGTCCGCGTCGATGACATGGCCTGGGTACTCCACTGATGGCTTGAAAAATTCGCATTTGTCCTTGCGAACGCGTAAGCCATATTCTTCAAGTCTTCCCAGTGTCTTCGTCAGGTTCTGCAGATGCTCGTTGTCGTCCTTTCCTCTGACAATATATCATTGAGATAACATTGTACCCCTGGAATGCCGCTTAAGATCAGGTCCATAGCCCGCTGAAACAATGCTGGTGCTGACGTTATACCAAAGGGTAGGTGGCAGTACCTGTAGAGGCCCTTGTGGGTGGTGATGGTGAGGTACTTCTGTGAGTCCTCTTCTACATGCATCTGCAAGTAGGCTTGGCATAGATCAATCTTGCTAAACTTCTGACCACCTGCTAGACCCGCGAAAAGATCTTCAATGATGGGGAGGGGGTACTGTTCAGCTGAGAGCACAGGATTCACTGTTAATTTGAAATCTACACCTAAGCGAACCGCGCTGTCACTCTTCATCACTGGTACCACGGACGTGGCCCACTCACTGTGCGAAACCGGCACCAGGACCCCTATCTTGACCAGGCGCTCCAGGTCAGCCTCCGCCTTTGGTCTGAGGGCATAGGGAACGTTCCTGGCCTTCAGGAATCATGGCTGGCTGTCATGCTTCACCTTGAGTTTGACTGTAATCCCCTTCATACTCCCCAATTCTCCGTCAAAGACAGCCGCATACTTTGTCAACACTGCCGCTAGCCCCGCCTCTTCGACTGACACCGCATTCACTTTTTTCCAATCCAGATGAATTTTCTCCAACCATGGCCTGCCCATCAGGGATGGATAGTCACCCTTGACCACATAAACTGGCAGCATTACAGTTTGTCCATTAAGCGCCACCTTGACCTCCGTCTTACCCAACATTGGGGCTGTTTCCCCAGTGTAGGTCTTTAAGATGAGCTTGGCCGACGTCAGTGATAGGTGGTTCAGTTTTTCTTTGAATAGCTTCTCTGAAATCAAGGAGACAGCGGCCCCCGTATCCAGCTCCATTTTGACTGGTATTCCCTCTAGTAGTGGAGTGACTCCATAGCCTGATGAGCCTCCATTCACCGTTAACACATGGAGATTCAGCTCCCCATCAGAGTCTGTGTCACTGTCTTCCTGTTCTTGTTTCACCATGTGTAGGTTTCTCTGTTTAGAACGCCAGTTGGATATGTTTCCTTGTTTGTTTTTGTGTGTCTCTGTGTAGGATTGTTTGCTTTGCCCTTTACACACATGTTCAATGTGTCCTTTCTTTTCACATTTCCGACAGGTCAGGTCTTTACACCAGCAGTCAGATGGCTGATGACCTGACCTTCCACATCTATAACACTCTCTGGCACCCCTTGCATGCTTATCCGGTGTAGCTGCTACCCTGTGCACTCTTGTTGCAGCCCCCAACAGCTGTGCACCTTCAGCTGCTAACTCCATAGACACAGCGAGCTCCACTGCTGATTTAAGCGTCAGTTTGTCAGTCGTGAGCAAGCGTTTCTGTGTTGCTTCACATCTTAATCCACACACAAACCTATCACGGACAGTGTCATTTAGAGTTTCACCAAACTCACAATGCTCAGTTAGCTTCTTTAGCATTGCAACATATTCGGCTATGGACTCACCCTCATTTGTGAAACCTGAACCTCTCGGCAATCAGCAGCGGCTTGGGTGCAAAATGCGTTTCCAAAACTTCCACAATCTGATCATATGTCTTAGCGCCGGGCTTATCCGGGTGCATCAAACTCCGTAACAAGCCAAATGTTTTTGCTCCGATCACACTGAGGAACATCCCCACTTTCACGTCGTCTTTAATGCCATTTGCAGTCATGAAAAATCCAAAATGCTCTGTATAAGCACTCCATTGCTCCGCCGTTTCATCAAATGGTCCAAACGCTCCGGTTAGCATAGCCATTTTGTTATCTTTTTTTTTACAGTCCTTTTCCTCCACTTTTATTTTATTTTTACAGTCCTTTTCCTCCACTTCATTTCACTGTATCATTACTCTCCCCCTTCTTATTTGTGTAACACACGAACCGCCACCTTTACGAGGCAATTGCATCAGCACTAAACTGCGGGCGTGCCATTAAGAAAAGACAGGAACTTCTTACTTTAAACATCGCCGATTCCAGTGCAAAGTGATGCGCAAGTCCGTCGTCCTTGTCGCCAGTTTTGTTGTGTCTCAAGGGGTTTTATACCCTTACCTATATAACAATTAAGAAGGACTCCGGGGTGGAGAGTTTAGTTCACGGCCATTTTATTTACAATGTGCTTCTTCACTCAATGCACTACATTTCCCATAGTGCATTGCAAATCACCACGACGGTATCCCATGTGGGACAATTCTAATACACATTCAAAATACACAACAGACTGCAATGGACCTATGCTTGACTTCACCAATCTTTTTCTTTTCACATAGCTATAAAAGCTTTTACAGTCAGTTTTTATGTTCTCTGTAAGCTACTCTCATACTCTATTTTCCCCCTCTTAATTAATCCCTTTGTCCTCCTTTGTTGGATCCTAAACTGCTCCCAATCCTCAGGTTTACTGCTTTTTCTGGCCAATTTGTATGTCCTCTCCTTGGATCTTGGTTCTGCTGTAGCTGGGCTCAGCTCAGCAAGTCTTTGTTTCAGGGCCTATAAAAACAGGCTTTGAAGTGCGATTTTGCACTGAGTGCGATTGTCAACAGAGTGCTGAGAGTTGGGTGAGTCAGGGAGTTAGGTGAGGCAAGGCCTCAGAGCTTCGGCGGGTGCTTCAGCGGCAGAGCAGGCCTACAAAGGGCTCCAGAGACCAAGTAAGGCTTACTTTACTGGTGGTATTGAACTAAGTTAACTTAAGTTGATTAAAGGGGTAGGCCATGCCAGGAGAGCCCAGCCCCGTGATGTGCTCCTCTTGCTCTATGTGGGAATTCAGGGATGCTGCCAGTGTCCCTGACCAACACGTGTGCCAGAAATGCATCCAGCTGCAGCTACTAATGGGCCGTCTTGCGGCGCTGGAGCTGCGGGTGGATGGGTTGTGGAGCATTCACGATGCTGAGAGGGTCGCGAATTACTCGTACAGTGAGTTGGTCACACCGCAGGGTAGGGCTGCACAGGCAGAAGGGAAATGGGTGACCACCAGGTGGAACAATAGAAGCAGGCAGGTAGTGCAGGAGACCCCTGTGGCCATCCCCCTTTCAACCAGGTATACCGCTTTGGATACTGTTGAGGGGGATGACTTACCAGAGGAAGGCAGCAGCAGCCAACTTCCTGGCACTGGGGGTGCTCCTGCTGCCCAGGAAGGGAGGAAAAACAGTGGGAGAGCAATAGTGGTAGGGGATTCTATAGTAAGGGGAACAGATAGGCGTTTCTGTGGCCGTAGACGTGAATCCAGGATGGTTTGTTGCCTCCCTGGTGCCAGGGTCAAGGATGTCACTGAGCGGCTGCAGGGCATTCTGGAGGGGGAGGGCGAACAGCCAGAGGTCGTGGTCCACATTGGTACCAACGACATAGGTAAAAAGAGGGATGAGGTCCTGCAGCAAGAATTTAGGGAGCTAGGTAGAAGATTAAAGAGCAGGACCTCAAAGGTTGTAATCTCTGGATTACTCCCGGTGCCACGTGCCAGTGAGTATAGGAATAGGAAGATAGAACAGATGAATGCGTGGCTAAAGAGTTGGTGCAGGAGGGAGGGCTTTAGTTTCCTGGATCACTGGGTCTGCTTCTGGGAAAGGTGGGACTTGTACAAGTCGGACGGTTTACACCTGAACCAGAGGGGGACCAATATCCTTGCGGGGAGGTTTGCTAGCACTGTTGGGGGGGGGTTAAACTAACTGGGCAGGGGGATGGGATAAAGAGTGGCGCTATAGTAGGGGGTGATTTACAGCCAAATACGGAGGAAAAAACAAGTCAGCTGGGAAGGCAGAGCAAATATGTGAAGGCAAAAGGGAATATGGCAAGGCTGGAAGGCATTTATTTTAATGCAAGGAGCCTTGCAAATAATGTGGATGAACTGAAGTTGTTGTTGAACACATGGGAGTACGATATTGTTGCTATCACGGAGACATGGTTGAGGGAGGGTCAGGACTGGCAGCTCAATATTCCGGGGTATAGAATCTTCAGGCGAGACAGAGAGGGGTGTAAAAGGGGAGGGGGTGTTGCAATATTAATTAAGGAGTCAATTACTGCTGTAAGGAGGGATGATATATTAGCGGGTTCCTCTAATGAGGCCATATGGGTAGAACTTAAAAACAAAAAGGGGGCAAGCACTTTGCTGGGCATGTACTATAGGCCCCCAAACAGTCAGGGGGAGATAGAGGAACAGATATGGAGGCAAATCTCAGAGAAGTGCGAAAATAATAGGGTAATAATAGTGGGGGATTTCAACTTCCCCAATATTAATTGGGATAGTCAGAGTGTGAAAGGCTTAGAGGGTGCAGAATTCTTAAAGTGCATCCAGGAGAGCTTTTTGAGCCAGCGTGTAGAAAGTCCTACAAGAGAGGGGGCGGTACTGGACCTAATTCTAGGGAATGTAGCCGGGCAAGTGGTGGAAGTGTCAGTAGGAGAGCATTTTGGCGACAGTGACCATAATTCGGTGAGATTTAAGGTGGTCATGGAAAAAGACAAAGACGGCCCGGAAATAAGGGTTCTAAATTGGGGGAAGGCCGATTTTAATATGATAAGGCAGGATCTGGCCAAAGTGGACTGTGAGAAGCTACTTATAGGAAAATCCACATCAAAGCAGTGGGAGACTTTCAGAAGGGAAATAGAGAGAGTACAACGCCAACATGTTCCCGTAAAGGTCAAGGGTGGTACCAACAAGCAAAGGGAACCTTGGATGACAAGGGATATACAAAAATGCATTAGGAAAAAAAGGGGGGCTTTTGGCAGTTACAAAAGACTAAAGATGGAGGAAGCCCTAGAGGAGTATAAAAAGTGCAGGGGCATACTTAAAAAAGAAATTAGGAGAGCGAGGAGGGGCCATGAAATAACACTGGCGAGCAAAATAAAGGAAAATCCTAAGATGTTTTATAAGTATATTAAGGGCAAGAGGATAACCAGGGAAAGGGTAGGGCCCATTAGGGACCAAAGTGGCAATCTGTGTGTAGAGCCAGATGATGTAGGCGGGGTTTTAAATGAATTTTTTGCATCTGTGTTCACTATGGAGGAAGACGATGTAGACATAGAAATCGGGCAAGGGGACTGTGATATACTTGAACATATTAGCATCAAGAGGGAGGAGGTACTAGCGGTTTTAGCAGGCCAAAAAGTGGATAAATCCCCAGGCCCGGACGAGATGTATCCCAGGCTGCTGTGTGAGGCAAAGGAGGAGATTGCAGGGGCTCTGACACAAATTTTCAGAACCTCTCTGGCCACAGGGGATGTACCAGAGGACTGGAGAACAGCTAACGTAGTACCATTATTCAAGAAGGGTAGCAGGGATAAACCAGGGAATTACAGGCCAGTGAGCCTAACATCTGTGGTAGGGAAATTATTGGAAAAAATTCTGAGGGACAAAATTAGTCTCCACTTGGAGAGGCAAGGATTAATCGGGGATAGTCAGCATGGCTTTGTCAAGGGTAAATCATGTCTGACCAATCTGATTGAATTTTTCGAGGGGGTGACTAGGTGTGTGGATGAGGGAAATGCTGTGGATGTGGTATACATGGACTTCAGTAAGGCTTTTGACAAAGTCCCGCATAGGAGACTGGTCAAGAAGGTAAGAGCCCATGGGATCCAGGGTGCCTTGGCACGTTGGATCCTAAACTGGCTGAGTGGCAGGAGGCAGAGGGTGATGGTCGAAGGTTGCTTTTGTGACTGGAAGCCTGTGTCCAGTGGGATACCTCAGGGATCGGTGCTGGGTCCCTTGCTGTTTGTGATCTACATAAATGACTTGGATGAGAATGTAAAAGGTATGATCAGTAAGTTCGCAGATGACACGAAAATTGGTGGGGTGGTAAATTGCGAGGAGGAAAGCCTCAGGCTACAAGACGATATAAACGGGTTGGTCAGATGGGTGGAAAAGTGGCAAATGGAATTTAACCCTGAAAAGTGCGAGGTGATGCATTTTGGATGGACAAATAAGGCAAGGGAATACACAATGAGTGGTAGGGCCCTAGGAAGCACAGAGGGTCAGAGGGACCTTGGTGTACATGTACATAGATCCCTGAAGGCAGCGGATCAGGTAGATAAGGTGGTTAAAAAGACACATGGGATACTTGCCTTCATTAGCCGAGGCATAGAATATAAGAGCAGGGAGGTTATGATGGAGCTGTACAAAACGCTGGTAAGGCCACAGCTGGAGTACTGTGTGCAGTTCTGGTCGCCTCACTATAGGAAGGATGTGATTGCTTTGGAGAGGGTGCAGAGAAGATTCACCAGGATGTTACCTGGGATCACAGAATCACAGAATCACAGAAACCCCACAGTGCAGATAGAGGCCATTTCGGCCCATCGAGCCTGCACCGACACATATCCCACCCGATCCCCGTAACCCCTACACCAACACATATCCCACCCTATCCCCATAACCCCACGTATTTAATCCCCCCTAACACTAAGGGTCAATTTATCATAGCCAATCAACCTAACCCGCACATCTTTGGACTGGGATGGAGCGCCTCAGCTATGAAGAAAGACTAAACAGGCTGGGGTTGCTTTCCTTGGAGCAAAGAAGGCTGAGGGGGGACCTGATTGAGGTGTACAAAATGATGAGGGGCATAGATAGGGTAGATAAAGAGGGACTTTTCCCCTTAGTAGGGGGGTCAATAACAAGGGGGCATAGATTCAAGGTAAGGGGCAGGAGGTTTAGAGGGGATTTGAGGAGGAACTTTTTCACCCAGAGGGTGGTTGGAGTCTGGAACTCACTGCCTGAAAGGGTGGAAGAGGCAGGAACCCTCACAACATTCAAGAAGCATTTGGATGAGCACTTGAAATGCCATTGCATACAAGGCTATGGACCAAATGCTGGAAAATGGGATTAGATTAGACAGGGCTTGATGGACGGCGCAGACACGATGGGCCGAAGGGCCTCTTTCTGTGCTGTATAACTCTATGACTCTATGACTCTATGACTTATGCTATCCCTAATTTCCCTTGTTAGCCACGGTTGAGTCACCTTTTTTGTTTTATTTTTATGCCAAACTGGGATGAACAAATTTTGTATTTCATCCATGCGATCTTTGAATGTTTGCCATTGCCCATCCATCGTCAACCCTTTGAGTGACATTCCCCAATCAATCCTACCCAACTCGCACCTCATACCATCGTAGTCTCCTTTATTTAAATTCAGGACCCTGGTCTCTGAGTCAACTATTTCACTCTCCATCTTAATGAAGAATTCTATCATATTATGATCGCTCCGACCCATGGGGCCTCGTACAACAAGATTGCTAATTACTCCTTTCTGATTACATAATACCCAGTCTAAGATGGCCTGATCTCCAGTTGGTTCCTCGACATATTGGTCCAGGAAACCATCCCGTATACACTCCAGGAATTCCTCCTCCACAGTATTGTTACTAATTTGGTTAGCCCAATCTATATGTCTTTGTGACAAAAAATGTCATGTGCTCCTCGCACTTGTTATTGGAGGGGAGGGTGGAGGAGGTAGGGGAGGGTGATTTAAGAGAATGGTTTGTGATGGAGAAGAGAAGCCAGAGATTATCTTTGCATTTCTGAATGATCCTTGAATAGATCACTCAAAGACCATAAGTACTAGGAGTACTGATGTATAAGTACTAGCCTGCCTCTGAACCGAATCTGAGAGTACACCGTCATACTGACCGCAAATTCTACCCCGATATATTTTGGAAGCATTGATAAAGAAAGAAAAGTATCTTAAATTGTAAGATTTAAAATGGAGTAGAGGCGCAGAGAGTCATTGCTATGTAGATGTACAGGTCATTAAAAGTGGCATGTTATGGGTATGGTAGCATAGTGGTTATGTTACTGGACTAGTTAACCAGCAGCCTGGACTAACTCTACATTGGAAACATGAGTTCAAATCCCACCATGGCAGTTTGGGAATTTATGTTCAGTTAATTAAATAAATTTGGAATTAAAAAAAAGTTAGTATTAGTAATAGTGATCATGAAGCTATGAGATTATCATAAAAACCCATCTGGTTCATTAATGTCCTTTGGGGAAAAGAAATCTGTTGTCCTTACCCAGTCTGCCCTACATGTAACTCCAAACCCACAGCAGTGTGGTTGACTCTTAATCTGCCCTGTGAAATGGCCTAACAAGCCGCTCAGTTATACGAAACCAAAAAGCTATCTGGATCAAAATCTTGGCAGCCTCCTACCTAACAGCACTGTTGGGGTACCTTCACTGCAGCGGCTTAAGAAGTTGTATTAGCACCACTTTCTCAAGGGCAATTAGAGACAGGCAATAAATCCTGGCCTTTCCAGCGATGCCCACAGCCTAGGAATGAGTAAAAAAAAGATTTTGCGATGCCTCCTTCCTTATTGGAGTGGCAACATATGGACTGAGGAAACAGATCTGACCATATTACAAAAATGAAACCTTTTTCTCATCCATGGTTATTTTTGATAATTGAAATCTCCTACAATTAAATTTTTTTGTAATACATGCCTTCCTAATGCATCTGTAAATTTCATCTTCAATTTCCTTTCCACTGCTCAATATATTCCCAGTGATGTGACAAATCCCTTGCTGTTCCTCAACTAAATCCAAAAGGATCCTGTTTGTACCAGTTTTCAATTTAAGTCCTCATTGCTCTCGTGCAATCATATAATATCACTAACCCCTTACCTTCCTTCCCTGTCCCTTTGCTTTATCTTGCTTCCCGTTCATAAAGGAAGTAGAGCTGGCCCATCTAAACCTCCTTTAATTAGCTCATTTTGGTTTCCTTATTGTTGTGTATGTAATATCTGTGCTACTTTGAACCTATGGACAGGACTGCACTACTTGTTGGGCGTAGTGATACGCAGTACCACTCCTGGCCATAGGGGTATAAATAGTACTGTGGGTACTGATCTCCCCTCAGTTCCCGCCTGTGGGCATGAAGTAAAGACCTACGTATAGTCCCTACCTCCAACCAGTAAAGACCTGTTTGAGTTATACGTTTAAGTCTTTGTGTTAATTGTTCAATACAATACACATACTTAACACTGGCGACGAGTCAGGTTCTTACCCTGCGGCAGTTGAAGAGAGGTTTCAAACATCACCACCCCACTAGAAGCGGCAGGCTTTAGGACTCTGAAGCCTCCATCAGCGACTGAGCACTGGAGCAGCAAACATCCTGACAGCTTCCAGCGACTGACAGAAGTCTTTCTGCAGTTTCCTTGTTCAACCTAGGTGGTGGGGTAAGCCGTGCAGTGTTGGCTGCAAAGACAGGGCTGGGGAAGTTGGAGAAGATAAGGGCGATCGCAATCCCTGATAAGAGCCGCGGTGAAACGCGCGAGCGGGTGAGCCAGAGGCCGGGAGCCGCTTCAAGTGCGAGGCGCAGCGCGGGCCAGCGATCGGGACCAAAGATAAGGGCCGCACTCGGACTGAAAGGCGCGGCGGCTGCAGAAGCTCAAGGTGCGAGAGCCGCGGTGCACAGCGCGGGCTATCGATCGCGGCGAAGATAAGGGCCGCACTCGGAGGCTGAAGGGAGACGGCGTCGGGGGACGGGTGAAGACCGCCAAGCGCGGGAAAACCGCCATTTTGTGGGTGGAGGACGACGGCAAGAGCGGGAAGCCGCCATCTTTGATAACAAGTAAACAAAATAAAATCTGAGAAATTGCAAATCTACAATGCCTAAACACGGGAATATTAGCACCTTTGATAGTGACCTCGAAGATTGGGCCATATATGTTGAAAGAGTAAAAAATTATTGTAAGGCCAATAAAATTCATGACCAAGATAAAGCTCTAACATTATTAAATTTAATGGGTGCGAAGACATACGGGCAATTGAAACACCTGTTATCACCAGATGAACCGGCGGATAAGACGTTCGATGAGATTGTTACTGTCCTGAAAGATCATCTAAACCCCACGCCGCTGATGCTAGCGGAACGATTTAAATTTTACGACAGAAGGCAGCTACAGCATGAAAGCAATGCTGAATATTTGCTGGAATCAATACACATACTTAACACTTATAAAATTACATGTTTGTCTTTAGGATGAGATGTTAAACCAAGTCTGCCCTTTCAGGTGGAGGTAAAAGATTCCATGGCACTATTCAAAGAAGAGCACGGCAGTTCTCCCAGTGTCCTGGCCAATATTTATATTTATCCCTCAATCAACAACATTTAAAAACAGATTATCTAGTCGTTACCTCACTGCTGTTTGTGGGACCCTGCTGTGCATAAATTGGCTGCCGCGTTTCCTACATTACAACAGTGACTGCACTTCAAAAATATTTAATTGGCGATAAAGTGCTTTGGGAGGTCCTGAGGCCATGAGAGGTGCTGAATAAATGCAAGTTGTTTCTTTCTTTTACTGAGAATTTTTTAAAATTTATTTACGATTGCACATGTACAGTACATTGAATCAAAAAAGTACCTTTTGACATTTTTGACACCTGATGCTGACTTAAAGCATTACGGTAAAAATGGGTGGAAGAAAGCCAGGGGTATTACGGAGGGTGCACAGCATGAGACAGGACATGAGCCACTGGTCAATCAATCATTGTGGGAGCCTGAATGGAAGTGGAGGAAGAGACTGCAGCCTGGTCTTATTACGTCCATGTATAATAAGAAACGGACTGCGGAGAACAGTACAATAGGTGTTTACTCAACGTGGCTCAAACTGCAACTGAAACAACAGATTACTACTCAGCATTATATACAGGTGTGGTCACTGCCGGTACTACAGTATACATGAGCTGTAGAAAGTAGTTCCCCCCTTAAAGGTACATACATTACAATTCCTCCCCTTTTAGATTAACAGTACCATAACACTGATTTAACAATTAAATATCAAACTAATTACAATTAACACTTTTAACATGCAGCATTAGCTGAAAATAGTCTATTTATAAATTCAGTCTTTGGGGAGGCTTCCTGGTCCTTTCTGGATAGCGCCTTTCCCGAGTGTCTTGCTCTTGGCGCGGAGGCAATTCTGGCCCCCTGTCATCGGTTGGTTCATCAGCTTCTGATGCTACTGTTTCTGGGGTAGATGCTACCTGTACGTCGGGTTCATCACCAGGTACGTATGGGCGAGGCATGGGGTTGACTTGTTCCTGTGACTCTAGGATCTGGTCAGCATGGCGTCTCATGATGCTCTTCCCAACGTCCACTGTGTACATTTGTGGGCCCTGCCGTGTGCATATCGTTCCTGGCTGCCATTTTTCTGTTCAGTAGTCGCGGGCCAAGACTGGTTGCCCTACATTGAAGCTCCTTGTTGGCTTCTCATGGATGTGCTGGAATTGCTTACTCTCAACATCTCTTCGTACGTTTGGTCTGAGCAAATCCAGGCGAGATCTTAACCTTCGTTTAAAGAACATCATGGCTGGGGCCTGGTTGGTGACTGCATGTGTCGCATTCTGGTAGGCGAAGAGGAAATTGTCCACCTTGTGCTGCAGCAGAATGTTGTCATTGTACATAGCCTTTATTGCCTTCTTAAAGGTTTGTACGAACCTCTCAGCCAATCCATTTGTGGCTGGATGATACGGGGCGGATGTGTAATGACGTACCCCATTCTTTTTCAAGAACCTCCGGAACTCTTCGGACACAAACTGTGGTCCGTTGTCGGAGAAAATCTGTTCTGGCAAGCCATTCCTGGCAAAAATGGTCCGTAGGACTGCAATAGTTTTCTCCGTGGTGGTGGAGGACATTTTGATGACCTCAGGCCATTTCGAGTGCACATCCACGGCTATTAAAAGCATTGAGTCCATGAATGGACCAGCAAAATCAATATGCACCCGTTGCCATGGAGATGAGGGCCACTCCCATGGGTGTAGAGGGGCCTGTGGTGGTGCATTTTGGACTTTCTGGCATCCTGAGCAGCTCTTGGTCAGGTCCTCAATTTGTTTATCGATTCCCGGCCACCACACATAAGCCCTAGCTAGGCTTTTCATTTTTACCCCTCCCAGATGACCCTCATGAAGCTCATTGGACACTCTATCCCTTAACTTGGGTGGAATTACCACTCGGGATCCACACATCAAGGTCCCCAGGCACACTGACAGCTGTTCTCTCCTTGTCGAGAATACTGGCAACAGTGAGTCGCCATGTGCTGGCCATCCCTTCACCGTCAAATCATATACCCGAGACAGTGTCGGGTCATTTCGGGTTTCCTTTTCGATACAAGCGTTAGTTACCGGTAGGTATTCAAGTATAGTCGAATGGAATATTTCGACAGGATCCACTGCTGGTGCTTCCTCCGCAGTAGGCAGTAGCAGGCGTGATAGCCCATCAGCATTTCCATGCTGTTTCGTGCCCTTATATTCAATCTCATAGTGGTGCGCCCCTAGAAAAAGTGACCATCTTTGTAGTCGTTGCGCAGTCATCACCGGAACGCCCTTCTTCGGATTAAAAATGGAGACAAGAGGCTGGTGATCAGTCAGCAAGGTGAATTTCTGCCCATGCAGATAGTGATTGAACTTTTCCACTCCCCACACTAGGCTGAGTGTCTCCCTGTCAATCTGGGCGTAGTTACACTCGGCTGAGGTTAGTGATCGTGACGCAAAGGCTATTGGCCTCTCTGAGCCGTCCGAGAATTTGTGCGACAGCACCACTCCAATGCCGTAGGGTGACGCATCACATGCCAACCGAATTGGTAATGCTGGGTTGTAATGGGCCAATACCTCTTTCGATGTGATTAGTGTTTTGCTCTTCTGGAAAGCTCGTCTACATTCGTCATTCCACTTCCATGGCACCCCAGTTTGCAGTAGGATGTTCAGTGGGTGTAGTATTGTAGACAAATTTGGCACGAACTTATGGTAGTAGTTTACCAGCCCGAGGAACGACCTCAGTTGTGACACATTTTCCGGTGCTGGAGCCTTGACTACTGCCTCAATCTTCTCTGGGGACTTATGTAATCCCTCTTTATCGATAACGTGGCCACAATACGAGATCTGTTTTCTAAAAAACTCGCATTTGGGGCGGTTAGCTTGGAGCCCATATTCCTGCAATCTAGTGAGCACCTGCTCCAGGTTGGCAAGGTGATCACTGTCATTTTCGCCCGTGACCAGGATGTCATCCAAATAACACTGGGTTCCTGGGATCCCTTGCAGGACTTGTTCCATTGCCCTCTGCCAAATAGCCGGAGCTGATGCTACCCCGAATACCAGCCGGTTGTATTGGTAGAGACCTTTATGGCTGTTGATTGTGAGGTATTTTTTTGATGCTTCTTCTACCTCCATTTGCAGATACGCCTGGGCCAGATCAATCTTAGTGAAGCGTTTCCCTCCAGATAGCGAGGCAAAAATATCTTCAATCCGCGGAAGTGGATATTGTACGGTGTGAAGGACTGGGTTCACTGTTACCTTAAAGTCCCCACAGATGCGAACCTTCCTTGGTTCCCCAGGCGTGCTGCTCAACGACTTTTTCATCACAGGGACGATGGGTGTAGCCCACTCGATCCAGTCTACCTTGGACAGTACACCTGAACGTTCCAGACTCTCCAGCTCTGCTTCGATGGCTGGGCGGATTGCATAAGGTACCGGTCTGGCCTTCAAAGATTTGGGGCTTGCATTTTCTTCAATTTTAATCGTCGCTGTCATGCCTTTTAGTCTTCTGAGTCCTTGTTGGAACACTTTTTTTGCTTCAGTTAGGATCTTTGTCAGTCGCCCAGGTGTGACGTCGTCATCATTTTTGTCAGCCACAGTCAGTGCCTGTATGGAATGCCAATCCAGTTGTATTTTCTGGATCCATTCACGTCCCAGTAATGGTGGTCCTCCATCTTGCAATACATACAGGTCTAGTTTTGGTGTTTCCTTACCGTTATATATAATGGTCACCCTTATTTTTCCTTTGGGGTAGACTTTTTGCCCCGTGTACATCTTCAAAATAATTTTTGTGTCTCTCAAGGGTATGTGTGAGAATAGCCGCTCATAGTCCCGTCGATTTATGACTGTTAGAGCTGATCCTGTGTCCAATTCCATCTTTACCTGGACTCCTGCTATCTTGAGAGTGACCCAAATGGTTCGGTGATCCTCCGTTGTGATCACATTATGCAGTTTCAGACAACTCAGTTCCCTGCTTTCGGAGTCGTTATCACTCTTTTGTTCGTCTGAACTATTCTCCGTTATCTTATGTACCTTCTTGTACTTCCCTTTGGTCGGTTTCTTATTGCTGGTTTTCTTTCCCGACCTGCAGACTCGTGCTATGTGTCCTCCTTTTCCACACTGTCTACACACTTTGTCTTTGAACCAGCAATCATTCTGGTCGTGTGTTGTTCTGCCGCAGCGATAGCACTTCTCTGTTCCATATGACATTTCGTTTGTGCCATATTCTTGCGGTCTCTGTTGTATCTCTGCAGCGCCCCGTGCTGCTGCTTCATATGATACTGCAATGCTGAAAGCCTTTTCCAGCGTAAGGTCCTTTTCAGATAAAAGCCGTTTCTGGGTTCCTTCACTTTGAAGCCCACACACAAACTTGTCCCTTAAGGTATCTGCCAGTCCCGCTCCAAACTGGCAGTGTTTCGATAGTTTGTGCAGTTCAGTTAAATAATCAGCATTGCTTTCATCCTAATGCTGGTTCCGTTTGTGAAACTTGAATCTTACTGCTATCAGCAGCGGTGTGGGGTTTAAATGTTCCTTTAGTATCGTTACTATGTCTTCAAAACTCTTTTCCATTCGCTTCGTTGGGGTTACTAGATTTCGCAATAAACCATACTGTAATGTATGTACCTTTAAGGGGAGAACTACTTTTTACAGCTCATGTATACTGTAGTGCCGGCAGTGACCACACCTGTATATAAACCCTGAGTAGGGATCTGTACAGTTAGTTCTAGAGTAACCCTCATCCAGTAAACACCTGTTGATTGTTCCCTGCAGTCTCTTGCCTAATTATTGAAGGACACAACATCAAAATACACGGATCTAACATTGGCAACGAGAAGATTCAAACCTACCTGCAACTCTGCACCACCTCCCAGGGATTCGCTCCTGGAGAACAGTGCAAGAAGACCGAGTCCACAAGCACGGGCGTCGACCACGGGAATCCCCCCCAGTCACCCAACGGAGATTTGAGCATCGCAGGGGAGGCTGTTGAGAGGCGGGCTTGGTTCTCCAGTCACGGTGGTCCAGCGAAACGGGCTGGCAACAGGTACTGTTCAGACCCTTCCCGGACAGCGGCGGCTAGAGCCGACCGATGGCACAGGAAAAGGCCGAGCAGCGTCGACGGGGAGAGAGAGAGGGTAGAGCGCACAGGGCGCAGCTGGTGTACAAGACCGAGCGGCGTCAACGGATGAGAGAGAGAGAAGAGTGCAGCCGGTGTTCAAGGGCCGAGAAGCGTCAACGGGAGAGAGAGGCGCGTAGGAAAACGCGCAGAGCGCAGCCGGTGTTCAAGGGCCGAGCAGCGTCAGCAGGGAAGAAAGGAAAGCATGGGAGACGCCATTTTGAGCTGCAGGGGGAAGAAGGGAGAGCGCGGGAGATGCCATTTTGAGCCAGTCTAACCACACCCAGGGATGCCGAAGAGTGGCAGTGTCACAGCGTTCGACAATGAAGTCGAAGATTGGACGACATATGTCGAACGCTTAGAAGTGTACTGCAAGGCGAATGAAGTGCCAGATGACAGGAAAGCGCTGGTATTGTTGAATTCAATGGGTGCAAAAACGTATGGCTTACTGCGAAACCTAGTAACCCCAGAGAAGCCAGTGGAAAAGGATTTTGAAAACATAGTGTCAATCCTACAGGACCACTTAGACCCCACACCGCTGCTGATAGCGGAAAGATTTAAGTTTCACAAAAGGAACCAGCATAAAGATGAAAGTAACGCTGAGTATTTAACGGAACTGCGCAAGCTATCGAAACACTGCCAGGTTGGAACGGGACTAGCAGATACTTGAAGGGACAAGTTTGTGTGTGGGCTTCAAAGTGAAGGAACCCAGAAACGGCTTCTATCAGAAAAGGATCTTACGCTGGACAAGGCTTTCAGCATTGCAGTATCACATGAAGCAGCAGCACGGGGCGCGGCAGAGATACAACGGAGACCGCAAGAATATGGCACAAATGAAATGTCATATGGAACAGTGAAGTGCTATCGCTGCAGCAGAACAACACACGACCATAAGGATTGCTGGTTCAAGGACAAAGTGTGCAGACAGTGTGGAGAAGTAGGACACATAGCAAGAGTCTGCAGGTCGGGAAAGAAAACCAGCAGCAAGAAATCTCCACAGGAGAAGTACAAGAAGGTACATAAGGTGACGGAGAGTAGTTCAGACGAACAGAAAAGTGATACAGACTCCGGAAGCAAGGAGCTGGGTTGTCTGAAACTACATAATGTGTTCAAAACGGAGGATCACCAAACTATCTGGGTCACGCTCAAGGTAGCCGGAGTCCAAGTGAAAATGGAATTGGACACAGGATCAGCCCTAACAGTCATAAACCGAAGGGACGACAAGCGGCTATTCTCACATATACCCTTGAGAGATACAGAGATTGTCTTGAAGACATACACGGGGCAAAAAGTCTACCCCAAAGGAAAAACAAGGGTGAACGTTATATATAACGGCAAGGGAACACTAAAAATGGACCTATATGTATTGCCAGATGGAGGACCACCACTACTAGGGTGTGAATGGATCCGGAAGATACAGCTAGATTGGCATTCCATACAAGCACTGACTGTAGATGCCAAAAAGGATGACGATGTCACACCTGGACGACTGTCAAAAATGCTAACTGACGCACAAGAAATGTTCCAGGAGGGACTCGGAACACTAAAAGGCATAACAGCGATGATCAAAATAGAGGAAAATGCAATCCCAAAGTTTTTTAAGGCCAGACCGGTACCTTATGCGATCCGCCCAGCCATCGAAGCAGAGCTGGAAGGTTTGGAACGTTCAGGAGTACTGTCCAAAGTGGACTGGAGCGAGTGGGCTACACCCATCGTTCCTGTAATGAAGAGGTCGTTGAGTAATACGCCTGGGGAACCAAAGAAGGTTCGCATCTGTGGGGACTTTAAGGTGACAGTGAACCCAGTCCTTCACACTGTACAATATCCAGTTCTGCGGATTGAAGATATTTTCACCTCGCTATCTGGAGGGAAACACTTCTCTAAGATTGATCTGGCCCAGGCGTACCTGCAAATGGAGGTAGAAGAAGCCTCGAAACAGTACCTCACGATCAACACTCATAAAGGTCTCTACCAATGCAATCGGCTGGTGTTCGGGGTAGCATCAGCTCCGGCTATTTGGCAAAGGGCAATGGATCAAGTCCTGCAAGGGATTCCAGGGACCCAGTGTTATTTGGACGACATCCTGGTCACGGGCGAAAATGACAGTGATCACCTTGCCAACCTGGAGCAGGTGCTCACTAGATTGAAGGAAAATGGGCTCCGAGCTAATCGCCACAAATGCGAGTTTTTCCAGAAGCAGATCTCGTATTGTAGCCACGTTATTGATAAAGAGGGGTTACATAAGTCCCCTGAAAAGATTGAGGCAGTAGTCAAGGCTCCAGCACCGGAAAATGTGTCACAACTGAGGTCGTTCCTCGTGCTGGTGAACTACTACCATAAGTTCTTGCCGAATTTGTCTACCGTACGACACCCACTGAACACCCTACTGCAAACGGGGGTACCATGGAAGTGGAATGACGAATGTAAACGAGCTTACCAGAAGAGCAAAGAATTGATCACATCAATAGAGGTGTTGGCTCATTTCAACCCAGCACTACCAATTCGGTTGGCGTGTGATGCATCACCCTATGGCATTGGAGCGGTGCTGTCGCACAAATTCCCGGATGGCTCGGAGAGGCCAGTAGCCTTTGCGTCTCGGTCACTAACCTCAGCCGAGCGTAACTACGCCCAGATTGACAGGGAGGCCCTCAGCCTAGTGTGGGGACCCTGTCGAAATATTTCATTTGACTATAATTGAACGCTTGCCAGTAACTAATGCTGGCATAGAGAAGGAGACCCGAAATGACCCGACACTGTCTCGGGTATATGACTTGACGGTGAAGGGATGGCCAACACATGGTGACTCACTGTTGCCAGCATTCTCATCCAGAAGAGAACAGCTGTCAGTATGCCAGGGGACCTTGATGTGTGGATCCTGAGTGGTAATTCCACCCAAGTTAAGGGAGAGAGTGCTCAATGAGCTTCACGAAGGTCATCTGGGAGGGGTGAAAATGAAAAGCCTTGCTCGGGCTTATGTGTGGTGGCCGGGGATCGATCAGCAAATCGAGGACCTGACAAAGAGCTGCTCAGGATGCTAGAAGGTCCAAAATGCACCATCACACGCCCCTCTACACCCATGGGAGTGGCCCTCATCTCCATGGCAATGGGTACATATTGATTTTGCTGGTCCATTCATGGACTCAATGTTTTTAATAGCCGTGGATGCACACTCGAAATGGCCTGAGGTCATCAAAATGTCCTCCATCACCACGGAGAAAACTATTGCAGTCCTACGGACCATATTTGCCAGGAACGGCTTGCCAGAGCAGGTTTGCCCTGATAACGGACCACAGTTTGTGTCCGAAGAGTTTCAAAGATTTATGAAAAGGAATGGGGTAAGGCATTACACATTCGCCCCGTATCATCCAGCCGCAAATGGATTGGCTGAGAGGTTTGTACAAACCTTTAAAAAAGCAGTAAGGGCCATGTGCGATGTCGACATTCCACTGCAGCATAAGGTGGACAATTTGCTGTTAGCCTACAGAAACGCAACACATGCAGTCACCAACCAGACCCCGGCCATGATGTTCTTTAACCGAAGGTTGAGATCTCGTCTGGATTTGCTCAGACCAAATGTACGAAGAGATGTTGAGAATAAGCAATTCCAGCACATCAATGAGAAGCCAACAAGGAGCTTCAATGTAGGACAACCAATCTTGGCCCGCGACTACCGAACAGAGAAATGGCAACCAGGAACGATATGCACATGGCAGGGGCCACTAATGTACACAGTGGATGTTGGGGAGAACATTGTGAGACGTCATGTTGACCAGATCCTAGAGTCACAGGAACGAGTCAACCCCATGTCTCGCCCATACGTACCTGGTGATGAACCCGACGTACAGGTAGCATCTACCCCAGAAACAGTAGCATCGGAAACTGATGAACCAACCGACGACAGGGGGCCAGAATCGCCTCCACACCAAGAGCAAGGCACTCAGGAAAGGCGCTATCCAGAAAGGATCAGGAAGCCTCCCCAAAGACTGAATTTATAAATAGACTATTTTCAGTTAATGTTGCATGTTAAAAGTGTTAATTGTAATTAGTTGATATTTAATCGTTAAATGAATGTTATGGTACTGTTAATCTAAAAGGGGAGGAATTGTAATGTATGTACCTTTAAGGGGAGAACTTCTTTTTACAGCTCATGTATACTGTAGTACCGGCAGTGACCACACCTGTATATAAACCCTGAGTAGGGATCTGTACAGTTAGTTCTAGAGTAACCCTCATCCAGTAAACACCTGTTGATTGTTCCCTGCAGTCTCTTGTCTAATTATTGAAGGACACAACATCAAAATACATGGATCTAACACACACGTCTTTGCACCCATTAAATTTAACAACACCGACGCTTTCTTGTCATCTAACACCTCATTTGCCTTGCAGTACACCTCTATTCGTTCGACATATGTAGTCCAATCTTTGACTTCATTGTCAAATGCAGTGATACTGCCACTCTTCGGCATTTTGGGTGTGGTTTAAAATGGCATCTCCCAATGGCTTAAAATGGCGTCTCCCGCGCTTTCCTTCTTCCCCCGCTGCTGCCGACACCGCTCCCGGCAGTTCTCGTGGCAATGGCGGCGCCCTGTAGGTTTCTGCACGTCTCTCTCTCCCTCTCTCCGACGCTGCTTGGCCCCTGAACACCGGCTGCGCCCTGTGCGCTCTGCCCTCTCTCTCTCTCCCCGTCGACGCTGCTCGGCCCTTTGCTGTGCCGCTCGGTCGGGCTCTAACCCGCCGCCGTCCAGGAAGGGTCTGCACACTACCTGTTGCCAGCCCGTTTCGCTGGACCACCTCGACTGGAAAGCCAAGCCTGGCTCTCGACAGTCTTCCCTGCAATTCTCGAGTCTCTGCTGGATGACTGGGCGGTTGCCCGTGGTCGACGCCCGAGTCTCTGGCCTTGACCTCCAATCCACTGATCTCCAGGAACGAATCCCCGGGAGGTGATGCAGAGTTGCAGGTAGGTTCGAACCTGCCTCGTCGCCAATGTTACATCCGTGTATAATAAGAAACGGACTGCGGAGAACGGTACAATAGGTGTTTACTCAATGTGGCTCAAACTGCAACTGAAACAACAGATTACTACTCAGCGTTATATACAGGTGTGGTCACTGCCAGTACTACAGTATACATGAGCTGTAGAATGTAGTTCCCCCCTTAAAGGTACATACATTACAGGTCTGACTAGGATCAGCCACTCTTTTCCATTCAGCTGAAGGAAAGCCCTGGGGTGGATGCTCATATTGAACTAAACATGACTTACTAGTAATATTAATGACTCTGCCAAGTTCCCTCCATATGTTTAGCTTTCGCTTTTCTATTGAGATTTACATTCTGCCTTTAAATTGTGTCAACACTGGGCATAGCCAGAAATATCACACCCAAACTGGCAACCAGACAGCCAGCCAATGTCTTGTCATTATTTTCTTGCCAATCCCAACAGCTTGCATTTATATAGAACCTTTAACACATAAAAATGTGCTTAACAGAGCATAATCAAAAAAAATGGACATTAAGTCAAAGAAGGAGTTACTAAGCTTGGTCAAAGAGGTGGGCTTTATGGAAGGTCTTTAAGAAGAGTGAGGGGGAGGAGTTTAGGGGGCAAGTTCCAGCACAAGGGGCCTAGGCGGCTGAAGGCACAGCCCCCAGTGGTGGGGTGAAGGGAGGAGGGGACGCATGAGAGGTCAGAATAGAAAATTCAGGGAGGGGTTTAGGGCTAGGTTATAGTGATAGGGAGGGACAAGGGCTTGAAGGGAATTAAACATGACGAGGAGAAATTCCATACAATTGGTTTGTGATGGCAAGCAATGTGAGCTAAAGATAGTTTAAGGTTAGACGGCAGAGTGGCAGGATGCTAGATGAAGAGCAGTATGTTGATTACCACACTGTGACATGATTTATAGATGCTTATAAAAGGTGGCAGTGAGCTTGGGCAGTCTCAGATAAGGTTTCCAGCAGGCATGGACCCACAGTACAAAGCTGCCCTGCAAAATTGACCAACTCACTCAAAAAAGGCACAGGTTGGCGAGAGTGGGAGATGGAAATTGTCATGATGCTGCAGTAAGTGGTGCTTTCTGATGTAGCGGTTAAGTCACATTGTTGGGGAAGAGCACTGGGTGCCTGGCTCTACTGCCAGCTATGCTGTACCTGACCTGGGAATGTTTACTGTTAATGTTAAGTGCTCAACATGGGAAAGTGTTCCATTCCCCAGCATTATGCTGATAAACCAACAGTTTATCAACAGTTTCTTTCAATCCAAAACTACATTTAGTTTTTTGGTAGCCTGTCTCTAACCTACGCTCCTCAAGCTACATTTGACCTGGGAGTATTTAATAATGAAACCGGGTGCAGAAAGTGGAAACGCGTTTAATTTCCCAAGACTGGTAGTCAGGAAGCAACTGCTCCCCCGGTGGTAATTTTAGGGATACAATGAACCAACAGCCTGAATGAATTTGCATATCCTGAGCTGACATGTCACCTGAAGTGACTATCTTGATTGGGAATCAGACTTTTTGCCGATCACCGTTGTAGTGGAGCTGCCCAAAGGTGGGTAGAATCCATGCAAGAAACGGATTTGATACTTGCGACAGAGAGTGGGCCAGGTCACTGAGTTAAAACGTAGCTTGGGCAAGAGAGAGAGGAGACAGCCTAAGCAAAGAATAAGACAGGTTGATTTACATCATTGCTAATATACAGGAGACAAACTCTGCCTCACTGATGTCCAGGACCCAGATGTATGCAATTCCTGAAAAGCTGCCATTAGAGACAGAACAAGAAGCAGGCTTCCATTCTGTTGGCTCTCCGATGGGCCCAATTTAGACTGGTATAACACAGTAAAAAAAGGGAAGAGCAGCACTAATGGATTGCAGGCTTCCACCCACAAGATGTTCTTCGACTGCCCTACCACAGGATGTCCAAATTATGGCCTGTGTGTAACAATCTCTGTTCCCTAGCCACTGACTCCATCCCTCTCCCCAACATCTGTCTGAGGCTGAACCACACTGTTCGCAACCTCGGTGTCATATTTGAACCTGAAATGAGCTTCCGACCACATATCTGCAGCATAACAAAGACGCCTACTTCCACCTCCGTAATATCGCACGTCTCGGCCCTTGCATCACCTCATCCGCCGCTGAAACCCTCATCCATGCCTTTGTTACCTCTAGACTTGACTATTCCAACGCAATCCTAGCTGGCCTCCCACATTCCACCCTACACAAGCTTGAGGTTATCCAAACCTCTGCTGCCCTTCTCCTAACTCGCACCAAGTCCCGTTCGCCCATCACCCCTGTGCTTGCTGACCTACATTGGCTCCCGGTTAAGCAGCACCTCATTTTCAAAATTCTCATCCTTGTTTTCAAATCCGTTCATGGCCTCACCCCTTCCTATCTCTGTAATCTCCTCCAGCCCCACAAGCCCCCGAGATATCTGCGCTCTTCTAATTCTGCCATCTTGAGCATCCCTGATTATAATCGCTCAACCTTTGGTGGCCATGCCTTCTGTTGCCTAGGCTCTAAGCTCTGGAATTCCCTGTCTAAACCTCTCATAGAAACATAGAAACATAGAAGATAGGAGCAGGAGTAGGCCATTCGGCCCCTCGAGCCTGCTCCGCCATTCAATGCGATCATGGCTGATCATCCAAATTCAGTACCCGGTCCCTGCTTTCTCCCCATACCCCTTGATCCATTTAGCCTTAAGAAATATATCCAACTCCTTCTTGAATATATTTAATGTATTGGCCTCTACTGCCTTCTGTGGTAGAGAATTCCACAGGTTCACCACTCTCTGGGTGAAGAAATTCCTCCTCATTTCTGTCCTAAATCGCCTACCCCTTATCTTTAGACTGTGACCCCTGGTTCTGGACTCCCCGACCATTGGGAACATTCTTCCTGCATCTAGTCTGTCCAGTCCTGTCAGAATTTTATAAGTTTCAATGAGATCCCCTCTCATTCTTCTAAACTCCAGCGAGTACAAGCCCAATCGACCCAATCTCTCCTCATACATCATTCCTGCCATCCCAGGTATCAGCCTGGTGAATCTTCGCTGAACTCCTTCCATGGCAAGAACATCCTTCCTCAGATAAGGCGACCAAAACTGCACACAATACTCAAGAGGTGGTCTCACCAAGGCCCTATATAACTGCAGCAAGACATCCTTGTTCCTGTACTCAAACCCTCTCGCTACGAAGGCCAACATACCATTTGCCTTCTTAACCGCCTGCTGCACCTGCATGCTTACCTTCAGCGACTGGTGCACAAGAACATCCAGGCCTCGTTGCACTTCCCCTTCTCCCAATCTATTGCCATTCAGATAATAATCTGCCTTCCTGTTTTTGCCACCAAAGTGGATAACCTCACATTTATCCACATTATATTGCATCTGCCATGCTTTTGCCCAATCACCCAACCTGTCCAAATCGTACTGGAGTTGCTCGGCATCCTCCTCACAGCACACATGCCCACCCAGCTTTGTGTCGTCTGCAAATTTGGAGATATTACATCTAGTTACCTTGTTTAGATCATTAATATATATTGTGAATGTTGTGTATGTACCTTTAAGGGAATAACTGGTCTTAGACTGCAGTACCGGCAGTGACCACCCCTGTATAAAAGGTCCTAGCAGGCTTCTGTAGTTTCAGTTTCAGGCTGCCTCTTGTTCAGTAAAGTACCTGTTAAACTGTTCTCCCGAAGTCCATGTATTATTGAGGCGCGGACTTTACAGTGGCGACGAGTAAGTTCGAACTCACCTGCAGTGTGGCATCATCTCACGGGGATCTCGCCTGAAAGGAAGGTCCTGGAAGGTCGCAGTCTGAGCAACGGGTGTCAACCGAGGGCAACCGCCCAAAGAATCCATCGGTGTTTGGAGAATTGCGGGAGAGACTGTGGTTCCAGCGAATTGTGCTGGTAGCAGGTAGCGCGCTGACCCTTCCGGACTGCGGCGGGCTCAAGCTCGATCAAGCAGCTCTACAAATCGGGCCGCACAGCGTCGCAGGGAAAAGAAAACAAGAGAGAGAGGGTGGAGCGCACAGGGCGCGGTCGGTGCTCGAGAACAGGACAGCGGAGAGAAACTAAACGGGGGGGAAGGAAAGCGAGACGCGCCGAAGCTGCGGGTCGCCGCCATTATCCCGTAGAACGCTAGGAGCAGCGTGGCAGTAAGGGGAAGAAGCAAAAGCACGGGAGGCGCCATTTTATCCCGTTGGGGAAGAAGCAAAAGCGCGGTGTAATGAAATCTGTTTGTCTTGATCCTATATTCGTTTTGCACTCATGTATATTACCCTCCCCCCACTGTGTATAGTTTCACTTCCTCTTTCCCAACTAACCTGGGAGGTTCCAGGTCTTGGCTCTTGGCTCCGCCCCTGACTTCTCTTACATAAAGATCCCAGGATCTGTATGACTCATTCCTGTGAACCAGTCGGCGTGTTGAGATGTTAGCTCTGATCTTAGTGATTAAAAGCCAACTTGTTTAAGTCTATAACTTCTAGTTTTGTGGTTATTGAAGGCCCATCAATTTTAATCACTAAAGAATACTAGGATGGATCGACTCCTAAAACCAGAGCGTCTGGACTTGGATCCACATTCTGCTGAAGCATCAAATCAATTTGGACACTGGCTCAAATGCTTCAAACTCTTCGTGGGGGCCTCATCCGCTAGCGAGGTAGATAAACTGAGTCTACTGACTACTCGCGTAAGTCATCGGATTTATTCGTTCATCCGGGACGCCACCTCTTACACGGAGGCCATCACTATCCTGAAGGCCCAATACCAGAGGCCGGTAAACGAAGTGTACACCAGACATCTGCTGGCTACACGCAGGCAGCGACCAGAGGAATCAATGGACAATTTCTTACAGGGCCTAAAGGACCTGGTCCGGGACTGTAACTGCAAGGCCGTGACAGCCAACGCGTACTCTGATGAATTGGTCCGCGATTCCTTCATCACGGGCCTCAAATCGAATTATATCCGGCAGAGACTGCTGGAGAAGGAGGTCCTGGACTTAAAAAAGGCAGTGGCCACTGCGCAATCACTGGATGTGGCCCAGAAAAACTCTGACTCTTATTCTTCCGGCCATGCGGCCCTCACCGCCTCGTGCGCGCCGAGGGGGCCGCCATCTTGGAATCAGCCATCTTCCCCATCCAGGTCTCAGACCAGCTCTACGCCGCCGGAGTCCCCACACAGAAGTTCACCCAGGAGTCCTACTACAGCGGCAATGTCTCAAGGCCCGAAATGCTACTTCTGCAGCCAGGCCAAGCACCCCAGACAACGATGCCCAGCGAAGGACGCTACATGCTTCAAATGTAAGAAAAAGGGGCATTTTCGCAAAGTCTGCAGGGGGAATCCGATTTCCAACTCCGTCACCGCCTCGTGCGTGCCATGCGGGCCGCCATCTTGGGATCCGCCATCTTTTCCCGACTCAACGGCCGCCCAGGGCCCAACAGTGGCTTCGATCACGGTGGATCAATCCAGGCCACACCCGTTGACAAAATCCATGATGGACATACAGGTAAACGGGAATTTAACTAAATGTTTAATTGACTGTGGGAGTACCGAGAGTTTTATCCACCCTAGCCTGGTACGGCGGCACTCATTAACGGTAACCCCTACACGGAGCAGAATTGCTATGGCTGCTAAGCCCCACACTTCGGACATTTTGGGCTACTGTGTGGTAACACTGACTGTAAAAGGCACGGACTACAAGGATTTTAAACTCCTCGTGATGCCAGAACTCTGTGTTAATGTAATCTTGGGCCTGGACTTCCAGTGCCACCACGAAAGTGTCACGCTAGCATATGGCGGGTCCCAGCTGCCACTCACAGTCTGTGGCCTATCAACCTTAAAATCAGCCCGCCCTCTTTATTCGCTAATCTCGCTCCGAACTGTAGGCCCATAGCGACCAAAAGTAGACGGTACAGTCTGGAAGACAGACACTTTATCAAGGCGGAAGTGGACAGACTCCTGCGGGAAGGCATTATTGAATGCAGTACCAGCCCGTGGCGTGCCCAAGTAGTCATAGTTAAAAATAGCGAAAAGAAATGGATGGTAATTGACTACAGCCAGACTGTTAATATTTATACCCAGCTGGACGCCTACCCTTTACCCCGCATATCAGAAATGGTCAACCAGATTGCGCAATACCGAGTCTTCTCGACTATCGACCTCAAATCCGCGTATCACCAGCTCCCCATTAGAATGGAGGACCGCCCATACACCGCCTTCGAGGCGAACGGGCGCCTCTACCATTTTCTCAGAGTGCCCTTCGGAGTAACAAATGGGGTCTCGGTCTTCCAACGTGAGATGGACCACATGGTTGACGAGAATAAACTACAAGCTACCTACCCCTATCTGGACAATGCCACTATCTGCGGGCACAACCAGCAAGACCACGATCTAAATCTTGCGAGATTTTTTAAAACTGCCCTAAAGCTGAATCTAACCTACAACGAAGACAAATGTGTCTTCAACACAACCCGTCTCTGTATCCTCGGCTGTGTGGTGGAAGATGGGGTAATTGGACCGGACCCTGACCGATTACGCCCCCTAAAGGAACGGCTCCTGCCACACAATCCCAAAGCTTTAAAAAGGTGCCTGGGATTTTTTTCGTATTATGCCCAATGGGTGCCCAATTACTCTGATAAGGCCTGACCCCTCATTAAATCGACATCCTTCCCACTATCAGCTGAAGCTCGGGAGGCTTTCACCAGTATTAAACAGGACATTGAAAGGGCTGCAGTGTATGCAGTGAACGAATGCATTCCCTTTCAAGTCGAAAGCGATGCGTCAGACTTTGCCTTAGCTGCGACCCTCAATCAGGCTGGGAGACCTGTGGCCTTCTTCTCCCGAACCCTTCAGGGACCTGAAATCAGGCACTCTTCTGTCGAGAAGGAGGCACAGGCTATAGTGGAGGCAGTGCGGCACTGGAGACACTACCTAGCCGGCAAACGTTTCACCCTGCTCACCGACCAGCGGTCGGTGGCTTTCATGTTTAATAACAAACAAAGGGGGAAAATCAAGAATGACAAAATACTCAGGTGGAGGATCGAACTATCCACGTTCAACTATGATATTATGTACAGGCCGGGAGCCCTTAATGAACCCCCAGACGCCCTATCACGGGGAATGTGTGCCAGCATTCATACGGACAAATTACAGGGTCTCCACAACGACCTCTGTCACCCAGGGGTCACCCGACTATACCATTTTATAAAGTCTCGCAATCTGCCCCACTCCATCGAGGCATCTGTGCGGAATGCAAGCCTCGTTTCTACAGGCCTGACCGTGCACACCTTATCAAAGCCACACGGCCATTCGAGCGCCTAAGTCTGGACTTCAAGGGACCCCTTCCCTCTGCCGACCGTAACGTATACTTCCTCAATATCATTGATGAATATTCCCGCTTCCCCTTCGCCATTCCCTGCCCAGACATGACCAGTGCCACGGTCATCAAGTGTCTCTGTAATCTATTCTGCATGTCAGCGATAGGGGGGCGTCATTCATGAGTGACGAGCTGCGCCAGTTCTTGCTCTCGAAGGGGATAGCCACTAGCAGAACCATTAGCTACAACCCCCGGGGTAATGGGCAAGTGGAAAGGGAGAATGCTACTGTTTGGAAGGCTGTCACGTTAGCCTTAAAGTCAAAAGGCCTTCCGACCTCCCGCTGGCAGGAAGTCCTCCCAGACGTGCTCCACTCCATAAGGTCTCTGTTATGTACTGCCACTAACGCTAACCCTCACGAAAAGATGTTCGTTTTCCCCCGGACATCCACCTCGGGCATATCTCTACCCGCGTGGCTGACGTCTCCGAGGACAGTACTATTGCGGAAGCACGTGAGAGGCCATAAAACGGACCCCTTTGTGGAAAAGGTACAGCTCCTCCATGCAAACCCTCAGTACGCCTATATCGAATACGCTGACGGGCGAGAGGACACTGTTTCCATAAAAGACCTCG
Organism: Somniosus microcephalus; assembly: GCF_052327205.1. Taxonomy (NCBI): domain Eukaryota; kingdom Metazoa; phylum Chordata; class Chondrichthyes; order Squaliformes; family Somniosidae; genus Somniosus; species Somniosus microcephalus. The sequence continues at coordinate 126,741,664 of NC_140994.1, forward strand.
CTCCCTCGGAGAGCGGAGAGAACGATGGGAGACTACCCGATGAAGACCTACACTACAAAGAGACAGGACGCCCAGAGGTATCAATACCCAACTTTAACCTGGAGGACACTGCAGATAACCTGGAAGACACTGCGGAGGCCCGGACAGCGGAGGAACCAGAATCCACTCCCCTAGAGGCACCCCAACCGGCTTTGCGCCGATCACTGAGAACTGCAAAACCTCCTGACAGACTCACTTATACCAACTTTTAAGAAACATCACCCCGATGGACTAAATCTATAGAAGGGGTGAATGTAATGAAATCTGTTTGTCTTGATCCTGTATTCATTTTGCACTCATGTATATTACCATCCCCCCACTGTGTATAGTTTCACTTCCTCTTTCCCGACTAACCTGGGAGGTTCCAGGTCTTGGCTCTTGGCTCCGCCCCTGACTTCTCTTACATAAAGATCCCAGGATCTGTATGACTCATTCCTGTGAACCAGTCGGCGTGTTGAGATGTTAGCTCTGATCTTAGTGATTAAAAGCCAACTTGTTTAAGTCTATAACTTCTAGTTTTGTGGTTATTGAAGGCCCATCACGCAGGAGGCGCCATTTTATTCCATTGGGGAAGAAGCAAAAGCGCGGGAGGCGCCATTTTAAATCGCCCAAGATGCCGAAAAGTGGCAGTATCACTGCTTTCGACAACGAGGTAGAAGACTGGACCACGTATGTGGAAAGAATTGAAGTGTACTGCAAGGCAAATGAGGTGGCTGATGGAAAGAGGGCATCGGTATTATTAAATCTGATGGGTGCAAGTACGTACGGCCTATTGCGGAATTTAATTACCCCAGCTAAACCAATGGAGAAAAGTTTTGAGGAGATTGCTCATATCTTACAGGAACACCTAAGCCCTACACCACTGCTGATAGCAGAAAGATTCAAGTTCCATAAAAGAAACCAGCACAAAGATGAGAGCAATGCTGACTATCTTACGGAACTATGCAAGTTATCGAAGCACTGCCAGTTCGGAGCAGGACTGGCAGACACCTTATGGGATTGTAGTGTATGTACTTTGCAGAAGGAACTATATTCTGCAGCCCCTGTATACTGCAATACCAGTAGTGATCACCCCTGTATATAAGCCTGTGTAGTAACTTTGCATAGTAGTTCCAGTTTTGTCTCCACTCAGTAAAGAACTGTTGTAACCAACTCCTGTAGTCGATGTCTCAATTACACACGGATATAATACTGGCGACGAGCAGATCCGAACTTACCTACAGTTCTGCACCACCTCATGGGGATCCATCCCTGAAGCGAAGTTGTTAGAGGTCGAGGCCAGCAGGAAGAAAGAAAAAAAAACAAACAGAAGAAATGGGTGTCGACTGTGGGCAACCGCCTCTGATTCATCGGAGTTGAAGATTTGCAGGAGAGGCTGTCGAGAGCGGGGCTTGGTTATCCTGTCTATGGTGTTCCAGCTAGTCGGGCTGGTGGCAGGTAGTACACTGATCCTTCCTGGGCTGCGGCGGGCTAGAACTCGATCGGGTGGCTTTTCAACGGGGCCAAGCAGCGTTGTCGGGAAGAGGAGAGAGAGAGAGAGGGTGGAGCACACAGGGCGCGGCCGGTGCTACGAAGCTGGGCAGCGTACAGACCCGAGAAGAGGGAGGAAAGTGTCCCGTAGGGTTGCTCTGACGACGGGAAAATAAAAGAAATTAGAAGCGCAGAAAGCCGCGAGGAGCTGCAGTTGCCACGGGAACCGCGGAGAGCGGCGTTAGCAGCAGCGCGGGGGGGAAGTGCGCGAAGACCATAGGGCGTTGCCATCAAGGCATAAAAACGCCAGCAACAGCGCTAGCAGCAGCGGAGAAGACAGAAAGCGCGGGAGGCGCCATCTTAATCCAGCGGGGAAGAAGGCAAAGCGCGGGAGGCGCCACTTTGTTAAATCGGGGAAGAAGGCAAAGCGCGGGAGGCGCCATCTTAGATTTCCAAGATGCCGAAGACTGGCAATATCACTGCCTTCGATAATGCAATAGAAGACTGGACCACGTATGTGGAAAGAGTCGAAGTATATTGCAAGGCAAACGAAGTAGCCGATGAGAAAAAGGCACCGGTACTACTAAACTTAATGGGCGCAAGAATGTACGGCCTATTGCGGACCCTGATCACTCCAGCCAAACCGATGGCGAAGAGTTTTAACGAAATTGTTGATATCCTACAGGAACACTTAAATCCTACACCGCTGCTGATAGCAGAAAGATTTAAATTCCACAGGAGAAATCAGCATAAAGATGAGAGCAATGCTGATTACCTTACGGAACTACGCAAGCACTGCCAGTTCGGAGCAGGACTGACAGATACTCTACGGGACAAATTTGTCTGTGGACTCCTGAGTGAAGGAACCCAAAAGAGGTTACACTCAGAGAAAGAGCTGACGCTAGATAAGGCTTTCAGCGTGGCAGTACTGTACGAAGCAGCAGCAAGGGGAGCTGCGGAAATACAGCAAAAGCCACAGGAATACGGCACCCACGAAATGACATGGGGATTTGAAAAATGTTATCACTGCGGCAGAACAACCCATGACCAGAAGGACTGCTGGTCCAAGGACAAAATATGCAGGCAATGTGGAAAGATGGGACACATTGCATGAGTTTGCAGGTCTGGGAAGAAGACTAATGACAACAAAAAGGCTACTAAGGAACAGTACAGGAAAGTGCAAAAGATGACGGACAGTAGTTCTGAAGACCAGAAGAGCGATAGTGAATCCGGGAACAAGAGACTAAGCTGTCTCAAACTTCACAACGTAATCGCAAAAGAGGATCACCGAACCATTTGGGTCACCCTCACGATAGCAGGGTCCCAAGTCAAAATGGAATTGGATACAGGATCAGCCCTGACCGTCATGAATTGATGAGACTACGAGCGGCTATTCTCACACATACCCTTGAAAGAGACATCCATTGTCTTGAAGATGTATACGGGGCAGAAAGTATACCCCAGAGGGAAAATAAGGGTGCCTGTCGAATACAATGGCAAGGAAATACAGAAATTGTATCTGTACATACTGCAAGATGGTGGACCACCGTTATTGGGATGTGAATGGATCAGAAAGATAAGTTTAGACTGGCACTCCATTCAGGCACTGACGGTGGCTGGTAAAAAGGATGACGACGTCACACCTGGACGATTGTCAAAAATCTTAGCTAACGCCAAAGAGGTATTTCAACAAGAACTGGGAACTCTTAAAGGCGTAACCACCTCGAAAAAAATAGAAGAAAATGCAATTCCCAAGTTTTTCAAAGCAAGACCGGTACCATATGCAATTCGCCCAGCCGTCGAGGCAGAGCTGGAGAATCTGGAGAATGCAGGCATGTTATCTAAGTTAGACTGGAGCGAGTGGGCGACACCCATCGTTCCTGTCATGAAGAAAACGTTAAACTATAAGTCTGAGGAGCCAAGGAAGGTTTGCATCTGTGGGGACTTCAAGGTGACGGTGAACCCAGTCCTTCACATTGTACAGTATCCTCTCCCGACGATAGAAGATATTTTCGCCTCACTATCTGGAGGGAAGCGTTTTACAAAAATTGACCTAGCACAAGCATATTTGCAGATGGAAGTTGAAGAATCCTCTAGGAAATATCTCATGATAAACACTCACAAAGGTCTTTACCAGTATAATCGACTGGTATTCGGAGTAGCATCAGCTCCGGCGATATGGCAAAGAGCGATGGAACAAGTCCTGCAAGGGATTCCGGGGACTCAGTGTTACTTGGACGACATCCTAGTGACAGGTGAAGATGACAGTGAACACCTTGCCAACCTAGAGCAGGTGCTCACTAGACTAAGAGAACATGGGCTACGAGCCAATCGCCCCAAGTGTGAGTTTTTTAAGAAACAGATATCGTATTGTGGCCACGTGATTGATGAAGAGGGGTTACATAAGTCCCCTGACAAAATTGAAGCAGTAGTTAAGGCTCCAGCGCCTGAAAATGTGTCGCAACTGAGGTCATTCCTCGGATTGGTGAATTACTACCATAAGTTTTTGCCGAATTTGTCCACAATTCTGCACCCACTGAACGCCCTACTACAAACTGGAGTAGCATGGAAATGGAGCGATGAATGTAAGTGGGCCTTTCAGAAGAGTAAAGACCTAATCACTTCAAGAGAAGTATTGGCTCACTACAACCCATCACTACCGATAAGGCTGGCGTCTGATGCGTCTCCCTATGGCATTGGAGCGGTACTGTCACATAAATTCCTTGATGGTTCAGAGAGGCCGATAGCTTTTGCGTCACGCTCGTTAACTTCAGCCGAGCGTAACTACGCCCAAATTGACAGAGAGGCCCTCAGCCTGGTGTGGGGGGTGAAGAAGTTCAATCACTACCTGCACGGTCAGAAATTTACTCTACTAACTGATCATCAACCTCTTGTCTCCATTTTCAACCCTCAGAAGGGCGTCCCGATAATGACAGCACAACGGCTACAGAGGTGGTCCCTTTTCCTAGGGGCACACCAATATGACATCGAGTACAAAGGAACTAAACAGCATGGGAATTCTGATGGATTGTCGCGCCTACCGTTGCCGACGGTGGAAGAAGCACCTGCAGTGGATCCTGTGGAGATATTCCACTCGATCATAGTCAAATGTCTACCTGTGACGAATGCAAACATAGAAAAGGAAACACGAAATGACCCGACACTCTCCTGGGTCTATGATTTAATGGTGAAGGGATGGCCAGCACATGGCGAACCACTGTTGCCAGCATTCTCGCCGAGAAGAGAACAGCTGTCAGTGTGCAAAGGAACCTTGATGTGTGGATCCAGAGTAGTAATTCCACCCAAATTGAAGGATAGAGTGTCAATGAGCTTCATGAGGGTCATCTGGGAGGGGTAAAAATGAAGAACTTATCCAGAGCGTTTGTGTGGCGGCCGGGAATCGATAGAGAAATCGAAGAGATGACCAAGAGCTGTACAGGATGCCAGAAGGTCCAAAACGCCCCACCACAAGCCCCTCTACATCCATGGGAGTGGCCCTCATCTCCTTGGCAAAGGGTGCACATTGATTTTGCTGGTCCATTTATGGACTCGATGTTTTTAATTGCGGTGGATGCACATTCAAAGTGGCCAGAGGTAATAAAAATGTCCTCAACCACCACAGAAAAAACTATCACAGTCTTACGAACTATATTCGCCAGAAATGGGCTGCCTGAACAGATTTGCTCTGACAATGGACCACAGTTTGTGTCTGAAGAGTTTCGGAGGTTCTTAAAGAACAATGGTGTTAAGCATTACACATCCGCCCCATATCATCCAGCCACCAATGGATTGGCTGAGAGGTTCATTCAAACATTCAAGAAGGCTATCAAGGCAATGTGTAATGAAGACATACCCCTACAACACAAGGTGGATAACTTCTTGTTTGCCTACCGGAATGCGACACATGCGGTTACCAACCAAACTCCAGCCATGATGTTCTTCAATCGAAGACTACGATGCCGCTTGGATTTGGTTAAGCCAAACATCAGAAGAGATGTGGAGAACAGGCAGTTTCAGAATATGAATGAAAGGCCGACCAGGAGTTTTAAGATAGGTCAACCAGTTTTGGCCCGGGACTACCGCGCAGAGAAATGGCAGCCAGGAACGATCTGCACACGGCAAGGGCCTCTAATGTATACCGTGGACGTTGGAGAGAGCATTGTAAGACGCCATGCTGACCAGATTCTAGGGTCACTGGAAAACGTCAATTCCACACCACGATCCGATACACCTGGTGATGAAACCGAAGTACCAATTGCATCTACCTCAGAATCGAGGATATTGGAAGCCGACGAACCAAACAACGACGTTGATTCCGAATCAACTTTGCCAGAAGAACCTGATACCCCAAAGAGGCGTTATCCAGACAGAATCAGGAAGCCTCCTCAAAGGCTGAACTTATAATTGCTTAACTTCAGCTAATGTATATAGCAACTGTAATTGTAAATATGTTATTTAATTATTAATCGAATGTTATGTACTGTTTAGCTAAAAGGGGAGGAATTGTAGTGTATGTACTTTGCAGAAGGAACTATATTCTGCAGCCCCTGTATACTGCAGTACCAGTAGTGACCACCCCTGTATATAAGCCTGTGTAGTAACTTTGCATAGTAGTTCCAGTTTTGTCTCCACTCAGTAAAGACCTGTTGTAACCAACTCCTGCAGTCCGTGTCTCAATTACACACGGACATAATAGGGATAAGTTTGTCTGCGGGCTCCAGAGTGAAGGAACCCAGAAATGAATACTTTCAAAAAAGGACCTGACGCTAGAACAGGCTTTCAGCGTGGCAGTATCCTACGAAGCAGCAGCACCGGGAGCTGCGGAAATACAACAGAAACCACAAGAATACAGCGCTAACGAAATGGCGTATGGAGCCGAAAAGTGCTATCGCTGCGGCAGAACAACCCATGAGCAGAAGGACTGCTGGTTTAAAGACAAAATATGCAGGCAATGCGGGAAAATGGGACATATAGCAAGAGTCTGCAGGTCGGGAAAGAAGACCAACACGACAAGAACTACTAAGGAACAGTACAGGAAAGTAAAGAAACTGACAGATAGTAGTTCAGAAGATCAGGAGAGTGATAAGGACTCCGGGAGCAGGCGACTAAGTTGTTAAACGCAACCCCAAAATTTATCAAGGCCAGACCGGTGCCATACGCGATACGCCCAGCTGTGGAAGCTGAACTGGAGAGTCTGGAGCGTTCGGGGTGCTGTCTTAAGGTGGACTGGAGCGAGTGGGCCACACCCATCGTTCCTGTAATGAAGAAAGCATTGAGCAGCACGCCTGGGGAGCCAAGGAAGGTTCGCATCTGTGGGGACTTCAAGGTGACTGTGAACCCAGTCCTGCACACAGTACAGTATCCGCTTCCGTGGATAGAAGATATTTTCGCCTCGCTATCTGGAGGGAAACGTTTTACAAAGATTGACCTGGCTCAAGCGTATCTACAAATGGAGGTGGAAGAAGCATCTAGGAAATACCTCATGATAAACACTCACAAAGGCCTTTACCAGTACAATCGACTGGTATTTGGGGTAGCATCGGCCCCGGCTATGTGGCAGAGGGCAATGGAACAAGTCCTGCAAGGGATCCCGGGGACCCAGTGTTATTTGGACGACATCCTGGTTATGGGCGGAAATGACATTGAACACCTTGCCAACCTGGAACAGGTGCTCACGAGATTGCAGGAATATGGGCTACGAGCCAACCGTCCCAAATGCGAGTTCTTCAGGAGACAAATCTCGTATTGTGGCCACATGATTGATGAGGAAGGGTTGCATAAGTCGCCGGACAAGATTGAGGCTGTAGTCAAGGCTCCAGCAGCAGAAAATGTGTCGCAACTGAGGTCGTTCCTCGGGTTGGTGAACTACTACCATAAGTTCTTGCCGTATTTATCTACAATTCTGCACCCACTGAACGCCCTCCTTCAAACTGGTGTAACATGGAAATGGAGTGATGAGTGTAAGTGTGCCTTTCAGGAATGTAAATGCCAAATCACTTCAAAAGAAGTATTGGCCCACTACAACCCAACATTACCAATTCGGTTGTCATGTGATGTGTCACCTTACGGCATTGGAGCGGTGCTGTCACACAAATTCCGTGACGGTTCAGAGAGGCCAATAGCTTTTGCATCACGCTCGCTAACCTCAGCGAGTGTAACTACGCCCAGATTGACAGGGAGGCACTCAGCCTGGTGTGGGGGGTGAAGAAGTTCAATCACTATCTGCACGGGCAGAAATTCACCCTACTGACTGATCATCAACCCCTGGTCTCAATTTTTAACCCAAAGAAGGGCGTTCCGGTGATGACGGCGCAACGGCTGCAAAGATGGTCACTTTTTCTAGGGGCACATCAGTATGACATAGAGTACAAAGGTACGAAACAACATGGAAACGCTGATGGGCTGTCGCGCCTACCGTTGCCTATGGCGGAAGAAGCACCTGTAGTGGACCCTGTGGAGATATTCCATGCGACCATAGTCGAATGTTTGCCTGTTACAAACGCAAGTATTGAGAAGGAAACCCGAAATGACCCGACACTCTCTCGGGCCTACGATTTGACGGTGAAGGGATGGCCAGCATATGGCGATTCACTGTTGCCAGCATGCTCGCCAAGGAGGGAACAGCAGTCAGTGTGCCGGGGAACCTTGATGTGTGGATCCCGAGTGGTAATTCCACCTAAGTTGAGAGATAGAGTACTCAATGAGCTTCACGAGGGTCATCTGGGAGGGGTAAAAATGAAGAGCCTAGCCAGGGCGTTTGTGTGGTGGCCGGGAATCGATAAAGAAATCGAGGATATGACCAAGAGATGCATAGGATGCCAGAAGGTCCAAAACGCTCCACCGCAGGCCCCGCTACATCCATGGGAGTGGCCCTCATCTCCATGGCAACGGGTACACATTGATTTCGCTGGTCCATTTATGGACTCAATGTTTCTAATTGCTGTGGACGCCCATTCGAAATGGCCAGAGGTCATTAAAATGTCCTCCACCGCCACGAAGAAAACTATTGCAGTCCTAAGAACCATCTTCGCTAGGAATGGTTTGCCAGAACAGATCTGTTCCGACAATGGCCCACAGTTTGTGTCTGAGGATTTCCGGAGCTTCCTGAAGAATAATGGGGTGAAACATTACACATCTGCCCCATATCATCCAGCCACAAATGGATTGGCTGAGAGGTTTGTTCAGACCTTTAAAAAGGCCATAAAGGCAATGAATAATGATGACATACCACTGCAACACAAGGTGGATAACTTCCTGTTTGCTTACATGCAGTAACCAACCAAACTCCAGCCGTACTGTTTTTTAACCGGAGACTAAGATGTCGCTTGGATTTGCTCAAACCAAACATAAGACGAGATGTTGAGGATAAGCAGTTCCAGCACATAAATGAGAAGCCAACTAGGAGCTTCAAGATAGGGCAACCAGTCTTGGCCCGCGACTACCGAACAGAAAAATGGCAGCCAGGCACGATATGCACACAGCAGGGACCACTAATGTACACAGTGGACGTTGGAGAGAGCATCGTGAGACGCCATGCTGACCAGATTCTAGAGTCACAGGAACAAGCCAAACCTGTACCACAAGCATGTGCACCTGGTAATGAGCCCGAAGTACAGATTGCATCTACCTCAGAAGCAGGGGTATTGGAAGCTGACGAACCAACCAATGACAATGAGCCAGAATTGACTCCACCGCCAGAACAGGATACTCGAGATAGGCGCTATCCACATAGAAATATAGAAACATAGAAGATAGGAGCAGGAGTAGGCCATTCGGCCCTTCGAGCCTGCTCCGCCATTCAATGAGATCATGGCTGATCATCCAAATTCAGTACCCTGTCCCTGCCTTCTCCCCATATCCCTTGATCCCTTTAGCCTTAAGAAATATATCCAACACTTTCTTGAATATATTTAATGAACTGGCCTCCACCGCCCTCTGTGGCAGAGAATTCCACAGGTTCACCACTCTCTGGGTGAAGAAATTCCTCCTCATTTCAGTCCTAAATGGCTTACCCCTTATCCTTAGACTATGACCCCTGGTTCTGGACACCCCGGCCATCAGAAACATCCTTCCTGCATCTAGTCTGTCCAGGCCTGACAGAATTTTATAAGTTTCGATGAGATCCCCTCTCAATCTTCTGAACTCCAGTGAGTATAAGCCCAATCGACACAATCTCTCCTCATACGTCATTCCTGCCATCCCAGGTATCAGCCTGGTGAATCTTCACTGCACTCCTTCCATGGCAAGAACGTCCTTCCTCAGGTAAGGCGAGCAAAACTGCACACAATACTCAAGGTGCGGTCTCACCAACGCCCTGTACAACTGTAGCAAGACATCCTTGTTCCTGTACTCGAACCCTCTTGCTGCAAAGGCCAACATACCATTTGCCTTCTTAACCGCCTGCTGCACCTGCATGCTTACCTTCAGTGACTGGTGCACAAGAACACCCAGGTCTCTTTGCACTTCCCCTTCTCCCAATCTATTGCCATTCAAATAATAATCTGCCTTCCTGTTTTTGCCACCAAAGTGGATAACCTCACATTTATCCACATTATAGTGCATTTGCCATGTTTCTGCCCAATCACCCAATCTGTCCAAATCGTACTGGAGTTTCACGACATCCTCCTCACAGCTTACCCTCCCACCCAGCTTTGTGTCGTCTGCAAATTTGGAGATATTACATCCAATTCCCTCGTCCAGATCATTAATATATATTGTGAACAGCTGGGGTCCTGGGACCGATCCTTGCGGTACCCCACTAGTCACTGCCTGCCACTCGGAAAACGACCCATTTATTCCAACTCTTTGCTTTCTGTCCGCCAACCAGTTCTCTATCCAAGTCAATACCTTGCCCCCAATCCCATGTGCCTTAATTTTGCACGCTAATCTCTTATGTGGGACCTTATCGAAAGCCTTCTGAAAGTCCAAATACACCACATCCACTGGTTCTCCCTTATCTATTTTACCAGTTACATCCTCAAAAAATTCCAGTAGATTAGTCAAGCATGATTTACCTTTTGTAAATCCATGTTGACTTTGTCCGATCCTGTCACTGCTTACCAAGTGCTCTGCTATTACATCTTTTATAATAGATTCTAGCATTTTCCCCACTACCGATGTCAGGCTTACCGGTCTATAATTCCCCGCTTTTTCTCGACCACCTTTTTTGAATAGTGGGGTAACATTAGCTACCCTCCAATCCATGGGTACTGTTCCAGAGTCTATCGAGTTCTGGAAGATGACCAGCAATGCATCTACTATTTCCAGGGCCACTTCCTTAAGTACCCTGGGATGTAGATTATCAGGCCCTGGGGATTTATCGGCCTTTAGTCCCATCAATTTTCCTAACACCATTTCCCTACAAACACTGATTTCTTTCAGTTCCACCCGTTCATCAGGCCCTATGTTCCCCGGCATCTCTGGGAGGTTATTTGTGTCCTCCTTTGTGAAGACAGAACCAAAGTATGAATTTAGTTGGTCCGCCATTTCTTTGTTTCCCATTATAAATTCCCCTAATTCTGACTGTAAGGGACCTACGCTTGACTTCACCAATCTTTTTCTCTTCACATATCTATAAAAGCTTTTACAGTCAGTTTTTATGTTACCTGCAAGCTTACTCTCATATTCTATTTTCCCTTTCTTAATTAATCCCTTTGTCCTCCTTTGTTGAATCCTAAACTGCTCCCAGTCCTCAGGATTATTGCTTTTTCTGGCCAATTTATATGTCGTCTCCTTGGATCTTATGCTATCCCTAATTTCCCTTGTTAGCCACGGTTGAGTCACCTTTTTTGTTTTATTTTTATGCCCAACTGGGATGACCAAATTCTGTAGCTCATCCATTTGGTCTTTGAATGTTTGCCATTGCCTATCCACCGTCAACCCTTTGAGTGCCATTCCCCAATCAATCCTACCCAACTCGCTCCTCAGACCATCGTAGTTTCCTTTTTTTAAATTGAGGACCCTAGTCTCTGAGTCAACTACTTCATTCTCCATCTTAATGAAGAATTCGATCATATTATGATCGCTCAGACCCAAGGGGCCTCGTACAACAAGATTGCTAATTAATCCTTTGTCGTTACATAATACCCAGTCTAAGATGGCCTGATCTCTGGTTGGTTCCTCGACATATTGGTCCAGGAAACCATCCCGTAAACACTCCAGGAATTCCTCCTCCACAGTATCGTGACTAATTTGGTTGGCCCAATCTATATGTAGATTAAAGTCACCCATGATGACTGCTGTGCCCTTATTGCACGCTTCTTTAATTTTCCTTTTAATGCCATCCCCAACCTCCGCCTTACTGTTGGGAGGTCTATATACCACTCCCACTAATGTTTTTTTCCCCTTAGTATTTCTCAATTCTACCCATACAGATTCCACATCTTCAAAGTTAATATCCTTCATTACAATTGTATTAATCCCTTCTTTAACCAGTAATGCTACCCCACCTCCCTTTCCTTTTTGCCTATCTTTCCTGAATATCGAATACCCCTGGATGTTGAGTTCCCAGTCTTGGCCATCCTTGAGCCACGTTTCCGTAATCCCAACCAAATCATATTCGTTTACCTCTATTTGCGCAGCCAATTCGTCCACCTTATTACAAATGCTCCTCGCATTAAGACACAAAGCCTTCAGGCTTGTTTTTTTAGCGCTCTTAGACCTATTAGAATTATTATTTAGTGTGGCCACGTTTGATTTAAACCGTTGATTTCTCTGACTGCCACTTTTGTTTTTCTCCTTCCTATCTTTTGCTTTTATCCCTGTTTCCCTTTCCTCTGTCTCCCTGCTCAGGTTCCCAACCCCCTGCCATTTTAGTTTAAACCCCCCCGAACAGTGCTAGCAAACCTCCCCGCAAGGATATTTGTCCCGCTCTGGTTCAGGTGCAACCCGTCCGACTTGTACAAGTCCCACCTTCCCCAAAAGCAAGGCCAGTGATCCAGGAAACTAAAGCCCTCCCTCCTGCACCAACTCTTTAGCCACGCATTCATCTGCTCTATCCTCCTATTCCTATACTCACTAGCACGTGGCACCGGGAGTAATCCAGAGATTACAACCTTTGAGGTCCTGCTCTTTAATCTGCTACCTAGCTCCCTAAATTCTTGCTGCAGGACCTCATCCCTCTTCCTACCCATGTCATTGGTCCCAATGTGAACCACGACCTCTGACTGTTCACCCTCCCCCTTCAGAATGCCCTGCAGCCGTTCAGTGAAATCCTTGACTCTGGCACCAGGGAGGCAGCAAACCATCCTGGAGTCACGTCTACGGCCACAGAAACGCCTATCTGTACCCCTTACTATAGAATCCCCTACCACTATTGCTCTCCCACTCTTTTTCCTCCCTTCCTGAGCAGCAGAAGTACCCCTGGTGCCAGGAAGTTGGCTGCTGCTGCCTTCCTCTGGTAAGTCATCCCCCTCAACAGTATCCAAATCGGTATACCTGTTTGAGAGGGGGATGGCCACAGGGGTCCCCTGCACTACCTGCCTGCCTCTACTGCACTGCCTGATGGTCACCCATTTCCCTTCTGCCTGTGCAGCCCTTACCTGCGGTGTGACCAACTCACTAAACGTGTTATCCACGACCATCTCAGCATCGTGAATGCTCCAAAGCCCATCCATCCGCAGCTCCAGCGCCACAATGCGGTCTGCTAGTAGCCGCAGCTGGATGCATTTCTGGCACACGTGGTCATCAGGGACACCGGCAGTGTCCCTGAATTCCCACATAGAGCAAGAGGAGCATAACACGGGGCTGGGCTCTCCTGGCATGACTTACCCTTCAATTAATTTAAATTAATTCACTATCACCAATTAAAGATAAACTCTAAGGCGCTTGCATGGTTTACCAACAGTCCCTGCTACACCAGAAAAGACCTTAGCAATTATAAACTACAGAGTTAAAGTTTAAAAAAGAGAAATACTCACCAACCAATCACTTACCTGCTCCCTGGTGACGTCACACCCTGATTACGTTTTACCTCTCTCACTGCTGCTGAGTTGGTCGGGCCTCGCCTCGCTCCTCCTTTTAAACCCGGCCTCGGTGCTCTCCTGGTCCGGTCTGGTCAGGCCTCGCCTCGCTCCTCCTTTTATACCCGGCCTCGGTGGTCTCCTGGTCCGATCTGGTCGGGCCTCGCCTCGCTCCTCCTTTTATACCCGGCCTCGGTGGTCTCCTGGTCCGATCTGGTCGGGCCTCGCCTCACTCCTCCTTTCGTACTGCCGCCTCGGTGCTCTCCTGGTCTGATCTGGTCGGGCCTCACCTCGCTCCTCCTTTTATCTGCCGCCTCGGTGCTCTCCTGGTCCGATCTGGTCGGGCCTCGCCTCGCTCCTCCTTTTATCTGCCGCCTCGGTGGTCTCCTGGTCCGATCTGGTCGGGCCTCACCTCGCTCCTCCTTTTAACTGCCGCCTCGGTGCTCTCCTGGTCCGATCTGGTCGGGCCTCGCCTCGCTCCTCCTTTGAACTGCCGCCTCGGTGCTCTCCTGGTCCGATCTGGTCGGGCCTCGCCTCGCTCCTCCTTTTAACTGCCGCCTCGGTGCTCTCCTGGTCCGGATCAGGAAGCCTCCTCAAAGACTGAACTTATAAATGACTATTTCAGTTGATGTATATATTACTGAGAAAATTGAAATTGTAATTAGTTGTTATTTAGTTGTTAAATGAATGTTATATACTGTTTATCTAAAAGGGGAGGAATTGTTGTGTATGTACCTTTAAGGGAATAACTGGTCTTCGACTGCAGTACCGGCAGTGACCACCCCTGTATAAAAGGCCCTAGCAGGCTTCTGTAGTTTCAGTTTCAAGCTGCCTCTTGTTCAGTAAAGTACCTGTTAAACTGTTCTCCCGAAGTCCGTGTATTATTGAGGCGTGGACTTTACAGTGAATAGCTGGGGTCCAAGGACCGATCCCTGCGGTACCCCACTAGTCACTGCCTGCCATTCGGAAAAAGACCCGTTTACTCCAAATCTTTGCTTTCTGTCTGCCAACCAGTTCTCTATCCAAGTCAATACCTTGCCCCCAATCCCATGTGCCTTAACTTCACATGCTAATCTCTTATGCGGGACCTTATCGAAAGCCTTCTGAAAGTCCAAATACACCACATCCACTGGTTCTCCCTTATCTATTTTACCAGTTACATCCTCAAAAAATTCCAGTAGATTAGTCAAGCACGATTTACCTTTTGTAAATCCATGTTGATTTTGTCCGACCCTGTTACTGTTTTCCAAGTGCTCTGCTTTTACATCTTTTATAATGGCCTCTAGCATTTTCCCCACTACCGATGTCAGGCTTACCGGTCTGTAATTCCCTGTTTTCTCTCTACCACCTTTTTTGAATAGTGGGGTAACATTAGCTACCCTCCAATCCATGGTTATTGTTCCAGATTGCATCGAATGTTGGAAGATGATCAGCAATGCATCTACTATTTCTAGGGCCACTTCCTTAAGTACCCTAGGATGTAGATTATCAGGCCCTGGGGGTTTATCGGCCTTCAATTCCATCAAATTCCCTAACACCATTTCCCTACAAATATTGATTTCTTTCAGTTCCTCCCTTTCATCAGGCCCTATGTTCCCCGACATCTCTGGGAGGTTATTTGTGACCTCCTTTGTGAAGACAGAGCCAAAATATCTATTTAATTGGTCAGCCATTTCTTTGTTCCCCATTATAAATTCCCCTGATTCTGACTGCAATGGACCTACGCTTAACTTCACCCATCTTTTTCTCTTCACATATCTATAAAAGCTTTTACAGTCAGTTTTATGTTCCTTGCAAGCTTACTCTCATATTCTATTTTCCCTTTCTTAATGAATCCCTTTGTCCTCCTTTGTTGAATCCTAAACTGCTCCCAATCCTCAGGTTTACTGCTTTTTCTGGCCAATTTATATGTCCTCTCCTTGGACTTTATGCTATCCCTAATTTCCCTTGTTAGCCATGGTTGAGTCACCTTTTTTGTTTTATTTTTATGCCAAACTGGGATGAACCAATTCTGTAGTTCATCCATGCGGTCTTTGAATGTTTGCCATTGCCTCTCCACCGTCAACCCTTTGAGTGACATTCCCCAATCAATCCTACCCAATTCACGCCTCAGACAATCGTAGTTTCCTTTATTTAAATTGAGGATCCTAGTCTCTGAGTCGACTACTTCATTCTCCATCTTAATGAAGAATTCGATCATAATATGATCGCTCTGACCCAAGGGGCCTCGTACAACAAGATTGCTAATTAATCCTTTCTCGTTACATAATACCCAGTCTAAGATGGCCTGATCTCTGGTTGGTTCCTCGACATATTGGTTCAGGAAACCATCCCGTACACACTCCAGGAATTCCTCTTCCACAGTATTGTTACTAATTTGATTAGCCCAATCTATATGTAGATTAAAGTCACCCATGTGCCCTTATTGCACGCTTCTCTAATTTCCCTTTTAATGCCATCCCTAACCTCCATATTATTGTTTGGAGATCTATATACCACTCCCACTAATGTTTTCTTCCCTTTGGTATTTCTCAGTTCTACCCATGCAGATTCCATATCATCAGAGCTAATATCCTTCCTTACAATTGTGTTAATCCCATCTTTAACTAGCAATGCTACCCCACCTCCTTTTCCTTTTTGTCTATCTTTCCTGAATATTGAATACCCCTGGATGTTGAGTTCCCAGCCTTGGCCACCCTGGAGCCATGTTTCCGTAATCCCAATCAAATCATATTTGTTTACCTCTATTTGCGCAGCTAATTCATCCACCTTATTACGAATGCTCCTCGCATTAAGACTCAAAGCCTTCAGGCTTGTTTTTTTAATGCTCTTAGACCTATTAGAATTATTATTTACTGTGGACATGTTTGATTTAAACCGTTGATTTCTCTGACTGCTACTTTTGTTATTCTCCTTCCTATCTTTTGCTTTTATCCTTGTTTCCCTTTCCTCTGTCCCCCTGCTCAGGTTCCCAACCCCCTGCCATTTTAGTTTAAACCCTCCCCCAGAGCACTAGCAAACACTCCCCCTAGGATATCGGTCCCGGCCCTGCCCAGGTGCAAACCATCCAGTTTGAACTGGTCCCACCTCCCCCAGAACCGGTTCTAATGTCCCAGGAATTTGAATCCCTCCCCCTTGCACCATTCCTCTAGCCATGTATTCGTCTGAAATATCCTTCTATTTCTACTCTGACTAGCACGTGGCACTGGTAGCAATCCTGAGATTACTACCTTTGAAGTCCTATTTTTTAATTTACCTCCTAACTTCCTATATTCAGCTTTTAGGACCCCATCCCGCTTTTTACCTATATCGTTGGTACCTATATGCAACATGACAACTGTCTGTTCACCCTCCCCTTCCAAGATGTTCTGCAGCTGCTCTGAGACATCCTTGACCCTTGCACCAGGGGGGCAGCACACCATCCTGGAGTCTCGTTTGCGGCCGCAGAAATGCCTATCTATTCCCCTTACAATAGAATCCCCTATTACTATAGCTCTGCCCCTTTTTTTCCTCCCGTCCTGTGCAGCAGAGCCACCCCTGGTGCCAGGAAGTTGGTTGCTGCTGCCTTCCTCTGATAAACCATCCCCCCCAACAGTACTCAAAGTGGTGTATCTGTTTGAGAGGGGGATGTCCACAGGGGACCCCTGCAATACCTGCCTGTACCTAGTACTCTGTCTGTTGGTCACCCATTCCCTTTCTGCCTGTCCAACTTTTGCATGTGGTGTGACCAACTGATCAAACGTGATATCCACGACGTCCTCAGCCTCGCGAATGGTCCAGTATGTATCCAATCGCAATTCCAGCACCGCAATGTGGTCTGCCAGTAGCTGCAGCTGGATACACTTCCTGCACACATAGTTGTCAGTGACAGAGGAAGTGTCCCTGAGTTCCCACATAGCGTAGGAGGAGCATACCACGGCACCGGGCTGTCCTGCCATGACTTACCCTTTAATTCATTGCAATTAAATTAAATCAAATCAATCCCACCAATTACACTACAGTTAAATGATATATTTAAGGGCCCTGGTTTATAAACAGTCCCCGCTACACCACGGAGAGCTTAGAAACTATAAACCACAGAGTTTAAGTTTAAAAAGAGAGAAATACTCACCAACCAATCACTTACCTGCTTTCTGGTGACGTCACACTTCGATTACTTTTTACTTCTCTCCCTCTCTGAGATTGGAGATTAGTAAGCCTACCTGGTCTCTGGGGCCTTTTTATATCACCGCCTCACTACCTCTCTTTCCTCCTTTAAGACACTCCTTAAAACCTACCTCTTTGACCAAGCTTTTGGTCACCTGCCCTAATTTATCCTTATGTGGCTCGGTGTCAAATATTTTCCCTTAAAATACTCCTGTGACGCGCCTTGGGACATTTTACTATGTTAAAGACGCTATATAAATACAAGTTGTTGTTGTTCTTCTTGTGTCATATATGGTCCATATGCCTGGGTAATCTGAGCCATGGAAGACTAGGCAACTCAGTTCTACCTTTATTTAGATTTCTTACTTGCTGGTGTACCCTTTTTGAATTTCATGAGGTTTAGAAAGGGCTGGTCAAAGCACTGCTATTTTATTAGTGGATAAATCCTGAATCCAAACTCTGTAAGTACCCAAATTAAGGGAACATCGATTCACACTTTACATGTGGCCCACCTGGCTCCATGATAAGCATATAAGTGGCCCAAGGAGACATAGAGCTTGCCCTACTGTCACGATGAAAAAGAACTAGACTCGAGTGTTCCTTGTGGAGCCCGTGACAGTCACGCTGCTCCTTTGAGCAAATCCCATCTGTTCCTCACAGTGCTTCCTCGACCAGCAAAGAGGACTAAAGCATTTTAGTTTCTGATGAATAAGCCTGTTTTTCAGCAGGTTTTTTTTGCCTACAATTCTGTATAACTGTAAAATGTCATGAGGCCATTGAGATAGAATTTTTGCATGTTTGTGACTAAGTTGTGAAATTTGGAATCCTTTCTCATGAAAAAAATCACAGCAAGTGGGAATAACACTGGAAGGGGGCGTCGTAGCGCTGTCGGGGGTCCACTTTCTGCTGAGTTCAAAAGTAGAAAGACGGCAGGGCTGAGGGTTGGTTGGAGGTAGGGAGGAGTTGGGGTGGGGCAGGGGGGCGGACATTCCCAGGGTCTACATCAGGATAAAGTAATGCTGGTACCTGCCTGATCCCAAAGTGGCCGCCAGTTGCTGCATAAATCTAAAATGCTGCCACAACAGTGGGCCACCACTCAGATACTGTGACAGTGCACTCATTAAAGGCTTGGCACGTGTTTAATAGGGCATTATGTTCAAGAAATAGATCTTGGTGAACATTCTTTCTTAGCAACTGCTTAATGTGCGGTTTAAATCACGTCAACATGCATCATTATGTCAGTCATATGTGAAAACCCCATGATTAAAACAATGCAAGGTGCTACTGGTAAAGACCAACATTAGCTGTGAGGTGACTGCGATATTAATGTAAAAATGCTTAATGCATTCGTACAACAGTCTTCTGTCCGCTGGTTTGATGGAAGGAATAACTCACTTAGAATAAATGGGAAAAATGTCTCCGTTAAAAATGGAGGCAGAGGAACTGCATGAAGATGTTAAGTCTTCACCCACTCATATCGCAGTCAGTGCAGGGTTGGTGTCTCTCTAACCGATTGTTATTCTTCAGCAAACAATCAGCAATTTCATTTCTATCCAGAGTTTTCTTGCTGCATTTTGACCTGCGAAGGAATGTGAAAAATAAAATCTCCAGGGAAAGAATCAGCGACTTACAGAAACAAAATGAAGTGGAAAAGACTGCCCAGTGCGCAGGAGATGTTTTACCATAATCTGGGAGCCCTGCTGATAGAATAACACTTATTCCTCCACCCCTCACCAGTCTGGTATCAGGTAATGGAGAAGGCCACCACAGGGTTCCCCCCAGCAGAACAGTGAGTCAATTACAAAGCAGTAAGATATTGTGACCCCCCCACCCCTCGATTGAACAGGACGCAACTGTTCAATGGGATTCAACACAGATCTTCAGTATGAGGAGCTGAAAATAGCTGGCTTCGCCTCGCAGTAGGACCTTTGCAACGACCCTTGACCACAGCTTAAATATAGAAGCTGAAGGATTTTTATCTCAAAAACCAGGTGGCAACCTGTGACATCACCTTCATCATGTTAAAGGGGAAACTGATATCAAAGGCGCAGCATTTTCAGGAAGAAGTGTTTGGTGAACTTTTTGTTTTTGTTTGCCTGCAAATACCACAATGCAATGATGTACACTGGTGAGATTAGGACGGATAATGCCATCCCGCCAGTCCCACCCCTTTCACTCTTGTCCACATGAAATGGGGATCGGGCGCTCGTTGCCAGAGCCGGGTTAAGAATCCTTGGTACCCTGGGCACCAAGATCATTCGGGGCCCCGCTACCCTCCTCCGCACATCTCCTCAACCCCACTCCATTAAAACATAAACATGTAGTAAAATGTATGAAGACGTAGGCCCGCAGACTGTTAGTGTACTGCATTAATAATGAAGCAAATCATGTCACAATATGCTACGCTTGAATGAAAGTGCCTCCTGGCGGGGGTCCCATATTTGGCTGGGGTCCCTGGACATGGGCATCCGTAAGCATAAAACTGACAAAAACAAGGGAGGGAAAAGATATTATTGCACCCTGCCCCGAATTCCTTCCCGCCTGCTCAGATTGCGCGATTTATTTGCTGCCAGAATGGAGGAATCTTGAGGCTGACATAAAAAACTTCTTGTAAATAAATAATACAATGAGATTGGGCAGTGCAGTGTGTTTAACTGCTATTTAGTCCCCTCTGGGACTCAAGACTAAATCCAGCCCAGACTAATAGGACAGAACTTTCCTCTCTCCACTGTCTGCACAATTAATTTGCAAGTTTTGACCCAGTAACTAATGATTATGGGCCAACCATACCAAGTGCCCCTCAGTAGTATGCCAGCTGGCGCTAGGCTGGTGATTTCACCCAAGTGATGGTACAAGAATTACTGATCTGGAGAATGAGAATGATACAGTAGGTTGGGTCTAAAGCACATTACTGGGACTTCACTTCCTCTGTGACATGTCCTGTGCCTGTCCTGAG
Organism: Somniosus microcephalus; assembly: GCF_052327205.1. NCBI lineage: Eukaryota > Metazoa > Chordata > Chondrichthyes > Squaliformes > Somniosidae > Somniosus > Somniosus microcephalus. The sequence goes on from NC_140994.1 coordinate 126,762,235, forward strand.
AGCTCCTGATGCTGACAACGGAGTAAATTTTATGTTATCCTGGCACACAACTTCACACAACCGGAGCGCCTATCGGGATTTCAGGCCAATGCGTTGGTCAGCGCACACGATTCGTGCCCAGCACAAATTTCCTCACTGTTGAAAAAATAAATCATAAAACTTGCCCTAATAGGTATTCAGGCATTCCCCTCTCCAGCACTGAAATTCCTTACTTTGATGAAGAAGGTAACTGCAGGTCACGGAAAGCAAAGTGGCAGAGTGATGTGCATAGTGCACAAGGGGAAGTACGTCCACTAATAATTCATAGCTCAGTTCAAGGGCTTGATTTTGCCAGGCCCGAGGAGGCGGGATTGCAGGCATGTGAGGTGGTAAAATCGCAAAAAATGGCGGGCGGGCCTGATCCCGCCTCCATCCCGCCTCCAAGCAATTTTCCCAAATACATGTTTTCTGACCCCGTTTCCATCCCGCCTCCAAGAGGCGGGATAGGCCCTTAAGGCCCTTAACAACCAGTTAAGTGCTTCTATAATCCCATTTTGAGAGACCTTTCTGATTTTACCACTTTTCCCATGTCCTTCATGTCACCTCTGGAACACGCCAGTGAATCCTGGCAGCCTCACAAGTGAACTGCTTACTAACAGCTGCAGCTCCGCCATTAAAAAGGCATTTTCAGCAATCATCATATGCAGGTGGCAGAACTTTGTTGTCTCAGGTCTGGGGGAACTATTAGCAGGCATACCCATTATTCTGGAAGTTTGGAGCCTGACACTGTAAGATCCGCAAAATTGAACATTGTATTATAAGGGTCTATTGGCAGAAGAGGCCTTGTGTTTAAAGACTGTTTTAAAAGAAGCCCAGGAAAAAGGGGCACATAAAATGGCCGCCAGACCCCGTGACTAGCTTTTTGGACACTTTAAAATGGTTCCTGCAGTCCCCAGACAGCCTTTGTGGATTCAACCCACAGTAAGTTCTGGAAGCCGTTTCTGAGAAAATGAAACCAGACACAAACACATACATATGGATTTGGATGCAGATCCAGTCAGATCGGCCTGTAGATAAAGGCCATCTAAATGTTTACCCAGACAAAGGGAAACAGTTTTATATTCATAAGGGGAGCATCAAAGACCCATTAAAGACATCAAAAAGACATTCAAAACAATGCAGGGTCATTCCAGACCAGAGATGGCCATCACCGGCCATCCCGAAAGCAGTTTAAATATAATAACTACCCCGCTGTGCAACAAGCCCACCAAAAGTTAAACAAAGACTAACCTTGATTTGGCGGGAGATAAAGGCTTCTCTTGAGAAGTATATTTGGAGTAGCCATCGGGAGCGATGAGAGAAGAAGCGATCAGACAGACACGCTTTTGAGCTTGTCCTTGTGAGAGCCGTGGAGAAACATCGACCAAGAAGGGGATTCGAGTCTGCGTCCCGCCCCGGGGTAACCATCGGGAGATCGTTGACAAACCCCGGGCCGCTGACGAGACAAAAGGGCAGCAGCCCTACAGAGGAAACCCATATGAAAATGGTAACCAGCTAGAGACCTCTCCAACCGTGGTCAAACAGATGGTCTCCGTCCCCGCCGACGTCCAGGCCTGCCAGTGTCCAGCCTGCCCGTGACCTTCACCTCGAGAGAGAGAGAGAGAGAGAGAGAGAAGTGTAGCGCAGCTCACTGTGGCTCCACTGACCACGTGGAAACAGGACGCCTGAGGGGATCAAAATGCAGACCTGTTTCAAAACTCTATAATTTTCCAACTGGATTGGTGAGCATGTTTCTGGCCCTTCATAATCGGATCTAGATAGGTTTAAGGGGGTGGGCATTTTGGGTATAATTAACAAGAGTTGTTGTCCCTAGATGTTCCGTGTGTTTCCCCATTTCATGATGACGTTTGTAAAGTATAATATGCCTGCATCTATTTAGTTAGTACTGTATTTTGATTTGTTTTTCCCTCCCATGTACCCTCTTATTTGCTTGCATTTGATTTGTTTTTCCTTATGCAATAAAATTTCTTTTCATTTCATTAAACTTGGTCTATAAGAGTATTCTCTGCATCTAAGTCCAGTGTCTAGAACCTAAGGGATGAGTGGGCCGAACCACTCAAGGTTTTACTGTGCAAGAGGGAGAGAGAGGCCTCTAGAGAGAGAAACCTCTGCGATCCAAAGAGGAGAACCCCTTACAGAAAATGGCGACCACGGCAGGACACTGGCAGCAGGATTGCAATGTATTAGACCCAGGTTTGAATAGCCAAAATGTTATGGATGAGAGGATAGCGGATTATGTTTTTGGTAAGGTAAATCTCACTAAGCAGTGGATTTCTGATCTCTTACTGGATGGGTGTCCGGTAGATGCAGCCATCAGGTGGACAGAGAGCAAAGAACATAAAAAGTCAGTGGAAAAGGCAGTGTGGCTGATGTGCTACAAGAAACAAGTCCAGATTTTGGACAGAGTCATTGCAGCACAGGCAGCCAAGATCACTGCCCAGGAAGCAGAAATAGAGGAGAAAGCCATGGGTGGGGAAAAACTCATCACAGCGCTTCACGTGCTGAATCAGGAACGCCAAGTTGTAGCCAGCCAACACCAGGCTAGAATAGAGTAGCTGGAATGCCAGGTTACTGAGGCAAAGATCCATGAAGCGAGAATACGGGAGAAAAATGCCCGCCTCGCACAACAGCTAAGAGCGCAGGAGGAGAGAGTAGTAGAGGTTAAGGCAGCTTACAAGCTGGCCCTTGAGCACGGGTTTGAGAGCGCAGACCATGGCCCCTGCCAAAAGACCATAGAGGACCTGAGAATGGCCTTGGTTAAGGCAAAAGGCATGGTATGCCTCGTAAGCCCAAAAGCAAGTCACATAGACTTTTTGCAGGAATCCAAACATCCGATTCCTGGTGAAGTAGTTGTGGCAACAGCCACTGAGCCCTCAGTGCCACCGAGCTACAGTGAGGCTTGGCCAGAAGGGGAGGTGGTGAAAGAAAGGGTAGCCGAGGTGGAGCAGGAGGAGGAACAACCCCTGGTAGTAAAGCCGGAGCCGGCACCAATGTGTCCTACTCGGCACCAGAGGTTCGGTCCCACCGCCGCAGATGGCGTGGACGGACCCCACATGAACCAGCTCGTGGTGCCCCATGATGCCCAACAACTCAGAGCAATGATAAGCCACCTCCCAAAACTCTCCGAGAAGGGAGATCCCTCAGTCCATTTCAGGGAGGTAGAGGGAACAGCCGCCATCAATGATTGTGATGATCTTGAACAGGCAAAGATGCTGCTCTTCTCCCTGGATAGCACAATCCTTCAGTGCCTCTCAGACGGGAGTAAGAGGGGACGGACAGGGTATGTGGAACTCAGGGACTAGGTCTTGGAGGTTCTGGGAGTGGACGACGGTAATCCGTTCCTCCGGGTGGAAGGGACTGTGCAGCTAACTGGAGAACCCCCACGGGTTTTCGCAGAAAGGCCGTGGCCAGTGTATTGGCGCAGTTGTCCGGGCATGCCTGAACGGGCCGCAATGAACGCCGAACAGTGGGTTCATTTGCTCCATTGTCCGGTTGCTAACAGCTTGCCCCAGATACGGACCCTAGTCAAATCTTGGTTTGACCCCCAAGGTCCCGGTATCACGGAGGAGACCGTGCTCCGACAGCTTAACATTGCGTACAAGAACTGTAGAAGTCAGGAGGCACCTCCCTCTAAGGGAAAAGTGCATGAGGCAAAGCCCGCAGCCCCAAGCAAGAAGGAGTGGCGTCAGGAGGGGAATTGCCCTGCCCAAGCCAAGCTCAATTGTTACGGGTGTGGGAAGGATGGACATTGTCGCAAGGACTGTAAAAATCCGTGGAAGGATAATAAGGGAAAAGCTCCCGCAGCCCAAGCCCAAGCCCAGACCGTCGCCCCAGCACGAGTCCAGATCCAAGACGCAGCCCCTGCCCCTGAAAGAGGAGCTGGTGCAGCTATGGATCCCGCTGCGATAGAGTCAATTTTAGAGACAATGCGGTCTCTCATGATCTCGCAGGGGAAGATAGCAACCACCACCGGTCCTGTCGTTCCCGCAGCCACGACCGCTGCACCCAATTGACTAGAGCCAGCGCAGCCTGTTGACCTGTGTCCTCTGGAAAGACATGCACAGGAAGAGACCTCCTGTAAAATGGAGGAATACCTGCGGTGCCAGGTTGCGGAGGCTAAGTTAGTTCAGCAGGCTTTAAGGGAGGAGAACGCTAGGTTAACAGCAAGGGCTGGCAGTTTAGAGGGTCAGCTAAGGGCTTGTAAATGGTTTCACATCAATCAGTGCAAACTGTTTAAGCCGGGTGCAAAAGAGCCAACAACTGAGGCCAGGTCTGAGTGTAAAGATCCTCAGCCTGAGGCGTGCAATAAGTCACAGATCACACAGGCTGGAACCGCAGTCTGCTTGAAGGGAGAAGCTGTCCCTCCCACCTGGAAGGTTTCCCCATTGGCCTGTGACTCGGACGGGGAAGAGCCCGATTTGCTAGGCCCCGCCCTCGACATGATTCTGGAGGAGGTGGAGTCGGAGGACGGAGGTCCCACCCTCGACTCAGGCGTAGGGGAGGTAGAACTTGGGGGCGGAGATTCTCCACCTGTAGGGACAGGTAGGGAGAAGTCATCTGCCACAGACCCAAATCCCAAAGGGGCAGAGCCTGAGGGAAGGGAGCCGAAGCCGGCAGTCGTGGAGGAGCCACGGGCTGTGAGGGCTAAAATCCCAACCACAGGTCCACTCGCTAAGGGAGCCTCGCCCAAGGCACCCTCTCGCAGGTTGTCTCGAACGCCTCAGCCAAGAAAGCTCTGGCCAGATTCCCCCTACGTTAGCAGACACCGACTTGGCAAACCCCTGGAAAGATGCAGTCCCCAATTGGCAGCAAAAGACTGCGAGGGACCCAAGCTACAGGTCAGTGCAGCCCCGCCACAGGGAGCGGTGAGCTGCAGTCCAAACAGGGATTAGGCAGGCCGCCCGGGGACGGGCGGTGTTGTACATAAGTTAAGTTAAGTTTAGTTTAAGTTAAGGTGTGTAATTTTTAAGACAATAATGTGTATAAGTAGTAGTTTGGGAACCTGCCCAGCATGTGTGTTGTTTGGATCGAGGTCAAAAGACCCGATCATGCCTTCACCTAGGCCAGAATCTCTCGGGAGCCTGGCTGTATCGGTTAATTTGTTACAGGAACCAAAAGGATAATGGAAAAGATTCTCATCGCGTTCGCGGTGATCGGGTGTAGCTGGGCCTATCAGGGCCACACCAAGAACTCCATAGTTTATGGATGTTCTGGGGACACAGCCCCCATCGTGACGGATGGGTCGGGCGCGCGTGACGTTGAGCAGACAGCCACCTATTTCCACGAAGGGAGGTGGCCAGGATGGCTGGGGTCAAACTCTACAGAATACTCCAGCCAGTCGGGTTTTAAGTACAGAGAGATTTCTCTAATGTGTCCCAGGGTGAGGATCATCGCACCCAGAGTCAGCGTTACCATCGGGAAAAGGATTTGCTTGAACTATACGGGACATGTTCCTTTGGACCGATGGTGGTGGCTGTGGAAGCTGAGTAAGACCATGAAGCACTCCACGGTTGTGTGGGAGCAACTGGGTAACAATACCCATCGGACTATTATGGGGACTCATGGGGGGTTGAGTGTCTGCTGGGACAAATGGTGGGAACTAGATGAGGGGATTTACATCTGTATGTGGGGTTCAGAACGCGTCTGCCCCACAGGCGTCTCCATCTTTTTCCAAAGACAGTGGCAGGATGCTGGGAAAGGGATGAGATGGGACGTCAGCACACGGGCGTGTGGAGTCCCATACTCTCAGATCCCAGTAAACGCCACTGAGCTCATCACCCGCCCCCGCAAGCACCTGCCCACGATTCCGGTAGCCAAAGCCCGCAAGGAAGGGTGCCCCACCACTACCAAGGGACCCGAGAACGGATTGGTATTAGTGCCCACAGGTCAGGTGCTGTACCAAGGGGTGCACTACGCGATTGCCAGAGTGGTGCCCCAAAGAAACGGAGCAATTGTACCAGGTCCTGCTAACAAACATGTTCAGACAGTTTTATGAATTCGACTTTGCTGATGTAGACAGAGCCGGATTGTGCACCACACCACACCACATGAGGTTTTGGACAGGGTAGGGAGACAAAGAAGGGGTACAGTAAATGATATTTTTACAGCTTTTAACACAGGGACTTCCATCATCAACACTCTGGATGACATGGAGCTGCAGACCCAGATCAATGGTTTGAAAACACAGTTAAGAAAGATACTGACGGATGAGAATAAGGTAGTGGGTTCTGAGTTACATGAGGACCAGGCCATGACACTACACTTAAAAGAACTCATTGCTGAGCTGGAGAAACACGCGAAAACGGTAAATGCTCTCATCAGGGAGGATCGGAATGCGTCAGATCAGGCTGCGCAAAATGAGGCGTGCGTGCTGTATGGGGCGTGGTTACTGGGCGAGGGCCGCAGTAATCTGGAGGATTTAAAACAAGGTTTAGTCCCCTCCTGGATCAGCAACAAGCACCTCACAGCCCTCCACCCTTTTGAGAACGTATTGAGTCCGTGCCAGCTCAGACGAGCTTCGGAGGCCTACCCAGTCCCAGTGGACTGTGGGTGGTCTAATCACACCATTATGGGTATAGTGGTAAGAATGCTGGTGATGGGAAAGACAGACAAACCCGCCCCGGTATGCAGGGTGGAGAACATTGGAGTCATTCAAGGGGGTGCACACATTCGCTACACAGCGGTCCCACCTTACGTCATTCGATGGGAGCATGGAATGATGGGTACTGACCTCTCGGGGTGCCGGAGCCGGGGAGCACACATCATCCTGTGTCCCCAGCACTTGAATGCCTATTCGAAACCACAGTGCGGGTTCAGAACTGCTGGCGTGAAGCCTATATATTGCACCATGGAGGCAATGGCACAAGGCCATGTGCCCCCGCAGGTGGCATATATAGGAGGTGGGACATACTGTGTCACCACTGCAGCGCCCCACTACCAACATGGGCAGCACGGCTGGTGTCCGGTGAGTGACAGCAGTTTCTGCTTCAAACCCAAGGCAGAAGTTCAAGTGGCCCAAGAGCGAATTGTCCCCATTCCTGAACCTTCCACTGTTCACCTCACTGTCAAAGAAAATTTCACCGATCTGTAACGATTCGTTGCACATTTTGGCTATATCATTTCCCCTCTCCCTGAACACCTCATCAAGATATTAAAAGCCATTGTCGTTTCACAGAAACATTTTTACACACTGGAGCAGAAGACTTTAGAAATAGAGGCAAACATATTAGATATAGTGACCCCACCGTGGTGGGATCTGTTCACTAGTATAGAAGTCCCTTCTTGGATTAGGATAGCCTCTCACATCCTTGTAGTGTGTCAGGTTTTTATTGTGATTTATTTACTCTTTGTACACTGTAAAAAGGTCAGACATTCGCAGAAGTATGAGAACAGAGGAGAATGGAGAGGGCATTATGTGCGGGTAGAAGAGGAGACACCCATTTAGATTTCTGCTACTATGTATAAAGTTAAAGTTTCCCTCCCTCCTCTATGTTTGATGTTTGTTCATGTGTAATTTTGTGTGTACTTTATTTTTATTATTGAAGTTCATTAAGTGAGTTGTTGTTAATAAAAGATAATGTGTATGAGCCAGGTAGTGTAGGGGTATTAGGACCCCCTCCACGCCTGGAAATGAGTGTGTCAGATTTTAAATCCAATGTATTGCCATCTATAGAGGCGTAATGTACACAGTAGGTTTTCTGAAACAGGAAATGCATGTGTCATGGGGTCATAGATAGGTAAATACAGGGGATGGTTTAATTATGGAGAGTCAGAATATTTTGCTCACCCAGAATTATGATACTTCAAGCAAGTTATAGTATCATCAGGGGGGACTGTGAGATCCGCAAAATTGAACATTGTATTATAAGGGTCTATTGGCAGAAGAGGCCTTGTATTTAAAGACTGTTTTAAAAGAAGCCCAGGAAAAAGGGGCATATAAAATGGCCGCCAGACCCCATGACTAGCTTTTTGGACACTTTAAAATGGTTCCTGCAGTCCCCAGACAGCCTTTGTGGATTCAACCCACAGTAAGTTCTGGAAGCCGTTTCTGAGAAAACGAAACCAGACACAAACACATACATATGGATTTGGATGCAGATCCAGTCAGATCGGCCTGTAGATAAAGGCCATCTAAATGTTTACCCAGACAAAGGGAAACAGTTTTATATTCATAAGGGGAGCATCAAAGACCCATTAAAGACATCAAGAAGACATTCACAACAATGCAGGGTCATTCCAGACCAGAGATGGCCATCACCGGCCATCCCGAAAGCAGTTTAAATATAATAACTACCCCGCTGTGCAACAAGCCCGCCAAAAGTTAAACAAAGACTAACCTTGATTTGGCGGGTGATAAAGGCTTCTCTTGAGAAGTAATTTGGGGTCCCGGGGTAGCCATCGGGAGCGATGAGAGAAGAAGCGATCAGCCAGACACGCTTTTGAGCTTGTCCTTGTGAGAGCCGTGCAGAAACATCGACCAAGAAGGGGATTCGAGTCTGCGTCCCGCCCCGGGGTAACCATCGGGAGATCGTCGACAAACCCCGGGCCACTGACGAGACAAAAGGGCAGCAGCCCTACAGAGGAAACCCATATGAAAATGGTAACCAGCTAGAGACCTCTCCAACCGTGGTCAAACAGATGGTCTCCGTCCCTGCCGACGTCCAGGCCTGCCAGTGTCCAGCCTGCCCATGACCTTCACCTCGAGAGAGAGAGAGAGAGAGAGAGAGAGAAGTGTAGCGCAGCTCACTGTGGCTCCACTGACCACGTGGAAACAGGACGCCTGAGGGGGTCAAAATGCAGACTTGCTTCAAAACTCTATAATTTTCCAACTGGGTTGGTGAGCATGTTTCTGGCCCTTCATAATCGGATCTAGATAGGTTTAAGGGGGTGGGCATTTTAGGTATAATTAACAAGAGTTGTTGTCCCTCGATGTTCCGTGTGTTTCCCCATTTCATGATGACGTTTGTAAAGTATAATATGCCTGTATCTATTTTAGTTAGTACTGTATTTTGATTTGTTTTTCCCTCCCATGTACCCTCTTATTTGCTTGCATTTGATTTGTTTTTCCTTATGCAATAAAATTTCATTTCGTTTCATTAAACTTGGTCTATAAGAGTATTCTCTGCATTGTAGTTCCTGCATCTAGGACCAGTGTCTAGAACCTAAGGGGTGAGTGGGTCGAACCACTCATGGTTTTACTGTGCAAGAGGGAGAGAGAGGCCTCTAGAGAGAGAAACCTATGTGATCCAAAGAGGAGAATCCCTTACAATACCCATCTCCAGTGGGGACCTCCTGGGAAACCCCTATTGCCACCTTGACTGAGCGCTTCCTCAACTGAGGCATATACCAGAAGCATGTCCTTTCCTCCTGGACATCAGATTCGGACAAAGACCAGCGTGGCAGCAGCAGAGCCATGAACAACAGCACCACCAACAGCAGCAACAACAACAAGAGCACCAAGCTGCTGCTCACCCACCTGAAGCTGCACAGGCCAGAAGGCGCCAGCGTGCTACCACATTGCTGCCCGGGATGCAAGGGACGCACTCATCTTGGCTAGATTTGCATAGCCTGCACAATCAAACACTTTTGACTTGCACCTTCTTATCAGACCATCGACAATGGCCAAGAACCTGCGGATTCTTATCACTCTGACCAGCATACTGACAATTGCAAGTTGCCCTAAGCCCTCAATGTGGAAGTCCCATTAGCAAAATGACACACACCACAACTGCAACAGTTTGCCATCAGAATATTTTATGACAATAAGCAACTGATGGCTTTTCAAAATTAAACACAACATTACACCCAAGTGACTACCCTTGTGACTACTTGTGCATTATCTTCCTCTTACGCGGGCTCCTACGTGATGCTTCCCCTGTGGCTTCAGCAGATGTGGAGGCCTCTTGCTCACTTTCTTGCTGCTCCTGTCTCGACACCTTTGGCGGGCGTCCTGTGGGATTGCGAACCTGTGAGGGCTCGGCAACAGTCTGCTGCTCCTGCGGCTGTGCAGGGGCTGAGAGGCCGATCTCAGTTGGGTGGGGACTCTGGTGGGGCTCTGACCGAGGGCTCTGCAGTGGCATGGTCGTGTGAGCACTTGGAGAGCAGCCCCCACTTCCTTGTTGTATGCCACCAACATCCCTCTCATGGGTCAGCCCCACTTCAGAGCTAGCAAGTGGCTGGACAGCACCTTGCTGCACTGCAGGGGGGCATGAGGACCCGTTTCTGCACTGGAAGTCCTACTCCAGAGGACTTGCATGAAGGTCTGGTTTGTTTGCTCAATAGCTGACCATCACTCCTCAAGAGATGTCCGTCTATTCTGAACAATTACCATGTTTTCCATACCCTGGTGACTAAGCTCCTCCATGGATATAGCCATCCTCTCCTCTACCATAGCCATCCTCTCCTCTACGGTAGCCAGCCTTACCATGGAGGTAACCATCCTTTCCAAGGAGGTTGCCATCCTTTCCATGGTGATGCGTTCATGCCCCAACGCCTCCACAAAGGCTCTGCTCATGTTAGCGATGGACTCCTCCATTCGCTCCACACTCGCAGCAACCCTAGAGACAAAACCTGCCAGAGGCTCCTGCACCTGTTCCTGGAGTTCCAGCACCACTCTCCTTCTGGATGGACCCGGAGGCACAGGGTTGACATGCAGCGGAGCCGAACTGGGAGCATCCTCTCCACTGCGACGAGGACTCTCCACTGCTGTCCCTGCCTCCACCATCTGCTGATGCTCACTTGTGAGCTGTGATACACCAGGTGACAACTCTACTCTATGTCCCGAAGGTCCCACCGAGGTGTGAGTGTCTGCACTGGTGCAGGGTGCGCTTAATTCTGCTGACGGGGCGCCCTCAGAGGTTGCAGCTTCCTCTGAGGAGCCTGGAAGCTCATGCTCTTCCTCCTGGACAGTGGGGACGGGGGCTGTCGATGGACCTGTGCGGGAGTAAAGGAAAGAGTTAGAGATGTGAGGTAAAGGTTGCATGTGTGGCGACACGCCACCACTGGACATAATCTGCTCACGGTGGCACGGGCAGTTTAAGCAGACGCCCCCAGCCGGGGGCCCTTTCCTCCAGCAACTTGTTTCCCACAGGGACAGGCTGCTGGGAGCACTTCCTGTCTGGGGAGTATTTAAGTGGATGCGCGGGCTTTTCCAGTTCCTCTTTGCCATGAGGTTGAATAAAGCAGTTGTGTTTTACTAACTCTGGTCTCGACTCCCACGTTTGCTGCGGTATCTCAACACTGGTGACCCCGACGCTCAGGACGAATCCTAAGCTAGCATGGCGGATACAAACGCAGTCACGGTTAAACTACCGGACTTTTGGGAGAACCTGGCCGAAGCCTGGTTTGTTCAAGCTGAGTCCAGATTCCGGCTGAAACACATTACAGCCGACGCCACAAAGCACGACTACCTCGTCTCCTCTCTCACCTAAGCCACAGTCCCCAAGGTTTGGGCAGCGCTGCAGGATCCATCAGTGGAAGGCAAGTACGAACATCTGAAGGCTGCGCTCCTTAAAAAATTTCAAACGTCCTCTTACCAGCGCAACTGCCAACTCCTTGACCTCCCCGGCCTTGGTGACGCTTCATCGTTGGATCTGCTTTCCCACATGCTGTCCCTCTCGGACGACAAAAACACCGGCGCCCTCTTTCGCACGCTTTTCATTCGGCAGCTCCCCGCCAGCATCCGCCCGCTCATTGTGGAGTCTGGCTCCACGGACCTGAATGACATAGCCGAAAAGGCCGACCGGCTGCTCTCTGCACAGTCCGCTCGCGACGTCGCGCCCGACCTCACGCAACGACCACGCGGTCTTCCCGGCCCACTAGGCCCGACCGCCCTACCACTCCGGGTCACTGCTACTACCACACCCATTTTGGCACTAGGGCCCAACGCTGCACGCCACCGTGCACTTTCAAACACCCCCCCACACCGGCCCCCGCGATGGCCGCGGGGCAAAAGGGACCTCTACTGTACGTCACCGATGACAGAACCAACCGCCGATTTCTGTGCGACACAGGGGCCCAGCACAGCATCACCCCCGCCTCCGCCCTCGAAATCCAATGCGGCGCACGGGGTATCACGCTGGCCGCAGCCAATGGCTCTGACATCCGCACATATGGCACCCGCATGGTCACACTCGACCTCGCAGGCCGCCGCTACGGCTGGGAGTTCCTCACAGCCAGGGTCCTCTGCCCACTCATCGACGCCGAATTCCTATGTGCCCACGGCCTCCTTGTCGACATTCCGAGGCACCGCCTCGTCGACATCAACACTATGGCCCACATCCCCGGCGCATTCACCCCGGCCCATTCGGCCGGCCTGACGACCTACTGCCTCGCCAGAGCCACGGACGACCACTCAGCACTTCTAGCCGAGTTTCCCGCCCTCACTAAACCGACCTTTTCGGCCAAAGCCGCCAAACACGGTGTGGAGCACTATATCCCCACCACCGGCCCCCCGGTTTCTGCCCACGCCCGCAGACTCAACCCGGCCAAGCTGGAAATCGCGCGGGCCGAGTTCACCACCATGGGACAACTCGGCATCATCCGCCGCTCCAGCAGCCCTTGGGCCTCGCCCCTCCACATCGCCCCCAAGCCCGGCGGAGGCTGGCGCCCTTGCGGGGACTACCGCCGCCTCAACGACACCACCACCCCCGACCGATACCCGGTGCCACACATCCAGGACTTCTCGGCCCGACTGGCCGGACGAACCGTCTTTTCCAAGGTCGACCTGGTGCGCGGTTACCACCAAGTCCCCGTACACCCCGTGGACATCCCCAAAACGGCCGTCATCACCCCATTCGGCCTGTTCGAGTTCCTGAGGATGCCCTTCAGCCTCAAGAATGCAGCCCAGGCTTTCCAGCGCCTTATGGACTCAGTCCTCCGGGACCTGAACTTCCTATTCGTCTATCTAGACGACATTCTTGTGGCCAGCTCCTCCAAACAGGAACACCTCGAACACCTTCGCATCCTGTTCGGGCGCCTAGCTCAACACGGGCTCATCCTCAGCCCGGCGAAGTGCCAATTCGGCCTAACCGAGATCGATTTTCTCGGTCACCACATCACCCCTGCTGGGGCCGTCCCCCTGCCCAACAAGGTGCAGGCCGTCCAGCAATTCCCCCGACCCAAAACCATCAAGGGCCTCCAGGAGTTCCTCGGGATGGTGAACTTCTACAACAGGTTCATCCCCAGAGCTGCAGCCCTCATGAAGCCCCTATACGACTCCCTCCGAGGTAAATCCGGCAAGATGGACGTAGCCTGGACCACTGACACGTCAGCCGCCTTCGACGCCACCAAAAACGCGCTCGCCGACGCCACCCTGCTCGCGCACCCGAGGGCCGATGCCCGGGTCGCGCTCACTACCGACGCCTCCGACCACGCGGTCGGAGCCGTGTTCGAGCAGTAGGTCAATGGCGCGTGGCAGCCACTTGCCTTCTACAACCGCCAACTGCGCCCCCCGGAGGTCAAATACTCTACTTTCGACCGCGAGCTTCTCGCGCTCCACCTGTCGGTCCGCCATTTCAGGTTCCTCCTGGAAGGCCGCCCCTTCACCGCATACGTGGAACACAAGCCGCTCACATACGCGATGGCCAAGCACACCGAACCCTGGTCCGCTAGGCAGCAACGCCAGCTCGCGGCCGTGTCCGAGTTTACTACGGACATCCAGCACATCTCCGGTAGAGACAACGTTGTCGCCGACTGCCTTTCCCGTCCCGCCATCTGCGCGAATCACCTCGCGGTCGACTACGCGCAACTAGCAGCGGCCCAGCTCACAGACCCAGACCTCCTCTCGGCGGCTACCAGCCTGCCAGGGCTACGCCTAGCCAAGGTCGCGCACGGGCCCAAAGCCACGGCAGTCACTTGCGACGTCTCACTCGGCCAACCCAGGCAGGTCGTCCCTGCAACCTGGCGCCGCCGCATCTTCGACGCGCTACACGCGCTCTCCCATCCGGGTGCCCGCGCATCCGTCAAACTCCTCTCCCAGCGTTTCGTCTGGCGCGGCCTCAGCAAAGATGTTCGGACTTGGGCCACCTCCTGCCTCGCCTGCCAATGGGCTAAGGTACAGCTACACACAAAAGCACCCCTGGGAGACTTCGAGGTACCCAGCCGCCGCTTCGACCACGTCCACGTCGACATCGTCGGTCCCCTGCCGCCATCGCAAGGCCAAACTTATCTCCTCACGATGGTCGACCGCTACACACGCTGGCCTGAGGCAGTGCCGCTGCCCTCCACCACTACAGCCGACATCGCCAGGGCGTTCGTTAACACCTGGGTCGCAAGGTTCAGCGTACCAGCCGACATAACCTCCGACAGAGGCGCCCAGTTCACCTCCGAACTCTGGACGGCCACAGCATGCAACCTCGGGGTGACGCTCCACCGAACCACGGTGTACCACCCGCAGGCCAATGGGCTGTGTGAAAGCTTCCACAGCTCACTCAAGGCCTCACTCCGCGCCGGCCTGCAGGACAGTACCTGGACTGACCGCCCACCGTGGGTGCTACTGGGCCTACGCACCGCGGTCAAGGAAGACCTCCAGTCCTTGGCAGCGGAGTTAGTCTACGGACAACCGCTGCGCGTCCCAGGCGAATTCCTTCCGGAGGCTACCACGCCTTGGTCGGCCGAACAGCAGCGGCTCAACTCTTTCTCTTCCGCTCAGCAGTTCGCCCCACCTCCGGTCAACCGACACGGCGAACTCGCACCTCACGTCCCGCCAAACTTACAGCAGGCACGCTTTGTCTTCGTGCGACACGACGGGCACCGCGGGCCCCTGCGACCCCCGTACGACGGACCGTACGAGGTACTACAAACCGGGGACAAGGTCTTCAAGCTGCGACTCGGCGACAGGGTCGACACAGTCTCCATCGACCGGCTCAAACCAGCACACACAGTACCAGGGGAACAGGTCCCCATGGCCCGGCCTCCAACTGGAGGCCATCCCGCCAGCAAGCCAGCACAGCCGGCGGCGAACCACCCGGCCCCACCAACTAGACCAGCGACCACTCAGAGCCGCTCCAGCAGAACCATCAGACCACCGTCACGACTCGTCCACTCCTCCTAAGCGGATTCTGGGGGGAGCTCTGTGGCGACACGCCACCACTGGACATAATCCACTCACGGCGGCACGGACAGTTTAAGCAGATGCCCCCAGCCGGGGGCCCTTTCCTCCAGCAACTTGTTTCCCGCAGGGACAGGCTGCTGGGAGCACTTCCTGTCTGGGGAGTATTTAAGTGGATGCGCGGACCTTTCCAGTTCCTCTTTGCCATGAGGTTGAATAAAGCAGTTGTGTTTTACTAACTCTGGTCTCGACTCCCACGTTTGCCGCGGTATCTCAACACATGCACATTGAATTGTGCAGATGATCATAAGTCAATCTGTTAGAGCATCAGAATCATTATCAGTCACTCATGCAATGTCAATGAGAGAGATGCCAAACTATTCTGTCACCAGCTTGCTGTGATGCGCCCGCCTGTCCATCCCCCACTTGGGAATCCTCCTCGATCCCGGCAATTTCCAGGGCTGTCTCCTCCGAGGTGGTGAGCTGGGCTACTGAGGGTGGCCCTCCTCCTGTCCTTGCTCTTTCCCTCTTATTGTGGGCTCTCTTTTCCTGCAATGAGGGACACAAGTGGAGTTTGAGTGAGAATGAAGGAGTGTAGAGAATCCATAGCATAGAAGCTTAGAAGGAGACAAAAGGCCCCACCTGTGTGTTGTAAGTTGTTGTCATTGCGTCACAGTGATAGGGAGTGTGAGGGTTGCATGGTAGAATAGTTAAGTGAATGTGACCATAGAGAGAGAGGGAATGGGTAAGGGTGCAGGGATGTCAGTGACAAGTGGGATGTGGAGGAAGAGGTTGGCAAAGCAGAGTGCTGGCGAGGAGAGACGATGGGGAGGAGATTGAGGGTGATGAGAAAGTCATACTCACTTTTCCTGTGCGGAGAAGGTCATGAAACCTCTTCCTGCACTGCAGCCAGGTTCTGCGGCACATAGAGATGGCATTGACCTCCTAGGCCACTTGCAGCCACACAGCTTTAGTCTGTTGTGGTGGCTTTTTTCTCCCTGAGGAAGGGAAGAGCACCTCCTTATTAGATCTTGCTCCCTGCACCAGAGCTTGGAGCGAGGGCTCATCAAAGCGAGGTGCACACTTTTGCTTGCTGGTGGACATGGTCGGTAAATGAAGTCCTTCATACAATGTCCAAAGCGTTTCCAGGCTTCATAAGAATCAAGGCTGCTTGCAGGCCTTAAATCCAGCAGCACTGATGACGTCATCGGAGGCGACTTTCTGTATGAAAAGACTCATTGGGCCAGTGGTTCCCACACGCAGGATATCAATTGCCCAATTAGGAGGCAATCCCACTTTTTCAACACATCATTTAGGAGTCAGGGTCCTGACACGATTTCCACCTGACACGCCCCAGCCCGCCCACACTGAAAAATTCCAGCCCCAAGTGTCAGTCGTGGCTCAGTGGTAGCACTCTCGCCTCTGAATCAGAAGGTTGTGGGTTCAAGAGACTCCAGAGACTTGAGTGCAAAATCTAGGCTGACACTCCAGTGCAGTACTGAGGGAGCGCTGCTCTGTTGGAGGTGTCATCTTCAGATGAGGCATTAAACCAAGGCCCCATCTGCCCTCTCAGGTGGATGTAAAAGACCCCATGGTGGCACCATTTCTAAAAAGAGCAGAGGAGTTCTCCCCAGTGTCCTGGCTAATACTTAACCCTCAACCAATATCATTAAAAATACAGATTATCTGATAATTTTTCTCATTACTATTTGACGGACCTTGTTGTGTGCAAATTGGCTGCCATATTTCGTGCATTACAATAGTTACTTAAAAGTACTGAATTGGCTGTAAAGTGCTTTGGGACGTCCGAAGGTTGTGAAAGGCGCTATATAAATGCAAGTTCTTTCTTTCTTTGCCCAATATTCACTGTGATGGGCTGATAGAGAAAGAGTGCTCTCAAGGCCAACAAAGCATTGTTAACCTCGCAAGGTATTTCAAATAGGACCTGTCGTACTCAAAAGTAGGCACCACAAAAAGTAAATCTATTCAAATTTGATCGCTGCTCTAAATGAAGTATTTATCAAAAATAAATAAAACATTGATAGGGTTTAATGTTAAAAGGGAAAAGCATATAAATTATGTATTAATAGGCAGAGGTTCATGGAAGTTCTCCTGAAGTAATGGACCAGAGTCATTGTTGTACACTTTTACTTCATGACTTTTCCCACTGATGTAACTTTGTAGCAATACAGTAATAAAATAATGCAAAGCGTTATAAATATTTAAATAATTATATATGTATTGTTTCCTGCTAGGTTTCTTGTTTCACAGTGAGCTGGGTTAACTGTAATGATTTTTTTAATGAAGCCTGCTTCTCATTTTCTTTTATTAAAAAAAGAGATGAGTTTGAGGGTCTAGTTTAATAGATTTGCAAATCTGCTGCAGTTTTGCTTGATATGTTGCAATGTTATTGCTATAAATTAAAAAAAACATAAACAGATAATTTTGTCTTCAATAATCCTGTCATATTTACTGATGTGGTGTCAATTTTCAAAGCGAAGATGTCTCGGTATAAACCTGATTGTTAAATTTGATTTGATCGGTGTGAGATGCTTGTTCTTAAAGAGACACTTGTTGACACCCTTTCCCCTGCTAGTGGCTTAATCCATGGTATCTGCTGATAGTGATGACTTTTTTAAATTGTTAATGACCTCACAAGGTTGACGAAAGCATTAATTCCTGTGCCCACCCTGTAAGAATTTTTTGTTTTTATTCATGGGATGTGGGCGTCACTGGCAAGGCCAGCATTTATTGCCCATCCCTAATTGCCCTTGAGAAGGTGGTGGTGTGCTGGTGGTAGGTGGTAATCACCAATAGGTTTCTGGTGCCTAGGTCATCTGGCTTTATTCTTAGTACATGTCTTATGTCATGGTTTGGTACAACTGAGTGGTCTGGTCATTTCAGAGGGCAGTTAAGAGTCAACTGCATTGCTGTGGGTCTGGAGTCACGTATAGGCCAGACCAGGTAAGAACAGCAGATTCCCTTCCCTAAAGGACATTAGTGAACCATTTGGGTTTTTAATGACAATCCAGTAGTTTCATGGTCACCATTACTGATACTAGCTTTTTGTAATCCAACTGAATTTAAATTCCCCAGCTGCCTTGGTGGGATTTGAGCTCATGTCTGACTGAATCATTAGTCCAAGCCTTTAGGCTTAGCTAGTTCCAGAAACATAACCACTATGCTACCGTACCCTTAATGAGAGAAGCATGACTATTTCCCCTTACCTACCAAACCCAGGCGAAGATCCAGGGGCCAGGGCCCAGAGTGTTGGACACAGCCGGAGTGGTAAAGGGTAAAAGGAAAGAAGCAGTAGGATATGTTTTACGTGGTCACACATTCAGTGTGAAGCTTTCCCCGCCAGAACTGTACAGCAGGAAATCAAGCATGACAATCAGTAAGCCCTGCAGAATGTTTCATCCTGAACTGCACATTCATAAGATATACTGTACCTGGTTAAATCAGAAAATATTGATTAGGCGACAAGAAAAAAATAACTGCCATTTATATTTCATATTTTATATTTATATTTCATATTTTATATTTATATTTCATGGCAAAGTGCTTCACAGTCAATGATGTACTTTATTTTGGAGTGCAGTTACCATTGTAATGTAGGGAAGTATCAAACAATTTGCATACAGCAAGGCCCCACAAACAGCAATGGGATAAATAGCCAGATAATCTGTTTTTGGTGTTGTTTGGTCACAAAAAGTTACCAGGAGAACTCCTATGCTTTTTTTCATATCGTGCCATGGGATTTTTTATGTCTACCTGAAAGGGAAGAGAGGGCCTCAGTTTAACATCTCATCTTAAAGAAGGCAATCTTCCACAGTGCAGCACTCCCGTACTACCACACCGAAGGCCGCGATTTTGCCGGCGCTCAGAGGGCGGGTTTGGAGGCAGGTCCCGAGTTAAAATCAAAGTGATTGACGGCGGGTTGTGAACCTGCCATCCTGCCTCCATGCAACTTTACAAAGGGTCGGGTCTGCGCGTCCTGATCAGACCCGACACCAAGCGGCAGGAGAGCCACAGCTTGTTAACTGCCTGGATAATCATATTTTGCGAGGCTCTTCCTATTTTGCAGCATTTTCAGCATGTTCCCCGTCATGCGACAAACGCGCCAGCTGATTGTGTCGGGTTCAGCAACTAGCTGAATAGTTGACAGCTGCACCTGAAGCGTAAAAGCTGACCATTAACATGAGTTCACTTTCAGATGCCAGAACTTTGTGTTTTGAAGTCTTGGAACACATTTTTCAGGTGTATTGAGCTTGCAAGTGTTTAAGCTGAGATCCATATGCACTGTGACCTCCTTGGAATACCCTCTCCCCACATTGACTGAGCGCTTATAATACCTATTCCTCAACTGAAATATATACCAGCGGAATGTGAACCATTTATACCCTCTCATCCTGGTCCTCTGAATCGGAGGAAGAGCAGCCACGGCAGCAGCAGAACCAGGCACAACAGCAGCAGCAACAACAGGAGTGCCAACCTTCTCCTCAGCCGCCTAATGCTGCACAGGGCCGAGAGCGTCAGCGCAGGGCTGCACCGCACTACAGGAGATACCCCCAACACAGGGTTTACAGGCAGAGGATGAGCTTCCTCAACACAATTGAGCAGCAGTGCCAAAGAAGGCTGAGATATTCGCGGGAGGTGGTCGCTGACATTGCACAATGCTGCACCAAGGCCTGCAGCTCAGAGGAACGGGCGGACACTCCTTACCAGTGGCTGTCAAAGTCACCAGCGCACTCAACGTCTTTGCTTCAGGGTCCTTCCAGGGATCAGCAGCAGACATCAGCGGCATCTCCCAGTCGGCTGCACACACTTGCATTACTCAGCTTACCGATGCCCTCTTTGCAAAGTTGCACAATTACATCCACTTCTCCACGGATGAAGCAAGTGTAACCGTGCGTGCAGTTGGTTTTGCAAATATGGCAGGCTTCCCAAGGTTGCAGGGCATCATAGACTGCACACACGTGGCCATTAGGGCACCCCATCACAACCCAGCTGTATTTGTCAACCGCAAGGGCTTCCATTCCCTTAACGTCCAGCTGGTGTGTAACCACGGGAAGATCATTATGCATGTTTTGCGCAAAGTTCCCTGGCAGTTGCTATGACTCGTTCATCCCACAGCAGCCTACTGTGCCTCAGCTGTTCAATCCGCCAACCCAACTTTCTGGATGGCTAATTGGAGACAAGGGCTATCCCCTGAAGATGTGGCTAATGACACTGATGAGGAGGCTATCAAATGAGGCTGAGGAGCACTACAATGTGAGCCACATTTTCACCAGAAGCATCATAGAGCAAACCATCAGCTTGCTCAAACTGCGATTCAGATGCTTCGACAGATCTGGTGGAGCCCTACAGTACGCACCAGCCAGGGTCTCCAGAATCATCGTGGTCTGCTGTGCCCTGCACAACATCGCACAGCAGCGTGGCCTACCGCTGCCTGAGGAACAAGTGGCAGAGCGCACAGCCTCCTCAGAAGAGGAGGAGGCGGAGGAGGAGGCGGCAGATGAGGAAGACCTTGCGGAGGCGGATGTGCCAGTTCCACCAGCACGCGAGCACATTGCTGGCCATGAGGCAAGGGATACATTAATCCATGCCAGTTTCGCGGAAGTTTATGCATCAAACACATGTGGCTGGCACATGGAAATGAGTGTCTGCCCGACCAATTAAACATACATCTGTACAATAAACTGTGGTTTCCTTTCACGCTCACCACCATCATTACAGATGAAAGGCACCCTGACCCCTCACTGTGCAACTTCCATTTCTGAGCACACACAGGACAACTCTTTGAATCTTTGCCATCGCATTTCTTTAATACAATTGAAATAACAATGAGAAAAATTACTTTGTATTAGATCAAAACACGCAAGAGACTACCCTTGTGACTACTTGTTGTTAACTATCTCTTACGCGTGCTTCTACGTGGTGCTTCCCCTGTGGCTTCAGCAGCTGTAGAGGCACCTTGCTCACTTCTATGCTGCACCTGCTTAGATGCCTTTGGTGGGCATCCTCTGGGTTTGGGAGCCTGGGAGGACTCCGCAACAGTCTGCTCCTCCTACGCCTATGCAGGGGCTGAGACAGCCATCTCAGTTGGGTGAGGAATCTGGGGCCCTGACCGAGGGCTCCACAGTGGCATGGAAGTGTGAGCACTTGGAGAGGAGCCCACACTTCCTTGTTGTACCTCTCATGGGTCACCCGCACTCTACTGCTAGCAAGTAGCTGGAGAGCACCTTGCTGCACATCAGTGGGGCCATGAGGACCCATCTCTGTACTGACAGTCCTCATAATGGGGACATCCATGTACCTCTGGTTCCTCTCCTCAATAGATGCCCATGTATCCTCCATAGCAGACCATCTGTTTAGAAGAGTCACCATGTTCATTTGAGTCTGGTGATTTATGTCCTCTATGGAGGTTGCCATACTTTCCATGGCAGCACTTACATTCACCATTGCATGCACCATGACATTGCTCATGTTTGACATGGACTCCTCCATTCTCTGCATACTCGCAGTTTCAGTGTTTGCAAACCCTGTCAGACACTCCTGCACTTGTTCCTGAAGTTCCAGCCCCACTCTCTTTCTGGATGGCCTCAGAGGCACAGGGTCCACATGCAGCTGAGCAGAGTTAGGAACGTCCCGTGCTCTCCGACAAGGACTCTCCACTGCTGTTGCTGTCGCCACCAGCTGCTGATACTCACTTGTGAGCTGTGATATACCAGGTGACAAAACTATGTGATGGAATAAGCCATATTTCAAGAGACACACCATCATATGAATAGATTTCTGACATTATTAATACATGATATACTGGGTTTAAAAATCTAAAGCCTCGGCGACACAAGCTGTTTCAAAACAGGCTTCTGAGATGGGTCGGTTTGATAACACAAGCTGTAAAAACCACACAGGCTTTTGAAATGGGAATTGATTGTTAATGCTAATACAAAGGCCCTATTGAAATAGCAGTTTGGCACTTCCCGAAGGTCTGGAGTTTGGGAGAAACACAATGGAATGACCCAAGTGAAGTGTTATAAACTAACACATTGAAAAGAAACACAGAAACATTAAAAGAGGCATGTGCCTTTGAAAAGATGACATCAAGTAAAAGAAACACCTGCTGGTCAGATAGTGTTTATGTTAAACTTGAAAGACAGGAGACATAAGACTATAATATAACCATTGAGATAGCTAGAAAACAAGCAACTACCCTAGTTGAAGTGTCTTTAATTTACATATTATAAATATGACACCTACAGAACACTTTGAAAATATGACTTCAATAGATACACCAAGCAATTACATTAATGGGCTGGATTTTCATTGGGCCGTGGAGTCGGGATTGGAGGCGTGTGGGGGGTTAAAATCCCGAAATCGGGGGTCCGACCCCATCCCGCCCCAACCCGCCTCCATGCCAGTTTCAAAGGAGGCAGGTACCCGCCTCGCACTGGGACCCGCCTCCCTGAGGCGAGAAGGGGATTAATGCCAATTAACTGCCTGTTAACAAGTAGTTAACAGGCAGTTTTTAGCCTAATCTCTTTTTCATTGTTGAAATGTGGGATTCCCGATGGCTCCAAACCATGCCAAGTTAGCGAGGCAGGCCGTCAGGATGAAGGGCTTGGAGGGGTCGAGATGCCCGGTGTTCAGGTGAGTGATGGGTGCATGAGTGCAGAGGTAAGTGTGTTTGGTATGTGTAAAGTGTTTAAAGAAGTTCTACTAACCTTTACTTACCTTTACAGCCTTCCTTCCTTCAGGTCTCGGGAGTCCCTCATCTCACTGGCACAGAAAGCAGAATGGCCGCGAGCTGTCAAAATCTGCAGCCTCTGCTTTCTGTTCTGGGGAGATCTCTGAATCAGCCTGAGAGGAAGGAATTAACCTGGAGTACAGATTGTCCGTGTTTGACAGCTTCAAACAGCTGTGAAACGCTGATATTTCATCTGTCAAACGGTCTTGACAGATGAAATTTCAATCTGTGATGTCACCTGTTGCCGGGTGGCCCTTAATTGGCCTGCTGAGCCCGCTGGGTAGGCTCAACTAGGTCAATCAAGTCAAAATCCCATGGGTTGGCTAGAACTCGATGGAGGCGGGACTACAAACCCAAAAGTTGTAGTCCCGCCTCCTACCCAACTCCTCAATGAAAATCCAGCCCATTGTGTTTGTATTGAACTTGGAACACCACGGAGACACAACGTCTGCTAATAAACAGTTAAGCTAATATTAGGAATTGAATGGAAAACCTTTGATAAGAATGACATCAAATAAATACTACTGTTATATTGTTTTTATGATAAGTTTCTGAAATGCCTCATGGCTAAATTGACAATAAGATCTGAAAGAAGTCAACAGAAAGAATGACTAGAGATAATTAGCTTACATCAGCAGAAAACTTCAAATAATATACCACTAAACAAGGTTATAAAAATAGACCTTTTCAAATGGAAAGTCAGAAGTCGCTGGAAGGGCAAGCATTTCTCAACTACACAGGCACGCTCTGTAAGTTTTTAACTTTGAGCCTCGGGTAATCAAGGTATTTGATTTTGGTGGATATTCTGGATTAAGAATAAGTAGAAGTGTGGAAATGTAACAAAGTTAAGATTTGAGAATAAGGATCTCTGAGAATAAGATTGTGTAAGCTAATTGTTTTTGAACTGTTAATGTTGCGACTGACTCAACAACAATTAACTGAATGTCGGCTCTTAAATAAAACTATATATTTTTAGAATTGTCTCACAGAGTATTTCTGTATCAACCTCATGAACTTAATTTCTGTACACTCTTTTGTAAGGAGTTGCAGAATTCTGGGGGGTATTCTGGACCCTCATAATATCCGGAAGGTTACAGTCTAGTTAAACTTATTAAAAGTGCCAACCGGAGGACGGTAACATCTTCACGACATTCCTTTCCTTTAGGGAGAGATAGTCTGAACCTTAAGACCCAATTAAGCATCTTATAGAATTCGGCTATCTTTAACTTTCGTTGAAGGTGAATGTCTGGGGAATATGCCTGATCTGGGGTAGCCCGAAAAGGGCTAGGACTTGTAATTATCCCTTCAACTACTCTATCTCGCGAATGACCCACCAAGGTGTGTGTTTCTGCTTTGGTGCTGGGTGCACTCAATTCTGCTGACGCTGCTCCCTCAGAGGCTGCAGCTTCCTCTGAGGAGTCTTCCAGCTCTTCCTCCTAGACAGTGGGGAGGGGGGCTCTCGATGGCCCTGTGGGGGAGTAAAGGCATGAGTTAGACATGCGATATTAACGTAGCAGGCACATCCTATTGTGCAGATAATCAGAACTCAATCTGTATGAACATCAGATGCCATAGCAGTCACTCATGAAATCTAAATGAGAGGGTTGCAAATCTATTCTGTCACCAGCTTGCTCTACTGTGCCCATCTCTCTGTCCCCCACTTCCAGCTCCTCTGCACCTCCTACGATCTCAATAGCAGCCTCCTCAGTTGTGGTAAAGTGCGCCATGGAAGGTGGGCCTCCTCCTGTCTTCCCCCTTTCCCTCTTATTGTGGGCTCTCTTTTCCTGCAATGAGGGACACTAGTGGAGGTTGAGCGAGAATGTTGGAGTGAGTGTAGAGAACCCATAGCATAGATGCTTAGAGGGAGACAAAGATGGAGTGAGGTGCCAATACCAAGGGCCCTCCCTGTGCATTATCAGTTGTTGCCATTGCATAACAGTGAGAGCGAGTGTGAGGGGTGCATAGTAGAATGGTGGGGTGAGTCTGTACATAGAGAGAGAGGGATGGTTAAGGGTGCAATGGATGTAAAGATAAGTTGGGATGTGCAGGAGTAGGTTGACAATGCAGAGTGCTGGTGATGAGAAGAGATGGAGAGCAGATTGAAGGTAAGTGTGATGTTATACTCACTTTTGCTGAGCGTAGCAGGTCATTGAACCTTTTCCTGCATTGAACCCAGGTGCGACCCCACAAAGATCTGGCACTCACCTCCTCAGCAATCTGCAGCCAGGCTGCCTTGGTTTGCTGAGGAGGCTTCTTACGTCCATTGGAGGGGAACAGAACCTCCTTGCGCCCCCTCACTCCCTCCACAAGAGCATGGAGGGAGTCATCATCAAATCTGGGAGTAGTCTTGGCTCTTGAAGCAGTCATCTCGCTATCGGTAACACTGAGAAGCAGCAGAATGTGAATGAAACACCACAAGGCTGCAAGGGCCCCTTAAATGTAGCTGAATCGAAGACGTCAGCAGAGACGAGCAGCAGACATGAACCCACTGATTGGGCCGGGTAACGCACATGGAGGGCTTAATAAGCCCAGTTAAGGCAAAATAGTTATTTCAGTGCAGCTGAAACTGGCAGCGGGACCGGAACCCACCGGCCAGCCAACCCAACGCCAACCCGCCTCCTGTGGCAAAATCGCAGCTGAAGTGTCAGCTTAGATTACATGTTCAAGTCACTGGAGTGGGACTTCAACCCATGACTGTCCGACTCAGAAGCAAGATTACGCCCATTTAGCTAAGGCCGACTTGATAAACTACCAATTTTGGCATGGTAATTTTTCAAAGCAATTATTATTATTGGTGATTTACCAATGGGAGAAAACAAAATAATTTGGCACCAGCACTGAGATTTGCCCACTTCCCCAAAGTCAGGATTCAGTACACAGAGCCTTAGAGATACAAAGGGGGAGAAAGTAACAGTAATTTTATTTGGCCAGGCATTTTGAGGCAGTATTGCACGACACCTTGGAGAGCTTGGTCATCAGACTGTGACTGTGATGCCCTGCCACTGGTGATCTGTCAATCTCACTGGCACCAATAAACATAAGCACTGAGCATAAGGCAAATGCTTGCTCACATGGGCAAAGGGAAAATATGAGAGAAGGCCTTTGTCAAGCCTTCAGAGGAGCTGTTTCTTTTAGCACAGCATTGGCAGAGGCCTCTGAGCAGGTCACCCATCCACCTTTTCTCTCAGCTGAGGATGAGACATAGCTTCAAAAGAAGCTCTTTTAACCTCACCAAAAAATACAAAATAAATGAATGCTTGACAGGTCAAATAAGTGGATATGGGCTAAAACAAGGTACATTGGAGGAAATTCAGTGAAGAACAATTCCAAGACACACAGATCTAAATAATGAAGGGACACTAACAAAACTGTTCATATTTTTACTGGAGAATTGAGAGAGCATGGCCCAAGTCTTTAGATAGTGAGAGGCAGGGTTAACACATAAGTTATTCATTTAATTTAAGGTTGTCAAATTAGCAAGTGAATACATTGACTAGACACGCAGTAGAAGCAGCTAAGCCTATTTATTATAAGTAGCTCCTTTAACAACATCTATTTAAGAATGGGATTGAAGGATAAGAATAGGCACAACTGGCCAAGAAATCAGCTGTTGGGACCATTGGTGAGTCATCTGTGGAATACGATTGATCGGAGTTATGTGTGGGTTGTAAGGATGAATTAATATTGTGGATTCGTGCTCGGTCGCCTCTGGTGATCTGGGAGAGGTTTCTCAGGGGTTTATCTTCACAGAGGTTTGCCTGTGATTAACAGTCTGCCTTAAGAGATTGAGGGGATTGGGTTGATTGGCTGGCAACAACTGATGCTCAGTCTCGTTTCTTTCTTTCTTCTTACATCCTGCACAGGGCAAAGGTTGACAGCCTTATGTTATATACCTCACACTGACTGATACACCAACCTGCCTTTCATGCCTGCTTTGGTTGTAATCAATGAAACGTCCAATAAAATAGATGTTGCAATGGGCCACACTGGTTCTGCCCCATGTCAACATGCACAACAGCTGATGGCCAGGCCCGTTGAACTGCTTTACACTCTGTGATAAAGTGCACTGCACAGGTTCACCAACATTTTTACCTGAGGGTCTTATACCCTCTCTCCCAAATAGAACGGCGACACCAAGAATGGGACCATTTCAATTTGAGCATTATTTGTTAAATAATACATAAATAGCTCTTTTATCTGGCTTTTGCGGGCTGCTTTGCCAAAAGTTTACCAGTGTGACACAGAGTGGTAACGCACTCCATATCAACATCACTCCGTGCCAGGGAGGGCACAGGCAAGGGAGCATGCGACAATCAGAGTGTTGGACAATCCAAGCCTCCTCTCATACACCTCTTCTCAGGCCAGGCTGAGGGACAGCAATGGCAAAGGCCTGTGAGCAGGCTTCCTTCCCACCCTCTCAACCTGGGACTGGTGCATGGGACAGAGCAGCCAACAATATGGGAAAGAAATAAAACCTATTACCTTAAGAATGAGAAGGTACGGAGATCCTCTGATGAAATGTGGGCAGATGCACCAGGTGGCGTGGCAGTGAGCCAGACAGATTAGTTATATCTGAGATTTGGTCTGGGCTTAGTTAAATGATTTCAGCTGGAGTGCCAATGGAGGTGCTACAACTGACCTCAGTATCCCTTGTCTGAAGAAAGGGAGAACATGGCACACTTAACTAATTACAACTGAGTGACCCCTCCATCCTCCGCAGATGTACACACATGGTCATTGGGTGAGCACAAGATATGTCTCAGTTGTGATGGGTCCCACGATCAACAGTATGCCAACACCAGATCCTTGGCAATTAATTACCTTGAGGTCCAGTACCTTGCAAATGAAGAATGACAGTCACTAAAAGGCTAACCGTACCTCTGGAACCATAACCCAACAAGAGTCACCACCTTCAGTGGAGGAAGGACAAGAAGAGAAAGATGGATGAAGCATGGTGGTAGGGGATAGGGGAGGAGGTAGGAAACGAGGACTGAAAATTTAAATAATAAAAATGTATCCAACTTCCCCTTTAACCGTGTTTTCACTATCCCCTCCGACCTTCCCCTCTTTGACCCCGAACGTTCAGTCCTCAGCAAAGGCCTGAGCTTCATCCCCTTACGCCCACATCTCAATTAATTTCGAGCTCAGCACGATGCCGAGCTCTTTTACCATCGCCTTCATCGCCATGCCCACTTCTTTGGCCAGAAGTCTTCCCCCCCGCACAGTGGACCCTTTCTCCCGCTTTCATAATTCTCGTTCTACCTGGACCCCTCCCTCTGGCCTCTTACCCTCTCTAGATCTTTTCATTGCTAACTGCCGGTGTGACATCGGCCGTCTCAATTTCTCTGCTCCCCTCACTCACTCCAACCTACCTTCCTCTGAACTTGCAGCACTCCATTCTGTCCGATCCAACCCCAACATTGTTATTAAACCTCTTGACAAGGATGGTGCTATTGTTGTTTGGTGAACCGGCCTCTACCGTGCGGAAGTTGAACGCCAACTCTCTGACACTCCTCCTACCTCCCATTGGACGATGACCCCATTACCAAACATCAAGCCATTGTTTTCAAGACTGTCACAGACCTCATCTCCTCTGGAGATCTTCCCTCCACGGCTGTCAACCTCATAGTTCCCCAACCCCACACAGCCCGCTTCTACCTCCTTTCCAAGATCCACAAAGAGGGCTGCCCTGGTAGACCCATTGTTTCAGCCTGTTCTTGCCCCACGGAACTGATTTCTTCCTATCTCGACTCTATTATTTCTCCCCTTGTCCAGTCTCTTCCCACCTACATTTGCGACTGTTCCGACGCCCTCCGCCACTTTAACAATTTCCAGTGTCCTGGCCTCAAACGGCTCCTTTTCACTATGGACGTCCAATGCCTCGACACCTCCATCCCCCACCAGGGTGGCCTGAATGCGTTCCACTTCTTCCTTGAACAGAGACCCAACCAGTCCCCATCGACCAACACTCTCCTGTGCCTGGCTGAACTTGTTCTCACATTGAACAACTCTACTCACTTCCCCCAAATTAAAGGTGTTGCTATGGGAACCCACATGGGTCCTAGCTATGCTTGTCTTTTCGTGGGATATGTGGAACATTCTTTGTTCCAGTCCTACTCAGGTCCCCTCCCTCACCTCTTTTTCTGGTACATTGATGACTGTATTGGTGCCATTTCCTGCACTTGCCCTGAACTAGAATATTTCATTCACTTTGCTTCCAATTTCCACCCTTCCCTCACCTTCACATGGTCCATCTCCAACTCTTCCCTTCCTTGACTTCTCTGTCTCCGTTTCTGGAGATAGGCTATCGACAAACATCCACTATAAGCTCACTGACTCCCACAGCTACCTGAACTACACTTCCTCCCAGCCTGCTTCCTGTAAGGACTCTATTCCATTTTCCCAGTTTCTCCGTCTCTGCCGCATCTGTTCTGACGATGCCACCTTCCATACTAGTGCTTCCAATGTGTCTTCCTTCATCCTAAACCGCGGATTCCCCTCTACCGTGGTTGACACGGCCCTCGACTGTGTCCGTTCCATTTCCCGCACTTCTGCCCTCACCCCTTCCCCTTCCTCCCAGAACCATGATAGGGTTCCCGTTCTCCTTACCTTTCACCCCACCAGCCTCCACATTCAACGAATCATCCTCCGCCATTTCCGCCACCTCCAGCATGATCTCACCACCAACGCATCTTCCCCTCCACTCCCCTTTCAGCATTCCGAAGGGACCACTCCCTCCGCAACACCCTGGTCCACTCCTCAATCACCCCCAACACCCCTTCCCCTCCTCACGGCACCTTCCCGTGCAAGCGCAGGAGATGCAACACCTGCCCTTTTACCTCCTCCCTTCCCACTGTACAGGGCCCCAAACACCCCTTCCAGGTGAAACAGTGATTTACTTGTACTTCTTGCAATTTAGTATACTGTATTCGCTGCTCACGATGTGGTCTCCTCTACATTGGGGAGACCAAACACAGATTGGGTGGCCGCTTTGCTAAACACCTCCGTTCAGTCCGTACCCTGAGCTTCCGGTCATTTGTCACTTTAATTCACCGCTCCATTCCCACTCTGACCTCTCTGTCCTCGGCCTCTTACACTGTTCCAATGAAGCTGAACATAAGCTTGAGGAACTGCACCTCATATTTCTATTAAGCACTTTACAGCCTTCTGGTCTCAACATTGAGTTCAACAATTTCAGACCATAGCCTCTGCCCCAACTCTTTCAGGGGGCAGCTGTTGATGATTCTGCCATCCCCATTTGTGACATGTAACCACTCCTGCCTTCCACCCTATCACAGACCGTCCCGTTTGTTCTTTCCTCCCCTCCCCCCTTTCCCTGCCTCTACACCTGCTTAAAATCTGTTACATCTCTACCGTTTTCCAGTTCTGATGAAGGGTCACAGACCTGAAACGTTAACTCTGTTTCTCTCTCCACGGATGCTGCCTGGCCTGCTGAGTGATCCCAGCATTTTCTGTTGTTATTCTCCTTTAACTTCTTGTGACCAAATTATACACGGAGCTGGAATCAGCAATTTGTGAGCTGTAACATGCTGTATTTATTTCCAATGCAAACCACATCAAAGTGATATAAAATGCTTATGAAGAGTTCCTACAATGGCAGCAGCAAATTATTTAGGTCAGTAAATTAAAGGCAACGCGCCACATTAACAGCACAAAATCGGATTTACATGGGATCTTAAACCTCATTTGAAGTCCGTGCATTTATCACAGTATTTAAATAGAAAGTTTTAAGAGATAGTGGCATTGATTTATTTACCTCCACCCTCATTATAACAAGGTCCTTAGGTGCCAAGCAATCTGTGCATTATAATGAGGTGTCTATGATAGCAACATGTCCTACATCCTACTGTGGGCTAGATTCTGTTATTCTTCAGCAGTTTCAGTGCACTGGCAGTCAACCTGCTACGTGGCACATTTTTGGGGGCAGGGGTTGTGGGGGGGCCACTAAAATTGGCTTCAGTGACCCTGGACTGTGGTGTATGTGCCTTTAAGAGCCCCAGGTGTGCGTAATGCCGGTAATTGCCACTTGGGCTATATAAGCCTGTGTATTGTGTATATCCTTTAGAACCCCCCCCAGACTTACTTAGTAAATACCTATGAACCAACTCCTGCCTTCAGTGTCTTTATCTACACACGGACACTACAGTGGCGACGAGGATGGGATGGTATGGGGCGGACGTGTAGTGCTTTACCCCATTGTTCTTTAAGAACTTTCTGAATTCTTCGGACACAAATTGCGGTCCATTATCAGAACATATCTGTTCTGGCAGCCCATTCCTGGCAAATATGGTCCTTAATACTGTGATGGTTTTTTCCGTGGTGGTGGAGGACATCTTTATTACCTCCAGCCACTTGGAGTGTGCATCAACTGCGATTAAGAACATTGAGTCCATAAATGGACCAGCAAAATCGATGTGCACCCTTTGCCAGGGAGATGAGGGCCACTCCCATGGATGTAGAGGGGCCTGTGGCGGAGCGTTTTGGACCTTCTGGCATCCTAGGCAGCTCTTGGTCATGTCTTCGATGTCTCCATCGATACCTGGCCACCATACAAACGCCCTAGCTAGGTTCTTCATTTTCACTCCACCCAGATGCCCCTCGTGAAGCTCCTTTAGCACTTTATCCTGGAGTTTGGGTGGAATCACCACTCTGGATCCACACATCAAGGTTCCTCGGCACACTAACAGCTGTTCTCTTCTTTGCGAGAATGCTGGCAACAGTGGTTCGCCATGTGCTGGCCATCCCTTCACTGTTAAATCGTAGACCCGTGAGAGAGTCGGGTCATTTCTTGTCTCCCTTTCAATGGCAGAATTTGTCACTGGTAGACATTCCACTATGGTAGAGTGGAATATCTCTACTGGGTCTACTGTAGGTGCCTCTTCTATCGTTGGCAACGGTAGGCGCGATAAACCATCAGCATTCCCATGCTGTTTTGACCCTTTGTATTCTATGTTGTATTGGTGTGCCCCTAGAAAAAGGGACCACCTCTGTAGCCTTTGTGCTGTCATAATGGGAACACCTTTTTTAGGGTTGAATATGGAGATGAGGGGTTGATGGTCAGTCAACAAGGTAAATTTTTGTCCGTGTAGGTAATGGTTGAATTTCTTCACTCCCCATACCAGGCTGAGTGCTTCCCTGTCTATTTGGGCATAGTTACGCTCAGCTGAGTTTAATGAGCGTGACGCAAAAGCTATCGGCCGTTCTGAGCCATCAGGGAATTTATGGGATAATACTGCTCCTATGCCGTAAGGGGATGCATCACACGCCAGTCTGATTGGTAGTGATGGGTTGTAATGAGCCAAAACTTCTTCGGATGTGATTAAGTCTTTACATTTATGGAAGGCACGTTTACAGTCTTCGTTCCATTTCCAAATCACTCCTGTCTGTAGAAGATCATTAAGAGGGTGTAGAATAGTTGATAAGTTCGGTAAAAATTTATGATAGTAATTTATTAATCCCAGGAATGACCTTAATTGTGAAACATTTTCAGGTGCTGGGGCTTTTATAACTGCTTCAATTTTTTCAGGTGACTTATGCAACCCTTCCTTATTAATTATGTGGCCACAATATGATATCTGATTTTGGAAAAATTCGCACTTGGGGCGATTTGCTCGTAGGCCCCGTTCTTTCAGCCTAGTGAGCACCTGCTCCAAATTGGCAAGGTGCTCGTTGTCGTTTTCTCCTGTTATAAGGATGTCGTCTAGGTAGCATTGAGTCTCCGGAATCCCTTGCAGGACTTGCTCCATAGCTCTTTGCCAGATAGCTGGAGCTGATGCTACTCCAAAAACCAGTCAATTGTACTGGTACAGGCCTTTGTGTGTGTTTATTGTGAGGTACTTTTTAGAGGCGTCCTCAACCTCCATCTGTAGATATGCCTGTGCCAAGTCAATTTTGGTGAAACGTTTCCCTCCGGATAGTGAGGCGAAAATATCTTCTATCCTCGGAAGAGGATACTGTACTGTGTGAAGGATCGGGTTTACAGTCACCTTGAAGTCACCACAGATGCGAATTTTTCTCTGTTCCTCAGAGTTATTTTTCAATGCTTTTTTCATGACTGGAACGATGGGTGTTGCCCATTCACTCCAATCTATTTTGGATAATACGCCTGCCTTTTCCAAATTCTCCAGCTCTGCCTCGACTGCTGGACGTATTGCGTATGGCACCGGTCTTGCCTTAAAAAATTTGGGAATTGCTGCATCTTCCACTTTTATTGAGGCGGTGATGCCTTTCAAGGTTCCTAGTTTCTCTTGAAACACTTCTTTGGCGTTGGCCAAGATGTCTTTTAATCGTTCAGGTATGATGTCATCATTGTTTTTATCCTTACTGGTCACCGTCAGTGCCTGAATGGAGTGCCAGTCTAAACGTATCTTCCTGATCCATTCACGTCCCAACAACGGTGGACCACCATCTTGTAGAATGTATAAATACAACTTTTGTATTTCTTTGCCGTTGTATACAACAGGCACCCTTATTTTTCCTTTGGGGTATACTTTCTGCCCCGTATATGTTTTTAAGATAATGGATGTGTCTTTTAGAGGTATATGCGAAAATAGCCTCTCGTAATCTCGTCGATTTATTATGGTTAGAGCTGATCCTGTATCTAGCTCCATTTTAACTGGGGACCCTGCTATTGTGAGGGTAACCCAAATGGTTTGGTAATCCTCTTTGGCAAGTACATTATGTAATTTGAGACAGCTTAGTCTCTTGTTTCCGGAGTCGCTATCGCTCTTCTGGTCTTCGGAGCTACTGTCCGTCATCATTTGTACCTTCCTGTACTTTTCTTTATTGATTTTTTGTTTTCTGTCAGTGGATTTATTTTGTCCAGATTGGCATACCCGTGCAATGTGTCCAATCTTCCCGCATTGCCTGCATGCTTTGCCCTTGAACCAGCAGTCCCTCTGGTTATGGGTGGATCTGCCGCAGCGATAACATCTTCCGAACCCCTGTGTCATTTCATGGGTGCCGAAGTCCTGTGTCTTTTGTTGTATCTCTGCAGCTCCTTTTGCTGCTGCTTCGTATGATACAACAAAAGACACAGGACTTCAGCACCCATGAAATGACACAGGGGTTCAGAAGATGTTATCACTGCGGCAGATCCACCCATAACCAGAGGGACTGCTGGTTCAAGGGCAAAGCATGCAGGCAATGCGGGAAGATTGGACACATTGCACGGGTATGCCAATCTGGACAAAATAAATCCAGATTCAGTGTGTAGATAAAGACACTGAAGACAGGAGTTGGTTCATAGGTATTTACTAAGCAAGTCTGGGGGGGGGTTCTAAAGGATATACACAATACACAGGCTTATATAGCCCAAGTGGCAATTACCGGCATTACGCACACCTGGCGCTCTTAAAGGCACATACACCACATGGACTAGGGAAAAGAAATATCAGACAGGGTTCTTGTTTCAGACCACTATCCAGCGACGCCCTGCTGGAGAGTGTGTGTCCATGGATGTTGGGTAAAGATAAGATTGAGTGCGTTGTGATGACCCTCACAGTAAAATAGCCTGCAGAGGAAAATCAGGGTGCAAGCAACCTGCTCCTTTAAGGCTCCTCAAGCCTGGTAGATGCACTGAGTATCACAGTACCTCTTGCACTGATACAAGATACCACTGAATGGGAATATTTAGTCCATCCACCAAGCAAAAGAGTCATGAGATAAAGTCCAGTACCATTATAGAAAACATAATAGAGAACCTTGAAATAAGGGGCTGGTGTCTTTTATTAATTAATATCAAATCGTAAGAATGCCATTGATGGTGTGGGTTTGGAGCAGCACAAGGGAATCCCAACGAGCTACACGATAGAGCTGTAGATGAAAGTTTATTCCTGTGATATTTCACATCCTGGGTTTCCAGTCTGAACTGGAATGCCATGGGAGGGGAAGAGAGTGCCAAGAGCAACAAGACTGGCCCCATGGGTCAAGGAGATGAGCTATGAAGAAAGATTAGAGAAACTCATAGAATGAAGGTGATTAAGGCATGACCTCAGTAACAACAAAATCAATTATATCGCCATGATAAACACAGAATATTACTTCAAATTATGGGCAAAAGTTAAACTGGAGAAAAGTTAGTTTAAAACAGATACAAGGAGGAAACCCCTTTACTCAAAGAGTGATACATGGGTAGAGCAGAAAGCTTAAGATACCCAATATAAGAAGGAAAGACTGGCATTTATTCAGCTTCATCACATCTCTCGGAAATGTCTCATAACACTCCGCATATAATGAACTATTTTGAAGTACAGCAACTGTTGTGTCGGCCAACATGGCAGCCATTTTGAACAGAAAGATCCTATAAACAGCATTGAGAGGAATGACCAGGTTATCTGTATTTTTATTGGTGTTGGCTGAGGGAAGACATTGGCCGGGAGACCAGGAGAGATCCCTGTTCTTCTATGAATAATGCCATGGGATCTTTAACTTACCATAGACTACAAACTATTTAAACAAAAGTAAATCCAAAAAAAGTTAACTAGAAAAATACAAAAGGATGTAAAAGTTAAATCTTACTACTCTGCTATTGAAGATTTCTGATAATGCAACTGTCCAATTCCATTGAACGCTGCATCCCTCCATCAACTGGAATCTTAGGGCCCAGCAGTTTGGCCAGGATGTGAAGCCAGAACCTACGTCACATTTCTCAGGAACGTCCCAAAATGCCTTGCGTATAAAATAAATTACTTTCATTGGCAATGACTGTTGTCATGGAGGCACCAACATGTTTAGAAAAAAACTGCTGATGGCTTTTTATAGTCCCTGTGTTGTTTAAATAAATATTGATAATCAATTGCTGTAAAATATCAGTATAAAATTTGTGCTTTGGTTACTGATTCAGGCCTTGCTACTTTACTCCCCACTCTTAAAAGTGCACTTGAACAGCAAATACATTCCCTCACTCACAGAATAACATCCTGCCACATAGCCGGGGAAGGAATTTACTGTCACTCCACAACTGTAAACTTGATATGGGAACAAATGTCTCCTGTGAAAATGGTGGGACACAAGCTTAGGGAACCGTAGGGATGATCACATATTTCTATTGTGATTGGTTTCAAAATATTTGAAGGGCGGACGTTGCTTATCCATTTCTGCTACTATTTTTGATTTTTTTTTCATTGAAATAGTGGGTGGTGATGAGGTTAGGGAGTTAGATGGTTGTTTGAAAAAGATAGATTTTTGTTAGGCAAGGGTATCATTGCACATGAAGCTATGGGGTTGAGGTACAGATTTGCCATGATCCGATTGAATGGCAGAGCAGGCTCGAGTGGCTGAATGGCCTACTCCTGTTTCTAATGTTCCTATGAAAAAGAGAAATGTGGAGAATATGGAGAGCGAGTAGGAAAATTGGAAATGTATAGGGACCGCATGGAGAGAAAAATGTCAGTACAAACTTGATGACCTGTTTCTACATTGAACATTCTATGATTCTATATCATTGAGACTACTGGCAAGGAAGGATTGGTGTGCCTGATAGCAGTATTGGTTAGGAAGGATTACTGTGCATATTAGTGGTATTTTTAAAGGAAGGGTTACTGTGCCTGATAGTAATACTGGTTAGAAAGGGTTACGGTGCCTGATAGTAACATTGGTTAGAAAGGGTTACGGTGCCTGATAGTAATATTGGTTAGAAAGTGTTACGGTGCCTGATAGTAATATTGGTTAGAAAGTGTTACGGTGCCTGATAGTAATATTGGTTAGAAAGGATTACAGTGCCTGGTAGTAATACTGGTTAGAAAGGGTTACCGTCTTTATTAGGTTATTGGTGAAGAAGGGTTACTGTATCTCATAGCAATATTGGCTCTTGTTGTTTTCATACCTCAGAGAACAGTGTGAAGTAGTTGAAGGATTCGCAGACTGATTAACAATATGCCAGGCCGCAAGGTGAACACTCCTTCCATGGCCGTAACCATGTTTCTATCAACCGATAGATAGTTAGTCCTATATGGTGGGAGGGTTTTTTGGGCTCACATAACATGAAGAATGACCACTCACACCCACCAGGTGCGAGAATGCAGCTGGATTTCAACCCAGAATTCAGAGCTGGAGCTCCAGCCTCCACTCTCCAGGACTGTCTGGAGCGAGGTGCGAACATCTGCAGCTTCTGAACCAGAGGCAGGAATGCTATCACTAAGCCAAAGGCCAACTCCAGTGATGTCGATGAAGAAGGGTTCCCATGACCAATAGTACTGGTTAGACAGGGTTACTGTGTCTGGTAATGGTATTGGTTAGGAAGGGTTATTATGCTGATAGAGGTATTGTTTGGGAAGGGCAAATAATATTGGTTAGGAAGGGTTATCATGTCCAATAGTGCTGTGGGTTAGAAAGATTTACCGTGCTTGATAGTAGTATTTGTTAGAAGGGTTACTGTGTTGAGGGTATTTGTACCGGCCAGCAGCACAAACTCAGAAAATCTCACATATTCAGAGAGTGGTGAGAATGTGGAACTCACTACCGCAAGTAGTGGTTGAGGTGAATAGTATAAATACATTTAAGGGTACCTAGATAAGTGCATGAGGGAGAAAGGAATATCAGGCTATGTTAATAAGGTGAGCTGGAGTAAAGTGGGAGGAGGCTCGTGTGGAGCATAAACACTGGCACAGACCTGTTGGGCAGAATGGCCTGTTTCTGTGCTGTAAACCTTCTGAGGAATTTGATGTGGAAACAGAATGTTGAGGGTGAGACCATTCCTTTAAGAACAAACTTGCCCATTTTTAAAAGCAGTGGAATGGGGAAAATTTTAGACAGATTTGGCAAGACAGTTCACTCATTACGACATCAACCCAGACTGAAATCTAGGGAGGCAGCGCTGTGTAGAAAGGCTATCTGATACATAAAAAAAGATTTCTCTACAGAGGACTACAGAAGGGATCGAGCCTCTTTAAAGCCTGCATTTTCTAGTAGAGTCTAACGCTCTTAGCCAATCCCACTGGGAAAAGCTGGAAATGTATGGCTTAATTTCAGAGCACCATGATGAACACCATTCAGAAGAGAGAGGGTCTCCGAGGACCAGTTACCCCAGCACTTCCTGCCCTTGCTACGATGTATTCTCTTGCAAATACGCCCATGAATCTTTACAAACAGGTGAAGTGCATCACCCGTATCTCCATTCGCCTCATTATGAGTAATGAACTTGAATAAAAGGGAACAAACACAAGGGAAATAAAAAAAAACAAGTCCCCATGTGCTTTCTGTAATGAATTGTTATGGAACCATGAAAGTCTCTATTTCGCTCTCAGTGAATATTGTTCCATGATTTGAAGGCCACTGAACAAGCAGTAATTTTTTTCATTAAAGCTGTTAATCTTCTCGATGCTTATCATAAGAATTTTTTTTATAAGAAAAAATATGCTGCTGCCCACGCTTTGCACAGCAAGCTACCAAGCACATCCTCAATAACTGCTCATTTTTTTTGATAATTAGTTTTAATTATTGTTGATGTTGCTCTCGGCATCAAACCTCTGGTGACGACTCCTAATTTGTATACGGAAGGCAGTGAAGGCCAGTAAACCGCTTGTCAGACACTGCTCCGTCACACAGTGCTTCGCAATCGATTGAGACAGCTCATGCAAATTCAGAATGAAACATTTATGCTCTGTGTTTTGGTCCGTATTTTTTGCAATGACACAATAATAAAAAAAAAAGAATTCTTGCCAGAACACTACATTAACCCTGTGAGTGCCAGCGGTACTATTTTCCCTCAGTGGCGTTTAAGGACTGGTGAAGAGCTGGGAATAAGCACAGGCCTCAGGACCCGGAGCTTACTTCAACTTGAGTGGCACAGCTCACCTTCACTGCATTTGGACAGAAATATTCTTCCTTCCTCCCTTAAGTGATGGAATAGGTATTTGGAGGGGAGTCTCATCCTTGCTTTGTTACGAAGCACGAGGAAGTTTGGGATCCTGCTCCTGATCATAGGAAATTCTCCCTCTGTTGATGCCGGGTGAAGATCTGGCTTGGCTACAATGCCTCATGTGGTAGAAGATGCTGTCAATGCTCATTGGGAAGGCTCACACTCAAAGAATGGGACATGTTACCATGGGGTTGTCCTTACACCAGCAAAAATCAGCAGCTTCAAGCGATAAAATGAAGGACAAAAAGAGTTATTTTAGCAGATCAGAAATGTGTTCACTTTTTACTTATTCACCCAAGGCAATTGTCTTGTCATGCAATATCCTAATATCAGCAGATGATTTTATACAAGCTATGAGGTGCAATGGATTCAACTTTGTAATCACTTAAAGAAAATGTTGATTAGAGGTTGCAAGGAATGCAATATTTCAGTGGATTAATTGTGGGAAGTATTGAGTTGCTGGGAGAAGGAAACTGTATGGACAAGGCTGACAATGAGATATCTTGATTGGCGAATTCCTCCACTTGGACCTCCAACAAGCTATCTCATTCTTGGGCTTGTAAATCCTGGAGTCAGCATTAAACTGTTCTAGAACTTTGACCTGACAAGCCACATTTCAACAATCCTTCTTCTGACCTGCTGAACAAAGAGGTCTTTGGTGTCAGCTGTGGCTCAGTGGTTGCGCTCTGGCCTCTAAGTCAGGAGGTTGTGGACACAAGCCTCTCTCTGGAGTCTGGAGCACATGATCTATATAGCGCAGTACTGAGGGAGTGCTGCGCTGTCGGAGGTGCCATCCTTCAGATGAAACAATAAACCAAAGCACCGTCTGCCCTCACAGGAGGACGTCCAGGGCCCCAAACATCCCTTCCAGGTGAAACAGCGATTTACTTGAACTTCTCACAATCTAGTATACTGTATTCGCTGCTCACGATGCGGTCTCCTCTACATTGGGGAGACCAAACGCAGATTGGGTGACCGCTTTGCGGAACACCTCCGTTCAGTCCGTAAGGGTGACCCCGAGCTTCCGGTCGCCTGTCATTTTAATTCACCGCTCCATTCCCACTCGGACCTCACCGTCCTTGGCCTCTTGTATTGTTCCACGGAAGCTCAACGTAAACTCGAGGAACAGCACCTCATCTTCCGATTAGGCACTCTGCAGCCTTCTGGACTCAATATCGAGTTCAACAATTTCAGATCATAACCTCGGCCCCTATTACACATTTTTTCTTGTAATTTTTCCACTCCTTTCCGCCCCCCCTGCCCTTTCCTTTTGTTTCTCTCTCACGCCTGGCAGCTGTCTCTTGCCCTGCCAGTACACTTCACACCTAATCTCAGCCTATTATCATCTCATCTAGCTCTTTTGTTTCTTTCACTTCTTTTGTCCGATCGCAGCCCTGCCTTCGATCTATTTTCTTTTCTTTCCAGTTTTGAAGAAGGGTTCGACCCGAAATGTCAACTCAAATTTCTCTCCACGGATGTTGCCTGACCTGCTGAGTTTTTCCAGCATTTTCTGTTGTTATATCGGATTTCCAACATCTGCAGTATTTTGCTATCGTAGGGGAGTTCTTCCGGTGTCCTGGCCAATATTTATCTCTCAACCAACAACTAAAGAAAAAACAGATGATCTAGGCATTTATTTCATTGCTGTTTGTGAGACTTGTTTCCACAAATTGGCTGCCACATTACAACAGTGACTATACTTCAAAAGTATTTCATTGGCTGCAAAGCAGTCTGGGACGACAAAAGGCGCTATATAAATGCATTTAAAAAAAAAATTCTTTGAAACTGGTTTTCAGCCAATCAGAGGATGAATTTTACGTGACTTGTTCCTGGCCCCCAAAAAATTAAGGGCAAATAGAGGAGGGAGAAACGAGGTACCTTTGAAAGCTAAGGACAAGATGGGGGTAATTCCCTGAATTCACACTGGGTTGGCTCTGGGGAAGCTTTGCTGACCACATTGCATGTTGGAAAATCAGAAAACTGCGGACAATGGGCCTGTGATTTTTCAAAATGTGGTGGCAGCAGGCAAGGAATCCCCCCTCGGGAAAAGCAGAGAAATTATGATAGAAAAAACAGAGCTACGAAAGAAAAAAGATTGGAGAAGATGTAAAGGCAAAAAAAAGCCAGATGGTAGAAAGCTTTTTAATTTCTGATATTATTACATATTACAGCAGAAAAAGGCACTCCTGACCTCTCAGCAGGAATATTATTGCAACATTAAGTAACATTTACACCTCAGAGTATCAAAGTCAAAATGTTAAACCAAAACGGCCAGCCAACGAATACTAAGAACTCAGAAATGATTCTGCACTAAGGGACAAATTTGGTACTTTGCATGATAGTGTGCTAATTATATTTGTTATAGTTCTTGGGTCTTCAAAACTGTATTCTCTCTCTATGATGCAAAGCATTTAATGTAAGCAGATCTTGTCTCCTCTGATCTGGAAACTGTACTTTTTTAATATTCTGCCCTTGCTGAGCTACGTACACAAGGGGATAGCAATTACACCACTTGAAGTAATCTGCTTACTGAATTTAGTGTCGCCTTGTGTTATTCTACCAACTTCTCTTTGGAAAGTCTATATTACCACAAAGAAGCCAGTAGTTATTTACACAGTAATCAATAAATATTAAAAGCCGAATAAATATACTAAAGGCAACTAGGTCTGTAATGAGTCAATTACCCGCCAGAAGATTGACTTGGGATTGAGTATAAGAATCTCTAAAACTTCGATAAACAAAGTGATGGTTACTGGCTGGTTGACATCAGCCTGTTTCGTCTTCTCAGAAAATTACCCCATAAGCAAGAAGTCAAAATTAGTCTTTCGGTCTAATCATTAACCTCCCTCACACCCGGTAATACTTCAAAATCTTCATTTAAGCCCTGTCATATCAAAACCTACACCTCAATTGATTACTTTGATGAAGTGTTACCCAACCAACCTCAAAAATACATCATACCTATATGAAATTAACAATAGTGAACAGGTATCACAAATACAGTGATGAATATCTTGGAAGATATGAACATTTCGCAAGTCCATGTTGATCAAACAAAATCCTTACAATTGAACAAATCGCTTCAAAAAAAAACAAGGAAACATAACAGTTTTATCTTTTGATCAAAGACTCAATAAATCCTTTCAAAAAAAATGAAACAAAGGTTGTGAAATTCCATGGGGGTGTTCTCCTGGATTCCCACCATAAACCCGGCGGAAACCCAGAGAAAGGCTATTGTTGGGGCCTTCCATGAGCCTTCTGCCGGTGTTACAGAAGGGTAGGCTAGATGGATAAATGGGGGTAGATCTTGACATTGTACGATAATGTAAAACGGATGATAGCAAGCAGGCATCCCATTTTACATCTGCCCCAATTTTTAACTTCCATTGACTTCAAAGGGGAGAGATATAAAACGGGTTGCTGACTCGCTATCACTCATTTTACACTATCGCACAAAGTTAAGATCTACCTCATGGTCTTCTCCTGTTACTATGTTTAACTTAAGAAAGAAAGGCCCCAATATTTACAGGGAGGCCAGGACGGCTGTAGTGTTGTCTGCGATCAGCAGGGCTGGGGAGAGGCCTACGATCAGGATTGCTGGGGAGAGGCCTGCGATCAGGAGGGCTGGGGAGAGGCCTACGATCAGGAGGGCTGGGGAGAGGCCTGCGATCAGGATTGCTGGGGAGAGGCCTGCGATCAGGAGGGCTGGGGAGAGGCCTACGATCAGGAGGGCTGGGGAGAGGCCTGCGATCAGGAGGGCTGGGGAGAGGCCCACGATCAGGAGGGCTGGGGAGAGGATTGCAATTAGGAGGGCTGTGGAGAGGCCTGCAATCAGGAAGGCTGGAGGGGGTGGGGGGCAGGGGGAGAGGCCTGTGACCAGGAGGGCTGTGGAGAGGCCTGTGATCAGGAGGGCTGATAGAGAGGCCTGTGATCAGGAGGGCTGGGGAGAGGCCTGCGATCAGGAGGGCTGGGGAGAGGCCTGCGATCAGGAGGGCTGATAGAGAGGCCTGTGATCAGGAGGGCTGGGGGCGGGGGAGAGGCCTGTGATCAGGAGGGCTGGGGAGAGGCCTGCGATCAGGAGGGCTGGGGAGAGGCCTGCGATCAGGAGGGCTGGGGAGAGGCCTGCAATCAGGAGGGCTGGGAAGAGGCCTGCGATCAGGAGGGCTTGGAAGAGGCCTGTGATCAAAGTGCTGGGGAGAGGCCTGCGATCAGGAGGGCTGGGGAGAGGCCTGCGATCAGGAGGGCTGGGGAGAGGCCTGCGATCAGGAGGGCTGGGGAGAGGCCTGCGATCAGGAGGGTTGGGGAGAGGCCTGCGATCAGGAGGACTGGGGAGAGGCCTGTGATCAGGAGGGTTGGGGAGAGGCCTGTGATCAGGAGGGCTGGGGAGAGGCCTGCGATCAGGAGGGCTGGGGAGAGGCCTGCGATCAGGAGGACTGGGGAGAGGCCTGCGATCAGGAGGGCTGGGGAGAGGCCTGCGATCAGGAGGGCTGGGGAGAGGCCTGCGATCAGGAGGGCTGGGAAGAGGTCTGCGATCAGGAGGGCTGTGGAGGGGCCTGCGATCAGGAGGGCTGGGGAGAGGCCTGCGATCAGGAGGGCTGTGGAGGGGCCTGTGATCAGGAGGGCTGGGGAGAGGCCTGCGATCAGGAGGGCTGGGGAGAGGCCTGCGATCAGGAAGGCTGGGAAGAGGCCTGCGATCATGACGGCTGGGGAGAGGCCTGCGATCAGGAGAGCTGGGGAGAGGCCTGCGATCAGGAGGGCTGGGGAGAGGCCTGCGATCAGGAGGGCTGGGGAGAGGCCTGTGATCAGGAGGGCTGGGGAGAGGCCTACGATCAGGAGGGCTGGGGAGAGGCCTGCGATCAGGAGGGCTGGGGAGTGGCCTGCGATTAGGAGGACTGGGGAGAGGCCTGCGATCAGGAGGGCTGTGGAGCGGCCTGCGATTAGGAGGACGGATAGAGAGGCCTGCGATCAGGAGGGATGCAGGGAGGGGAGGCTGGAGAGCAGGTCTGGAGGGAGGCCTGCGATCAGGTGGGCTGTGGGGAGGGGATGCTGGGAAGTGGGGCTGCGGGAGGTCTAAGGCTTCCTTGAGGGGTCTGAAGAAGCACTGCTGCTCCTCCTGCCCCACAAGGAGTCCTGAAACAACTTACCTTGTGGAGCCAACAGCTCCTGGCTTCCTTTCACTGTCGAGTTTTCCAACTTCTGGGAAACCCATGCAGCAGTAAATTTCAAATCAGGCTCCCAATTACATTATAGGAGCACAATTTAAATATGTTAATTAAGCATCGCTCATTTCTGTAATGATGTCAGCAAATAGAGATGGTATTTGCCTGTTCGATTATGATGCCTTAACAGCATGTTTGCATGTATTGATTGCTTGTGCCTGACCAGCAGAGGGCATGTGACCGAGACAAGCAAGGCAGTTTAGTTTAGTTTCGGTTTCGTTCTAGGTGGATCACTAGCATCGTGTCTCCTGTAAAGCTGTATAAAGAGTTGAACAAGCTTTAGATTAAAAGACATTCTCTTTCATAAATGTCTCGTCATTGAACCCACAAAGAAATCAATACATGGTGTCAGAAGTGATTGAAAGAGATGAAGAGGAAAAATCTGAAGTTAAATCAGCTCTCCACAGATTAGCAAGCCAAAAGAGAACATCGTTACTTACCATTAGAGAATAGCTAACGAAGTGAAAAATGGAAGGTTTACTCCCACCGGCGACGCTTCAGTTGACAGGTAATGTGGCTGAAAATTGGAGGAGATTCAAACAACATGTGGGGTTGTATTTAGCGGCAATCGGAGCTGACGAGAAAAGTAATAAAAAGAAATCGTCACTGTTCTCACATGTCGTGGGTGATGAAGCGCTGGAGGTGTATAATAACTTCACATTCGCTGTTGATGGAGACAAAATGAAGCTAGATAAAATAATGGAACAGTTTGAGGCTTACTGCATACCTAAACGTAACGTGACGTTTGAGAGGCACAGATTTTTCACATGTGTACAGAAAACAGGTGAGACTATTGATCAGTATGTGACTGAACTGAGAAACCGAAGCAAAACATGTGAATTTGGGGGACTGACAGACTCGCTGATAAAAGACAGACTGGTGTGTGGTATTCCAGATAAAGGTCTAAGGGAAAGACTGCTAAGAGAGAAAGATCTAGACCTGGGAAAAGCCATAGCACTGTGTAGGGCTACAGAGACTGTGAAGTTGCAGGCAAAGGAGCTGTTCA
This sequence comes from Somniosus microcephalus, assembly GCF_052327205.1. Classification (NCBI taxonomy): domain Eukaryota; kingdom Metazoa; phylum Chordata; class Chondrichthyes; order Squaliformes; family Somniosidae; genus Somniosus; species Somniosus microcephalus. Next base: position 126,807,181 of record NC_140994.1, read on the forward strand.
GTGACAGTAGCTGCAACGTGGATGCAGTGAGAATGAACGGACACAAACCGTTTAACAAAAAGAGCGCCAATGTGAAAAAAGAGGCGTGGCCAGCGAACGAAAATGAAAGAGACAATCGAAAGTCATGTAGTCGATGCGGTACACAGCATCCATCAAGAAAGTGTCCAGCATATGGTAAAACATGCAATAGTTGCAACAAGAACAACCATTATGCCCGTTGCTGTAAGATCCAAATGCAACAAAGCAAGGTCCATGCAGTAGATGAAAGCGACAAAGAGGAGTTCAATGTAGATGTTGTGTCTGAAAACAAAAAAGAAGAAAGAGACTGGATGTTGACACTAAGAGTGAATGACATACACATTCCATTTAAATTGGATACTGGAGCACAAGTTAATGTGATATCAGAGACTGATTTTAAGAAAATTAGACCCAGACCAAAGATACATGGAATAAAAGTGAAAGTGACAGGATTCTCAGGTACTGATATACCAGTGAAAGGAAGATGCATTGTCAAAGTGACACACAAGGACAGAGAGCACACGCTAGCATTCATCGTGGTGCCAAAGGATGTGCAAGCCATACTAGGTTTAAAAGCCTGTGAGAGACTGAACCTGATAAAGAGAGTCCTCGTTGTGGAAAGCGAAGGAGAGACGGTCTATGATGAACTGAATGTTGCGTACACACCGGGTAAGCTGATGTATACAGCAGACACGTTGTCCAGAGCTGTTGACCCAGGAGAGCCCGCAAACACAGTGAAAAGACTGATGTACAAGGCAAAAGACAGTGGAACTGACTTCTACCAGAGCATGCTTGTATACCGCACAACGCCGCTCGAGTGTGGTAAGTCACCAGCCCAACTCCTGATGGGACGTCGGCTAAGGTCAAATCTACCTATCTCGGAGAACCTCCTGAAAACAAAAGAGGGGGAGAAAGTGAGGAAGTTCAAAGAACAACAGAAAGAAAAGCAAAAGTACTACTATGACAGAGGAACACAAAACCTACCTGAACTCCACACTGGTGACCAAGTAAGGTTCAAAGACAAAACAAATACATGGACTCAGAAGGGAACTGTCCTGAGTGAAGTTCAACCAAGATCATACACCATTCAGACAGATGAGAGTGCTGTTCTGAAAAGAAATCGTCAAGATCTTCTCATGGGACCAGCCACAGCAGGTCAAGAGACTGATACTGTTGAACAACCTGATCACACAGCTGAGAACACATCATCTGAGGCAACAACTCAGATTCAAGGACAATCAATCAGAAAATCCTCAAGACACGTGAAGCCTCCTGAGAGACTCATTGAGCAAATTTATGGACTATTGTTATAGAAGGAAGTAATGTTATCTTATTCTTTCTTCAAGTTCTAGTGTATTGACATATTTCATGTGAACACACAAAGCAAGGTTAAAAAACCTTGATCATGATAATGATAATGTAAGTTCATTAAGTGTTACAGTTAAAATGCAGATTAATACAAAGAAAACATGTTGTTAGTTAAAAGTAAAATACTTTTGTTTTAAGAAAAGGAGATGTAATGATATCAGCAAATAGAGATGGTATTTGCCTGTTCGATTATGATGCCTTAACAGCATGTTTGCATATATTGATTGCTTGTGCCTGACCAGCAGAGGGCATGTGACCGAGACAAGCAAGGCAGTTTAGTTTAGTTTCGGTTTCATTCTGGATGGATCACTAGCATCGTGTCTCCTGTAAAGCTGTATAAAGAGTTGAACAAGCTTTAGATTAAAAGACATTCTCTTTCATAAATGTCTCATCATTGAACCCACAAAGAAATCAATACAATTTCCACGCCGAGACACTCGGACAATCCGATAATCGCCGCCGTAAAAATGGCGGTGGGTGTGTGGGCAGCAGGCTGGGATCACATTCCGTGCATTTCACTTTTTAATCCTGATCCTCTCCCGACCTTTGTGGGGGGGCGTTAATACCGAGGTCAAAGTAATTCAAACTTTGCTCTAATGGCATCATTGGCAGGTGATGGAAAGTCACATGATTTCTTGGCGCTAAGCTGTCTAACATAGAAACATAGACATAGAAGATAGGAGCATGAGTAGGCCATTCGGCCCTTCGAGCCTGCTCCGCCATTCAATGAGATCATGGCTGATCATCCAAATTCAGTACCCTGTCCCTGCCTTCTCCCCATATCCCTTGATCCCTTTAGCCTTAAGAAATATATCCAACTCTTTCTTGGATATACTTAATGAACTGGCCTCCACCGCCCTCTGTGGCAGAGAGTTCCACAGGTTCACCACTCTCTGGGTGAAGAAATTCCTCCTCATTTCAGTCCTAAATGGCTTACCCCTTATCCTTAGACTATGACCCCTGGTTCTGGATTCCCTGGCCATCAGAAACATCCTTCCTGCATCTAGTCTGTCCAGGCCTGACAGAATTTTATAGGTTTCAATGAGATCCCCTCTCAATCTTCTAAACTCCAGTGAGTATAAGCCCAATCGATACAATCTCTCCTCATACGTCATTCCTGCCATCCCAGGTATCAGCCTGGTGAATCTTCGCTGCGCTCCTTCCATGGCAAGGACGTCCTTCCTCAGGTAAGGCGACCAAAACTGCACACAATACTCAAGGTGTGGTCTCACCAAGGCCCTGTACAACTGTAGCAAGACATCCTTGTTCCTGTACTCGAACCCTCTTGCTAAGTGTTCCTCAGAGGCGACCAACCCCTGTGAGTCAGCAATCGCAATGAGGTTAGGGCTTTGGGCAAGCTAACGGTGAGGTGAGTACAAGGCACTGATCAAAAAAAGGTTAAAAACCCTCTGAGAGGAATCGGATTATTGAACTGGTGGAACTGACACATTTCCAAACCCAAGCTCTTTATTTTTGTACATCAGCCGCAGGGTAGGATTTTGCTTCTCTACCTTTTTGCTGTAAAGGGATTTCAGGGTTGCCAACTCTGATGGAATGTGTTCCTGAAGGTTTCATCACACAAACCGCCCTCACGCTCTCCCGACACGTCAATCCTCGCTGCGCATCGCTTTCCCACGGCCAATTGGAAAGCAGAAAGTCTCTTCATTACCAAACTGGATAGTTCTTGTCAGTCAAACAGCCATTTTACCCCCTTCTCCAATATTTTAACAATTAATGAACAAAAATGTTGCAAGACAATTTTTTTAATGCCCTTGTGATTTTTCTCCCCGGGTGTTGCTAGCAGCAGTGTCCTGGAGATGAATCTTCAATTCCTGGAGACTCCAGGCCAATCCTGGAGAGGTTGGCAACCCTAAAGGGATTGGGTCAAGGAGCTAGGCCATGAATTTGTGAAAATGAGTGGCTATAATTCCAGACTTGCATAATCTAGGAATGTGGTAGTAAATGTGTTTCACCTTTCTTCAAGGAATGGCAGTACAGTGGTCGGCCTGTTCCCAGTATAATGTTGCACCAGATATAACCTTGAATAACCATCTCCTAAGATAATGCTGAGTTAAGAGTTGCCTATTCGAGGGATATTTCTGCTTATATCATTTTACACAGTGCATGCTGTTACTCTCTACTTTGATCCAAGGTAGGGAACGTGATTGAATATGAGGCTAAGCCCAGCATAGCTCTGTAAAAATTGGTTTAACAAATGACTCCTGATTGTGGGGTGTTTTGGGGCTCGTAACTTGCTGGAATACATGCACGTGTGTGTCAGATGTCGACGAAACTTGGGCCTGATGTCGTGGGTCTGAAGTATTTTATTGTTAAGATTATGGCGATCATGTCGTATCTGTTGGTCTGTTGGGCGGGAAAATCTGTGGCACAAGGCTGAAGCTGGGAAACAGAGAGGATGGAGGAAGGGAGGGAGGGGGAGATGGTGTTGGGTGCAAGATCGCAGGAGGGGAGAGCACGAGGGGGAGATCGAGGCCAGGCTCTTCAGACGCAGGTCAGAGGGAGATCATGGAGGAGCTCATGCAGGTCAGCGGGGGGGAGATTGTGGAGGTTGTGAGGGAGATCGTGGAGGTCACGGAGGTCGCTGGGGAGATCGTGGAGGTTGCGGGCAGATCGTGGAGGTCGCGGGGAGATCATGGAGGTCGCGGGGAGATCATGGAGGTTGCAGGGAGATCGCGGGGGAACTGGGGGGGGGATCGGCCAATCATGGGGTCAAGAATGAGATTTTCTTGTTGGGCCTGGAGGGAACACTCCTGCTCCTCCTGGCCCACAAGCAGTGTTGTAAATGCACTTACCTTATGAAGCCAGCCTTCCTCACCTCCTTTTACCCGCCAGGTTTCCCACAGCTCGGGAAACGCAGCTGACAGTAGTTAAAAATTTTAAAAGACCTTTTAAAATGGAGACACGCAGCTTCCTTAAAAGATTTCAGTGACCAACCTGCCTCCTGAGAGCGGATCGCACCCGACCCCCTGGCCCACCTACATTAAAACTGGAAGTGGGGGGGTTGGAGGCGGGTTGGGGCCGGGTTTAAAATTTAAAACATTTACACTTCCCTCATGAGGCAAACCCACCCACTCTTGGGGGTTAAAATTACCCCATGTCTGGCATTCCATTCAAACCTGTAATGAAGGGGGAAATGACTACGAGGAGGACTGTGTGACGGAAGTCTGCTCTTGGCTATAGATAATAACAATTATAGCTCTCCTTTTAACCTTTGCACCTCAGTTCAGATCCAGTCCAAACTGTTGAGAATGAAGTCTCCTCACTCTGATAACTATAAGGGTATTAATTAAATGAGTTTACACGAGAGGTGATTCTAAGGTTGCAGAGATAACACTGTAATCCTAACGCTCTAGCTGAGGTCCTAGCTATAGCCTCAATCCAGTCCATAATGGGCGCGTTGCCGGTATGAAGCTGACTACAATTGGGCTCGAATTGTTGCTCTCATTCTGAAGTATCTCATTGAAAGATAGCATGGCCTGAAGTTTCTGCTGGGTTATGCTGGTTTTTTCAGCATAATTTAACCGGCGCAAAAGATCACGGAATTTTAAGCACAAATTACGTTCAGCGCACACTCAAGTTTCGAATATGCCCCACCCACAAAACTGGCCACGCCCCCAGGATGAATTAATCATAATTTCCGCGTATTGCACTCACTTGCGGGCCTTCGAGGAGGCTCTAAATATTAAGCTGGTTCTTTTGGGCGCAAGGACACTAATAGGCACGTTTTAAAAGCTTTTCAATGTCATTTTGTTTTTAATTTACTAAGAACCTGATCCCAATATAACTAGGAAATGGTTCTGTTTATTTTTTTTAAGTCATTTTCAGTTATTTAAAATCAGGCTACTCACACACGTGGTGGACTAGACACTGAATAAAAATGTTTACTTTTTTATGATAAACCCACCTTCAGCTGTATTCATCAAACTGCACCAAGTTACCACTCTTAAATATATCACCAAATGTTTTTTAAGCAAAATTTTGTTTTTAAATTATGTCTTAAAGCACCGCCCAATTGCACCGATTCGTGTCAGATTTTGTATTCGGCAATATGCAAATATGTTTGAGCGCAAACTTGAGAAAAAGAAAACAGTTTTCAAAAAACATATGGGCGCAATCGGTGAAACGGGCGTACATTGCGTCCAAAGCTGAAACTCTACCCCCCATATGTCCAATGGGCCCTCTACTGAGGCTAAAGCATCCATCATTGCTGTGTAAAGTCGAGCGGGGTGTAAAACAGACAGCTGACCCGAACCTGCCCATTCCTCCCAGGCGGGTTAGATTCAAATCGTGGCTAAAGCTTCAAAATTAAGATTTAGAGGAAACTACCCTGCATCTAACCCGTGCTATATCAGAGCTGAAATCGCTTGATGCAAAGGGGGCTATTCCTACACCTTCAAATATGTACTTAAAGTAAACAACGCCTCCCTTTACTCTGTAATAAAGGCAAACATGATATGACAAGCCACTGACTGTCCCCCAACTATGTTTGGCCATTCTCTCCCTACTAGCTCAACGATGACCACATGATTCCAGATGCACTTTGCAAGGCATGAGACCTCACTCTGTTTCAGCAGGTGAATGATATGCACCATGGGGCGGGGTGGAGGCGGTTTTCCTCAGGCAGGGAGATGATCGAATGAACAATAGATCCAATTCTCCAGTCAATGTGACACAAGCTGATCCCCCAAACTTAGATCGCGATCCATTGGAATCGCTCAACCAAGGAGAAGACATGGGCAACTTCAAGCTTTCCACAAGATTACATTTTTCAATGTAAAAGTAAAAAGGTAAAGACTTGCATTTATACAGCACCTTTCACAGCCTCAGGATGACCCAAAGCGTGTTACAGCCAATGAAGTACTTTGGAAGTGTAATCATTGTTGTAATATAGGAAATGTGGCAGCCAATTTGCGCACAGCAATATCCCACCAACAGCAATGTGATAATGACCAGATTATCAGTTTTAATGAGAGATAAATATTGGCCAAGACACCGTGGGAACTCGCATGCTCTTCTTTGAATAGTGTCATGGATTCTTTTACAACCAACTGAAAGGGCAGACTTGGTTTAACATCTCATCCAAAATTTTATAGAGGACGCAAAATTAGCTGATTGAATGAGGCAAGTAAAAGCATAGAGAAAACCCCACAAAAAATATACTCCCGCTGGAGTATTATAGAGAAACACGCAGAACCAGAAAGCTTGAGATTATTGCAGAACTCGATAGGTTAAATACATTTTGTTAAAAAATAAATTACATTAAACTAAAGCTGCTGCATCCTAAAATTATGTTCCTTCTCCAGGTGTAAGTTCTAGCTGAAGAAGCTGCACTACAAATTAAACAAATAAATCATGTTCCAAATTCTGACCTGGTTACATGACAATTTTTTTTTTCCCAGCAGGGATTGAGGTATTATCTCCTGTATCTATGTTGCTAACCCCTGATCTTTAACCTTAGTTTCTACCAATCACAGTCATTAAACAGGAAAAAGTGAGTAAAGGTCAATGGTATAAGGGCTCAAATCTATGCACTTCCACATCATGTGTACCAAGCATGATTGCCAGAAAGCTGTTCTAATTTTTCTGGTCACCATACAAGTCTTCTTTATCCATCATGGAATGCAGATTCATCCCTCCACTTGACCACCTAAGGAAATGGATGCCTGCTTACAGCTTGATAGAAAAGGAAAATGAACCAGTCTTTGCTACTAAACCTCATGGAACTGAGTCCTTCTACTAGGGAGTTGGGTTAGAATGGGACAATCTTTTAGTGGAAAGAGTAAGCCCAAGCGGTAAGCCCAACTCCTCAGCCAGGGTATGGTTTCATGGATGCCAGCATCCTCTGGTACCCGACCCAAGTGGCTACATGTGAGCCTAGACAGTTAGCAAGCCATTCCCCCATGGCACAGCATCACAAGTGAGCCTGTTCTTGTCCATACTTGATGTCTACATATGCACACCTACTGGTAAGGCTCATTGGATGCTTGTCACTGGCCAATTTGTCTGTACCCTATCCCAGGCGTGCTATTACCAAATTTTAGCACGCCTACTGCCACCCTGGCTTAAATTGGCTTTTTAAGCACAAACAAGCATCAGACTTAGATCTTCCTGCTCCATAGGGCTCCATATCACATCCAGTGGTGCATTTCTCAAGGAAGAAAACCAGTGGATCTCTGTTTGCAGATTTTGATTTACGTGCGAATACAAAGGATGAGTGAAATGCAGGCCGGACCCGGAATGACAGATCCTTGGAACCTGTGACACGATGAAGTGATAAAGCCCAACTCCTCAGCCAGTACTTTGCCTTCCCCCAGGGCTTCAAAATGGAGAAGATGCAATTTCTCATTGGGCTCCCCCAGTTATATAGAGTTTTAATAAATCAAATAAGAAGCATTTCTGGAATGGAACTATGCTGGTCACGATGAATTAAATATGGAAAGTTAACAGCTGGTATATCCGAAGCAAACTTGCTGAGTCTTTCCCTTCTCCGACAGTGACAAAGCTGCTTTGTCATTGCGCTCATATTTAGCTCTTTACAGCACAAACTTCTTTACCCTCATTGTCACATGACTAAGTTTAAGGGCTTCACGCTCTAGATTCCAAATGATCTGGGTGCTCTGACTCAGGTCCTATGGGCCCTTGACATCCCCCCAGTGCATGATCACCACACTTTTTTTTTTACATAAATTAGTTCATCACACATAAATCTCTATTAGGACCTGAAGCCACATTAGCCCCATGTATTGTCTGCACTATAGATTTATGGCTCAATATCGCTTCACATGACAAAACAAGGACAGCAATTTTAAATGCATCACATTTAAACTCAGCTGGAACACCTTTCAGTTCAAACCAGCGTACCTCATATCAGATTGCTGATGCAACATGAGAGACCGTGATGACATTTTTATGACAACATTATAAGAGGATCATTGTAAATATCAATGGCTGTTTTGGTAATTCAATAGTTTAGGGTGTGGAAGGAAGTCGCAGATAGTTTTGGTAGGAATTGTAAAATGTAGAAATTCATAGGTAAAATTAGAATTATTTGGATAAATTATGACATGTAAGAACGGTTCTGTCAGAGCGTAATTGTTCACTTGGTGATTTTTTTTGCATGTGATCTATCATCTAACACAGGTGTGAACACAAAAACTGGAACATGCTTATATAAAGCCTAGTGGAAGCACGCTAGTGGGATAGCATAAATTGTTGTTGGACATTTTGAGTCTCTAAACCAGCATTCCATAATAAAATCACTTACATTCTGAAAACCTTGTGATTTAAGACTGGTTCTTTTTTTGAGTATCTTCCAAATCTGACTAGTATCGTTACAGTGTTGGTGTCAGAATTGAGCTACATAGACTCAATTGTAGGCCAGACTCATGGAATGAAAGTCTTCAGTCTCCCAACCAGCTGTAAGGGTCCTACGCCTAATGAGTTTAGGAAGTTTCAACTCATTTCCTACCGGTTCCAAATCTACCACACAAAGATGCCCAGTTTCCCATTAAATCGGCTACCTCACTTGAAGAAGTCACAAGGATGGTAGGTGCGGTAAAGGTCAACTGACATCTTAGTGCATTAGGAAGTGTTGTTCTGTGGCGACACGCCACGACTGGACATAATCCGCTCACGGCGGCACAGACAGTCTAAGCAGAAGCCCCCAGCCGGGGGCCCTTTCCTCCAGCAACTTGTTTCCCGCAGGGACAGGCTGCCGGGAGCACTTCCTGTCTGGGAAGTATTTAAGTGGATGCGCGGGCTTTTCTAGTTCCTGTTTGCCATGTGGTCAGAATAAAGAAGCTGTGTTTTCAATAGCTCTGTCTCGACTCCCACGTTTGCCGCGGTATCTCAACACTGGTGACCCCGACGCTCAGGATGAATCCTAAGCTAGCATGGCGGATACAAACGTAGTCACGGTTAAATTACCTGACTTTTGGGAGAACCTCGCCGAAGCCTGGTTCGTTCAAGCTGAGTCCAGATTCCGGCTGAAAGGCATTACAGTCGACGCCATGAAGTACGACTACCTCGTCACCTCGCTCACCTACGCTACAGTCCCCAAGGTTTGGGCAGCGCTGCAGAATCCACCAACGGAGGGCAAGTACGAGCATCTGAAGGCTGCGCTACTTAAAAAATTTCAAACGTCCTCTTACCAGCGCCACTGCCAACTCCTGGACCTCCCCGGCCTTGGTGACGCTTCACCATCAGACCTGCTTTCCCACATGCTGTCCCTCTCAGACGACAAAAATCCCGGCGCCCTTTTTCGCACGCTTTTCATTCGGCAGCTCCCCGCCAGCATCCGCCCGCTCCTTGTGGAGTCTGACTCCACGGACCTGAATGATATAGCCGAAAAGGCCGACCGGCTGCTCTCTGCACAGGCCGCTCGCGACGTCGCGCCCGACCTCACGGCAACGACCACGCGGTCTTCCCGGGCCGCTAGGCCCGACCGCCCTACCACTCCGGGTCACTGCTACCACCACACCCGTTTTGGCGCTAGGGCTCAACGCTGCACGCCACCGTGTTCCTTCAAACCCCCCCCCGCACCGGCCCCCGCGATGGCCGCGGGGCAGAAGGAGCCCCTACTGTACGTCACTGACGACAGAACCAACCGCCGATTTCTGTGCGACACAGGGGCCCAGCACAGCATCACCCCCGCCTCCGCCCTCGAGATCCAACGCGGCACATGGGGTATCACACTGGCTGCAGCCAACGGCTCTGAAATCCGCACATATGGCACCCGCATGGTCACGCTCGACCTCGCGGGCCGCCGCTACCGCTGGGAGTTCCTGACAGCCAAGGTCCTCTGCCCACTCATCGGCGCCGACTTCCTACACGCCCACGGCCTCCTTGTCGACATTCCGAGGCACCGCCTCGTCGACATCAACACTATGGCCCCCATCCCTGGCGCCTTTACCCAGGCTCGTTCGGCCGGCCCGACGACCTATTGCCTCGCCAGAGCCACGGACGACTACTCGGCACTCCTAGCTGAGTTTCCCGCCCTCACTAACCCGACCTTTTCGGCCAAAGCCGCCAAGCACGGTGTGGAACACTATATCCCCACCACCGGCCCCCCAGTTTCTGCCCACGCCCGCAGACTCAACCCGGCCAAGCTGAAAATCGCGCGGGCCGAGTTTACCAACATGGAACAACTCGGCATCATCCGCCATTCCAGCAGCCCTTGGGCCTCGCCCCTCCACATCGCCCCCAAGCCCTTGCGGGGACTACCGCCACCTCAACGACGCCACCACCCCCGATCGGTACCCGGTGCCACACATCCAGGACTTCTCGGCCCGACTGGCCGGACGAACCGTCTTTTCCAAAGTCGACCTGGTGCGCGGTTACCACCAAGTCCCCGTACACCCCGCGGACATCCCCAAAACGGCCGTCATCACCCCATTCGGCCTGTTCGAGTTCCTGAGGATGCCCTTCGGCCTCAAGAATGCAGCACAGGCTTTCCAGCGCCTTATGGACTCAGTCCTCCGGGACCTGAACTTCCTATTCGTCTATCTAGACGACATTCTCATGGCCAGCTCCTCCAAACAGGAACACCTCGAACACCTTCGCATCCTGTTCGGGCGCCGAGCCCAACACGGGCTCATCCTCAGCCCGGCGAAGTGCCAATTCGGCCTAACCGAGATCGATTTTCTCGGTCACCACATCACCCCTGCTGGGGCCGTCCCCCTGCCCAACAAGGTGCAGGCCGTCCAGCAATTCCCCCGCCCCACAACCATCAAGGGCCTCCAGGAGTTCCTCGGGATGGTGAACTTCTACAACAGGTTCATCCCCAGAGCCGCAGCCCTTATGAAGCCCCTATACGACTCCCTCCGAGGGAAATCCGGCAAGATGGACGTAGCCTGGACCACTGACACGGCAGCCGCCTTCGACGCCACCAAAAACGCGCTCGCCGACGCCACTCTGCTCGCGCACCCGAGGGCCGATGCCCGGGTCGCGCTCACCACTGACACCTCCGACCACGCGGTCGGGGCCGTGTTCGAGCAGTGGGTCAATGGCGCGTGGCAGCCACTTGCCTTCTACAGCCGCCAACTGCGCCCCCCGGAGGTCAAATACTCCACTTTCGACCGCGAGCTTCTCGCACTCCACCTGTCGGTCCGCCATTTCAGGTTCCTCCTGGAAGGCCGCCCCTTCACCGCGTATGTGGACCACAAGCCACTCACATACGTGATGGCCAAGCACACCAAACCCTGGTCCGCTAGGCAGCAACGCCAGCTCGCGGCCGTCTCCGAGTTTACTACGGACATTCAGCACGTCTCCGGTAGAGACAACGTGGTCGCCGACTGCCTTTCCTGTCCCGCCGTCTGTGCGAATCACCTCGCGGTCGACTACGCACAACTAGCAGCGGCCCAGCTCACGGACCCAGACCTCCTCTCGGCGGCTACCAGCCTGCCAGGGCTACGCCTAGCCAAGGTCGCGCACGGGCCCGAAGCCACGGCAGTCACGTGCGACGTCTCACTCGGCCAACCCAGGCCGGTCGTCCCTGAGACCTGGCGCCGCCGCGTCTTCGACGCGCTCCACGGGCTCTCTCACCCGGGTTCCCGCGCATCCGTCAAACTCCTCTCCAAGCGCTTCGTCTGGCGCGGCCTTAGCAGAGATGTTCGGACTTGGGCCACCTCCTGCCTCGCCTGCCAACGGGCTAAGGTACAGCTGCACACCAAAGCACCCCTGGGAGACTTCGAGGTACCCAGCCGCCGCTTCGACCACGTACACGTCGACATCGTCGGTCCCCTGCCGCCATCGCAAGGCCAAACTTATCTCCTCACGATGGTCGACCGCTACACACGCTGGCCTGAGGCAGTGCCGCTGACCTCCACCACCACAGCCGACATCGCCAGGGCGTTCGTTAACACCTGGGTTGCGAGGTTCGGCGCACCGGCCGACATAACCTCCGACAGAGGCGCCCAGTTCACCTCCGAACTCTGGATGGCCACAGCACGCAACCTCGGGGTGACGCTCCACCGCACCACGGCGTACCACCCGCAGGCCAACGGACTTTGTGAACGCTTCCACAGGTCACTCAAGGCCTCACTCCGCGCCGGCCTGCAGGACAGTACCTGGACTGACCGCCTACCGTGGGTGCTACTCGGCCTACGCACCGCGGTCAAGGAAGACCTCCAGTCCTCGGCAGCGGAGTTAGTCTACGGACAACCGCTGCGCGTCCCAGGCGAATTCCTTCCGGAGCCTACCAAGCCTTGGTCGGCCGAACAGCAGCGGCTCGACTCTTTCTCTTCCGCTCAGCAGTTCGCCCCACTTCCGGTCAACCGACACGGCGAACTCGCACCTCACGTCCCGCCAAATTTACAGCAGGCGCGCTTCGTCTTCGTGCGACACGACGCGCACCGCGGGCCCCTGCGACCCTCGTACGACGGTCCGTACGAGGTACTACAAACCGGGGACAAGGTATTCAAGCTGCGACTCGGCGACAGGGTCGAGACAGTCTCCATCGACCGGCTCAAACCAGCACACACAGAACCAGGGGAACAGGTCCCCGTGGCCCAGCCTCCAGCCAGAGGCCGTCCCCCCGGCAAGCCAGCACAGCCGGCGGCGAACCGCCCGACCCAACCAACCAGACCGGCGACCACTCAGAGCCGCTGCGGCAGAACCATTAGACCACCGTCACGACTCATCCACTCCTCCTAAGCGGATTCTGGGGGGAGCTCTGTGGCGACACACCACCACTGGACATAATCCGCTCACGGCGGCACAGACAGTCTAAGCAGAAGCCCCCAGCTGGGGGCCCTTTCCTCCAGCAACTTGTTTCCCGCAGGGACAGGCTGCCGGGAGCACTTCCTGTCTGGGAAGTATTTAAGTGGATGCGCGGGCTTTTCTAGTTCCTGTTTGCCATGTGGTCAGAATAAAGAAGCTGTGTTTTCAATAGCTCTGTCTCGACTCCCACGTTTGCCGCGGTATCTCAACAGTTCTATGATTGAGGCTGAGGTACCTTGTTGGAGCAATGTCGAAACAGTTCTAATCTCTAGCTGGCCTCTGCGGCACCCGACCTGGGAGTACTGGAACCATATTTATGGTCCCAGTACCAACAGCCCTCACCCTGAGAAGCAAAAGATTCACCCAAAAATAATAAATTTAAAAAGAAGAATATCACAGGAAAGAAGTGGGAGTAGAGAAAATCTCCTTCAACATGAAGAAAAAACTGATAGGAAGATTTTCTTGAAGGAAAGGATGAAGATGAACAGCTTGATGATGAGGTGAAATGGCTGAATTCCAGTGGCAAACAACAGTACACATGCCTCACTGAAATTGAGGCCTGGCTGAGAGTACAAGCCCATTCAAAGAATTTATAGCAATTATACCATTGGGAAATGGCAGGAAATGTAGAATATAAAATGGGATGAGTGTTAAATCGATTAGCTATCAAAATACGTCAACAGCATGAGGCGTGCATTAGTGAGCTAGAATCAACCACCTTTAGATGGAAATGGAGAGGTGGAAGACTAAAGCGGACTAATTGTGGGAGAAGTTTGTTTGTAAATGGGTGTCTCACAGATATAAGAGTTCATTTGCAGTGGGTGGAGTATAACCCTTACCCCAATATTTGGATGAAGTAGAAAATACAGAAATTAGATTCAGAGTTTACTGACAGTGATCTCTGCTCGTTTGTTAGGTGAATCTCCTTGTAGAACACATAACAATTTAATGAAACATTTATCTTTTATTCTGGACCTTTAGCGTCTCCCTCCATCTTAACTATCTTATTCTCTGCTCAGATTCTTACTAAGTTGCAGCCTCCATGCTCATTTGTCTCTCAGCAGGCACTGCATAAGATCTAAACCCTCTGTCAAATGTATTCTGAATCAGGTGCTGATATGCTGCTCCGAAATCCAGGGCTACATTTTGCTCCATTTGTTAATTCACCTGAAAAAGTAGATCTGAGTACAAGATGGGGAACATCACTTTATATTTACACGACTTTCTCACTAAAATTAGTAAGCAGTGAAAATGTACCCTCCAATTTGTACCATTGCACTTAGAAGATGCCATTACAACTCTTTCACCCAAGATATTCTGGGTAGTGCAGAAGTCTATAGTGACATCATGTCTACATTTAGTCTGTAGTACAGAGTACTGGTCCTCGGTGACATCATGTCTACATTTAGTCTGTAGTACAGAGTACCAGTCCTCGGTGACATCATGTCTACATTTAGTCTGTAGTACAGAGTACCAGTCCTCGGTGACATCATGTCTACATTTAGTCTGTAGTACAGAGTACCGGTCCTCGGTGACATCATATCTACATTTAGTCTGTAGTAGAGAGTACCAGTCCTCGGTGACATCATGTCTACATTTAGTCTGTAGTACAGAGTACCAGTCCTCGGTGACATCATGTCTACATTTAGTCTGTAGTACAGAGTACCAGTCCTCAGTGACATCATGTCTATATTTAATCTGTAGTACAGAGTACCAGTCTTCGGTGACATCATGTCTACATTTAGTCTGTAGTACAGAGTACCAGTCCTCGGTGACATCATGTCTACATTTAGTCTGTAGTACAGAGTACCAGTCCTCAGTGACATCATGTCTATATTTAATCTGTAGTACAGAGTACCAGTCCTCGGTGACATCATGTCTACATTTAGTCTGTAGTACAGAGTACCAGTCCTCGGTGACATCATGTCTACATTTAGTCTGTAGTACAGAGTACCAGTCCTCGGTGACATCATGTCTACATTTAGTCTGTAGTACAGAGTACCAGTCCTCAGTGACATCATGTCTATATTTAATCTGTAGTACAGAGTACCAGTCCTCGGTGACATCATGTCTACATTTAGTCTGTACTACAGAGTACCAGTCCTCGGTGACATCATTTCTACATTTAGTCTGTACTACAGAGTACCAGTCTTCAGTGACATCATGTCTACATTTAGTCTGTAGTACAGAGTACCAGTCCTCGGTGACATCATGTCTACATTTAGTCTGTACTACAGAGTACCAGTCTTCAGTGACATCATGTCTACATTTAGTCTGTACTACAGAGTACCAGTCCTCGGTGACATCATTTCTACATTTAGTCTGTACTACAGAGTACCAGTCCTTGGTGACATGGGGCACGATCTTGCCAGCCCTGGGGAGGTGGGTGTGGAGGCGGGACTGCCGGGAAAATGGCAGAATCTGGGGGTGGGTGCCCAAACCGCCCCCAACACACCTCCATGCCATTTGCCAGGAGGTGGGTAGCCGACCCGCGCCGGGTCCCAACTCCTTGGAGGTGGGAAGGGGGTTACAGCCACTTAACTGATAAGAGGATTATCCCCATTTTACCCACACAAGTGCGGGCTTCCCGAAGGCTGCAAACATCGCCAGAGTCACCGAGGCGAGCAGCGGGTTTGCAGGGGTAGAAGTGGTGCAAAAGTGCGCTGTGAAGGTAAGTGATGGGTGCAAGTGTGGAGGGGTGAGTATGTGAGGTAAGTGGAAAGTGTTAGAAAAAGTTTACTTACCTTTTTTCTTCCTGCAGGCTTCAATCGTTGGGGATGCAGAGAGTCTTGCATCTCCGCGGCAGAGATGGCAGATAGCTGCTGCATTTTACAATGCAACAACCATCTAATTTCTGCTAAAGAAAGAGGTTTGATGAGTCTTGAATTCAAGAACTCATCAAACTCCAGAGAATCAGTGTTTGACAGCTTCAAAGAACTGTCAAACGATGACAATTCATCTGTCAAAAACTTCTGACAGATGAAACGTCATATGCTTGATGTTCTTTGTAACCAGCTTCCCCTTAATTGACCTGCTAAGCCCGCTGGGCGGGCTTAACAAGGTCAACCAATGGAAAATAGCATGGGTTGGTCAGAAGTTGATGGAGGCTGGACTAAACCTGACAAGTGGGAGCCCCGCCTCCAAAAGCTCCCCTTTGGCAAAATCCAGCCCATCATGTCTACATTTAGTCTGTAATACAGAGTACCAGTCCTCGGTGACATCGTGTCTACATTTAGTTGGTAATACAGAGTACCGGTCCTCAGTGACATCATATCTACATTTAGTCAGTAGTATTGAATACCAGTCCTCAGTGATATCATGCCTCCATTTAGTCTTGAGGATATTCAGAGTACCAGTCCTCAGTGAAATCAAGGCTATATCTTGGCTATATTTCTACTTGATAATTTTACATAGAATTTTCAACTGCTAATGAAAAAACACACCTTTTTAAAAGTAAAGTATCATAATACAAATGAAATGGGATGATTTTTATACAAAATGATAAACATTTTTAACTTGTCAAAATCTCTTTTTCTCTTTTGAGGGGTCTCTAAATACCCCATTAACTTATTGTCTTCTTTCTAATTTACTTGAGTTTATTTTCCCCCCAACAGATAGGTCTATTTTAGCGCTGTGGCCATATTGACAAGGCTCATTGCACCTTTTAAGAGGACTAGCACAGTAACAAATGGGTTCTGACTAGGCTGGCGTAAGGAAGCAAAAAAAAAACAGTTAAGCGAAATAAATTAAAAGAAAATCAAACATGGAGGATTATAATAGATGGGTTCGTGTTGCAGGGTAAGCATTATTTGATTGATGTCGTCGTGTAACGATAAATAGGTTCCAGGTGAGGGAGATTAACCGAAGTATTAAGATGCCAAACGCTCCTCCATTTATAGAATAATTGGACAGAATTATCATTGTTGACGGGTGATTTGGCTAATATCTCTCACCTGGAGCCCATTTATTGTTACACAATCTCCGACCATTGAGGAGACGCTCCCCCAGCAACACTAAGTAGCCTATTAGAGAAAACGCGAGCCAATGAGAGGGAAGCGACAGATTACCCGAGAGAATACAAAAAAAGTGAATGGAGCTTTTAGTTCGCCTACGACAAGGAAGAGGCTTCAATTCTCCATACAATCCCACTAGTGTTTTGCCACTTTAATGAAAATTGTGTCCACTGATTGCAATAATCAGGAAAATATGGCTTTAAAAAGAGGTCTATTTTTGCATGCTAGATCTATACAATGGAAAAATTGTATAGTAAAATCAAATGGTCCAAGCTGTTGTGGTGTTGCGAGTCACAGTTACCCAGAACGCACTTTGTGGTGGCACTGTGGACAATGCCCAGAATGCACTGCATGAAGGAGAAGCAATGGCATCTCCCAGGTGGCAATTTCCTAATTGGAAGGCTCCACAACACGGAAGTGCACTTAGCAGAAGTCTCTGTTTATGAGATAATTATTGAAATTAAAAAAAACAGGGTTCACCTTCTCCTTTAAATGTGCATTGCTTTATTTTATTATTAAAAACACATTTAGCATCAATTTCTACTTTTAAACGATCTGTTCCCTCAATGCTTGTAAGCATTTTATTATACAGCGTTCTAATACATTGGTGAATCCTAGCACACTGCACTGAAGGTAACTCATTAATATCCTTTCGAACACCATCACAGATCAAGGGCTGAAAGAATGCCATAGGCATGACCAGCAACAAAATAGCAAGAAAAAATGGGAATAAGGAGCCTATAAACAAATCACACTAGTATATTGGTGTGATTTGTATGTGTAAAGAATTTAATACCATGGGGTGATTCCCAGGTTTTATTCCAATCTGAAGCTTTGGGTGATGGCAATTAAATGCAAAAACATTTGTTTCTGGTGTCATTTTAAACCTCGCTCTTTTCTCTGATCGAATGTTGGTCACAACCTAAAAAGCAAACTTGCTAGGATTTGCTAGACTGTAGCCAGGGTGGCTCATTTTTACCAGGTCTTACTAGCATAGGAGAACTAAACAGAAACATTCATCGGTGCCTGCAAAAGAGCGTCTTAAACCCCAAATCTTAACTCTGAGCAAGCAACAAGGTTAAAGTGAGAACAGGCTGTTCAGTCCACTGAAGTCCATCCCTCTAGTGTTCGATTTTTCCCACCCTGGCACCCACCTGTGTTTGGAACACCCCTACAGGTTCTGGGGGTGATTTTCGAGCTCCTGCTTCCCGTAAGTCACGCATATCGGGAAAACTCAGGCACATTGCCCTCAATTAAAATGAATGGAAGGAAAATCATGAATCGCAATAAACATACTTGCTGGACAGGGCTCCCCCTACACCAGACGTACAAACTCCCAAAATGACCCCCTGCCTAGCAGACTATCTCAGATATTTCTCTCCCTTTGTGTGACATCTGATTAAAATCTAATTTCTCACTGGTTCACAGGCTCTGATTTTACTACGCTGTCCTACTTTAAAGTAATGTATGACCAAAAATACTATCATAAAATTTAGCACCGCTTTAACTACCTCAAATAATTTGTTTATTATTTTGTGTCAATGGTTCATATCCCCAAACTTAAGTATATAAACCAGGTGAGTTTAACTGCAGAGCATTAATACACATTTTTAACTCAAAAATGCTAACACCAGGTTTAGGTTGTTCTTGCAACTCGAACAAAAAAATATATCTGCAACGTCCAAGCCGTGTGCCAAGTGCCCTACATAAAAGGAGCTGGACTGTCTCTATCTGGCTCCTAGTGGGTGAGGGCCCACAGTAAGAAAGCGCCACCAATTCAGCATTAATTGAGACCAAATTGGCAATCTCATGCAAAGAGACCCTAGGATGTCTGGGGCTGCACTCAAAAAAAAAATGCCATGCCGTTGTGGTAGGGAACACTCTTGCAAGGCTGAGGTACATTCGCTGCTTTTAAGTTACGCGAAGAATCGTGGTAATGAAGTCAGCTCTTGACACCGGGGTCTCGTGCAGCTGACTGCGACCCGAACGTCAGCTCTCTGGGATTTCCTAAGACGATGGCCAAGTTGGCTCATTTTTACCAGATCTTACTTGTCTTACCGGCACAGGTCTTAGTGCAATATGTTGGGGCACAGTAGAGGGAGTTTCATCTAACCTTGGAGCTTCACCCGCCAGTCACACATATAAGGAATCCAGGAACGTCACGACTAGTGCCCAGACTCCCTCCCAGTAATACAAAGATGGAAAGTTTGGATATCTCAAGCTACAGCCAGTCCAATCACCTTAAACTGTGAATCAGAACTTGTTTACTAACCACTGACCATTTGATATTTTCACTGGCTTTAGTATAGGGCTGTATTTTACTCCATCTGTTAAATTTAATTAAAAAACGCAGATTTTAATATAAACTGAGAAAGACCATTCAGACAGGCTCAATATTTTAATGGGGAGAAAAAGATCTGTCGCCTTTGAGGGAGGGAGGTATGTTGAGAGTAAATTGCCTGCTTTGGCTCATAGAGGCATTGCTCTTCTGCTCAACCAGTGACGGAAAGGCCAAGAACACTACCACAGTTGAAACAAACAGAAAAGAAGTTGAGAACAATCAAGAAATAGTGGTTAGGTTATACCTAGAGTTTAAAATCCTGTGGAGTTCAACAGGAAGAGAGGACTGAGGGGAGCTGAGGAGTTCCACAGTTTTGCGGTCCTGGGAATGAATAAGTTACAGTCGGAGACGGTGCAATGAGTCATAAATCTTAAAGCACTCCACAGTTGGTGCAGGGCCTCACCGACACAGGTTATAGATAAAAGTTATTATATTACAGCCCTGATTCTCTGACCTGCACTCACCACTAGTGAAGCTCTGTCTTCCAAAATTACCTCTATGTTAAGTATGTGTATTGTATTGAACAATTAACACAAAGACTTAAACGTATAACTCAAACAGGTCTTTACTGGTTGGAGGTAGGGACTATACATAGGTCTTTACTTCATGCCCACAGGCGGGAACTGAGGGGGATCAGTACCCACAGTACTATTTATACCCCTATGGCCAGGAGTGGTACTGCGTATCACTACACCCAACAAGTAGTGCAGTCCTGTCCATAGGTTCAAAGTAGCACACATATTACATACACAACATTCCTCCCTTCCTAGCTTTACAGTCATCTCCCCATTTAACATAACGTAATAACATATATACATATATAACTTCAGGTTTACATAACAGAATAACATAGATACATAGATAACTTCATGTCAAAACAGATCACAGATTCAGTCTCTGCGGAAAACAGTTCACAGATTCAATCTCTGTGGTGTAGTCGGTTCACGTTGCTGGAGTGACTCATTCAATAGTCCTTCCATGGATTTAACAGTTTGAACTTCCGAACTGAATTGGCTCCGTTCGGAGGGACCACGTGTGTGATCTGGTAGAGGTGATAATGGTTCAGATGGGTCATCTTCTGTTTTTACTTTTCCTTTTCTGCTTCTTGGAGACTCTCTGGGCTCCATTGTCAGCTGCCACAGCTGCCAGCTGCATGCGCAGTTCCTCCTTCTCTTCCTCCTGTTTCCGTCGTAGAGCCAGCTTCTCCCGATGTTCCGTCGACTTTTGGTGCTCCTCCATGATTTCTGCACTTTGGGAGTCGAAGTTACAAGCTGGGCAGGACAGGACATCGTAATATTCGGTGTCGTCCTGAGCTAGACCAGTGAGAGGGTCGTCTATTTCCTCCATACCCAGCTGGACGTTAGCCAGCTCTTGTTCCAAATCCAGACATCTTTCCTGAAGAGACTTCTTCATGTGTACCTCTGCATCCAGCTTTTTCTGGGCTTTCAGCAAGTCGTTTACTAGTGACCTCATTTGTGATTTTAATACTTCAACTTCCTTTGGAGATTGATTGATCGGACTATGCAATCCCTCTACCGGAGCAGCTGTTTCAGCGGTCTGTTGTTCTACGTTGACGTGAGTCAGCGTACTTTTGGCATCCAAGGGCTGCTCTGTTGCAGTCATCTCAGTCTGTGTTGCCACCTCAGCTCTTCCAATAACCTTTGAGAGCTCCGAACCCCTTTCGTTTGAATATTGAAGTTCATGTTCAAGTTTTTCCCATTTCAGAGTCCTGTCCTTCAGCATATGCAGGAGTTGGCTGACCGTTAACTCCTCTGACATCAGACGTTTTGTGTGCTCCTGCTCCATTTTCTCCATCAGCTGCTTCTGTTGTCTTTCCAGATTCTCCAACTCTATATCAAAGAACTCTTTCGTTGCATTCAACTCTTGCTCAAAACGGCGAAGCATTTGTTCTAATTGCTGTTGTAGTTTGAAATGGAGTTGAGTTCGAGCCCGGTGTCCCTCAGAAATGGGCACATCAGTAGACTTGCCAGACTCAGAATCCACAGTTAAACTATGTTGTTGTTGCTCAGTGGAATTCTGTGCTGAAACTTTGTCTTTTGCACCTGAGTTGGGCTTACCATCATCCATTCCAGAGTCTGGGCCGACTATCTTCACCGAGTTCTCACTCGTTATTGTTTGTAGGAAATGCCAGTCCATATTCATTTTCCTAATCCACTCCCGTCCTAGTAGTGGAGGACCTCCTTCAGATATCACATATAAGTCCATTATTTGACTGTCTTCGCCCTTGTGGACCACTGCAACCTCTATTTTCCCGATGGGGTACACTCTTTGCCCCGTGTATGTTTTCAATATAATCCCCGTATCCTGTAGGGGAATATGTTGGAATAACTTTCCGTAATCTTTCTTATTTATGACCGTCAATGCCGATCCAGTGTCCAATTCCAGTTTTACTTGGACTCCTTCTATCTGAAGAGTGACCCAAATTGTCTGGAGGTCTGCACCCTTACCAGCGTTGAGTACTCTTAAGCTAGCCAGTTCATTACAGCTTAAGCTAGCCAGTTCATTACTGCTAGCGTCTGAATCGGACTCCTGTTCGGTCACCTTGTGTACCTTTGCGTATTTTCCTTGCGGTGACTTCTTGTTGCTGGTCTTCTTCCCTGACCTGCATACTCTAGCTATATGTCCAAGCCTACCACAAGTTCTACATTCTTGGTTTTTAAACCAACACTGGTTCTGATCATGCGTTGTCTTTCCACAACGATAACATTTGCCAGAACTCACACCCAATTTGTGTGCACTGAGCTCCAGTGACCGTAGCTGCATTACTGCCGTGCCTCTCGCTGCGGCTTCGTGTGCTGCTGCCATAGTGACCGCCTTCTCAAGCGTCAGCTCATTCTCCTCGAGCAGTCGCTTTTGTGTATCCTGTTTAAATAAACCACACACAAATTTGTCTCGAAGTGCCTCTGTCAGTCCCGTTCCAAACTGGCAATATTTCGCTAATTTACGCAATTCCAGCAAATAATCAGCATTGCTTTCATGCTGTAGCTGCCTTCTGTCGTAAAATTTAAATCGTTCCGCTAGCATCAGCGGCGTGGGGTTTAGATGATCTTTCAGGACAGTAACAATCTCATCGAACGTCTTATCCGCCGGTTCATCTGGTGATAACAGGTGTTTCAATTGCCCGTATGTCTTCGCACCCATTAAATTTAGTAATGTTAGTGCTTTATCAGCCTCACGAATTTTATTGGCCTTACAATAATTTTTAACTCGTTCAACATATATGGCCCAATCTTCGATGTCACTATCAAAGTTGCTAATATTCCCGTGTTTAGGCATTGTAGTACTTTATCAGATTTGCAATTTCTCAGATTTTTTTTTTACTGTTATCCAAGATGGCGGCTTCCCGCTCTTGCCGTCGTCCTCCGCCCACAAAATGGCGGTTTTCCCGCTTCTGCCTTCTTCCCCAGCGGTTTTCCCACGAAAAATGGCGGCTTTCCCGCGCTTCTCGCTCTCCCCGCCCACTTCAATGGCGGTTTTCCCGCGCTTCTCATCGCTGACTTTCAGCCCGACTGCGGCTCTTATCTCCTGTGTGATCGCTGGTGCGCCGCCCGCCCGAAACGGTTCTCAGCCCTTATCACCGGTGCGATCGCTGGCCCGCTAAGCGCCTCCCGCTTGAAGCGGCTCCCGGCCTCTGGCTCACCCGCTCGGCGGCTCTTGCTCACTCCCTCCCGGGCTCTGGCTTACCCGCTCGTGCCCTCCCGGGCTCTGGCTTACCCACGAGGTTATGGAGGCTTCAGGGTCCTAATGCCTGTCGCTTCCAGTCGCTGGAAGCTGTCAGGATTTCTGCTGCCCTTCAGTTTTCAGTGGGGTGTTGAGGATTGGAACCTCTCTTCAACGTCCTGTCTTTGGACGAAGCCGCTGTGGAATAACTGCCGCAGGGTTCGAACCGACTCGTCGCCAGTGTTAAGTATGTGTATTGTATTGAACAATTAACACAAAGACTTAAACGTATAACTCAAACAGATCTTTACTGGTTGGAGGTAGGGACTATACATAGGTCTTTACTTCATGCCCACAGGCGGGAACTGAGGGGGATCAGTACCCACAGTACTATTTATACCCCTATGGCCAGGAGTGGTACTGCGTATCACTACGCCCAACAAGTAGTGCAGTCCTGTCCATAGGTTCAAAGTAGCACACATATTACATACACAACACTCTATATTATTCTATTCTGATCTTGCTAATTCCAATTCAGGGGGGCAAAATGTTAGAAGATCAGTGAGACCATAATAAAAAGACTTTCCTGTAAATGAACCTAGGCACTAGCTGTTAGCTCTACATTATCAGAAATATTGCTTACGGCACACACTTCATGTCCACAAACTTTACTTCCCGTTGTCATGATTTTTGGTCATATTTTTATGTCCACATTTACCACTGCAAATTGCTACGTGAAAATTTCACATTCAATGTCGCTATGTCAACTGTCACAATGTAGTTGCATGCTTTGGACACCATATGGTTCTGTGGGGCAAGTTTATGACATCTCTCTCCCAACAACGTATATATATATCAAAAAAATCTTATATTCATCAACTGGCCTGGGGCAACACCATGGGAAATTTACTAGTAATCTATTAATTTCTGTTTGTGCCCAATTAAACTGTCAAGTTGGTTGATGTTTAGATTGAACTCTGGGCTCTGATTGCTTTGAGGTTAAGGGATTATGAAGCATACACTGCGGTTGAAAATTAAAGTTTGTCTGATACATACTCAGAGGGTTCACCACAGAATGCACAAAGCAAACCTCAGAACAACAGTGAGACCTACTAAGGCAGTGGCTAGATCCCCAAAACACTGTTTTATCATCTAACAAATGCAACATTCAACCCTCTGCACACTAACGGTTGGAATAATATTAATCACATTTTATAAATTTATCAGTGAACTATTTATGTCAGCACGCAACAGGCCCCAGAACACGCGTGACACATAACATGGCGCTGTCCTAATTCCCTGTTTGAAACATCCCAAAATGCTGTTTACTAAATTGCAAATGTTACATTCTAAACCCCAACTCACTGATTTCTATTGAACATTACATATATATTAATGCACCATTTAATTCCTCCAGACCACAATTCTCAAATAACTAGCAACACATATAAATGTACTACTGCAAATCCCTGTATACATGATCCCCCAAACACTATTAATCACATAGCCAAAGCATTCCATTCTAAACTCCTTGTACAGTACAGTAGTTCCTGGAATACATATCACTGGTGGATTTTAAATCCCCAGTCAACCATTCTTCCAGTGCTGATGGCATACGCTGCAGCAAGGCAATCGTTTAAGTTCCTGCACACAAGCTCCAACACCACAAGGAATGATGGATGGGCTAGGGGGAGTTACAGTGGAGTAGCTTCTTCCTATCTATCCATTTTATTTTGCCACGAAGGGTGCTGAAAGTTCTGCTCTATTGATTGGTGATACATCAGTTGGAAAATTGAACCCACTAAATTACTCAAAGACGTGGTGCCAAACGATTTAAAGTGGAACGCCCATATTGATTAATTGTGCAGGAAAGCAAATAATAGACTACTACCTTAGCAGGCTAAAGAGTGATGGATCTAAGAAAATAGATTTCTTATGCATTTTTTTCAAAATTTTTAGTCGGCCCAGACTAAGAACAGGGAGAGTCATTTCGAGAAGCTGAAAGAGAGGCTGCATTTGTCTGGACTTTCTTTTTAGCAAGAAACAATGTTGAGCTCATAGGTTCTGCCCCTCTTGTGGTGGGACGTGAATGTCGTCACTAATTGATGGTTTCGAAAGCAAGAGTACATGTTAAGGCTTTGTGACAGGGACGTTTCCAAAAAGCTAAAGCTATAAAATGGTCGAAAGTACTGATCCTTTTCCCAAGAGTCCATTGAACAGCAGACAGCCAACAATGGGAGGTATGAAGAGAGTTGGAGGCCTGTTGTTCTGGCCACCAACATGTTAGATTGAGATTGAGAAATAATAATGTAAATCATGATACAAAAATAATTCATTTATATTAAATTAAATCTTAGAATCAAAAAGTCTGCAAATGTAGCTCACAGGCAATAAATGTAAGTTTATAACTGCCACATAAAATAGCCTTGGATAGTTCATCTCATCTCATCTATATGTTTATTCTTTTCTGTACTCCAGTGCAGTGCTGAGAGAGAGCTGCACTGTCAGAGGTGCTGTCTTTCAGATGAGACGTTACACTGAGGCCCCGTCTGCCCTCTCAGGTGGACGTAAAAGATCCCATGGCACTATTTCAAAGAAGAGCAGGGGAGTTATCCCCAGTGTCCTGGCCAATATTTATCCCTCAACCAACAAAACAAAAACAGATTATCTGGTCATTATCACACTGCTGTTTGTGGGACCTTGCTGTGCACAAATTGGCTGCTGCGTTTCCCACACTACAACAGTGACTACACTCCAAAAAGTACTTCATTGGCTATAAAGCACTTTGAGATGTCCGGTGGTCATGAAAGGCGCTATATAAATGCAAGTCTTTCTTTTTTTTACAAGTGAATCGATAAAGTCGTTTATATTATATCCTGAGACCCATGCTATGGAGTCTTTTTCAATCTTGGTATGTTGAGCTAATAATACCTAATGTATACCACGAGTGAAGGTCTAGAAAGAGATGATGTAATGGCCTTTTAGCGAAGCTTAAATGCAAGACCATTGTACTGTGAGGTAGAAGATAAAGAGGGAGGTATCTGGAGGGTTGTGCTCACTGACTTGACTCTAATGGGTCTATCATCCGCGACCGCCTTTTATGTTATCTCAGTGTTGATCATGAGTAAATGTGTAACATTTAAAATTTCAAGTGTTTGACTGTATTGAATTTATCCTTGGCATATAGACACAGGACTGCAGCCCTTGTCTATATTATTACAAAATTCACATTCCTAATAGACATATCTGGATAACTATGCGATTTTCTGTTGCTACTCCCTCTCCCACTAACCTAGACTACCCTCACGTTGATGGGCCTTGCGAAAGTAGCTATGGGCAAACTATTGTTGAAGGGCATGTCCTGATAGAGTTTGATTGGCAACCTACAAATCAGTATTCTAGGACAAACTATTTCCTTACCGTTATTGGTGCATTAGCTGTTTTATGTCGTAGGAATTTTTTTTAGCAGGGAAACTTGGATGGAAGTCGTTTCTGCGACTTGTGTACCTTTAAATCACTTGCCCCAAATTTCCTCAAGTCTTCCCGCGATTTGCCCGCTGAGTTCTCTCTGGCCTCATTTGCATATGCCAGTGGTGTCGCAGCTATGAATTACTTGGGTTTGCACTGCGAATGGACCCTGGGTATGTTAGACTGAGAATTATGAAATAAAAACAGAAAATCCTGGAAATACTCAGCAGTTCAGGCAGCATCTGTGGAGAGATTAAAAAAAGTTAACATTTCAGGTCGATGACCTTTCATCAGAACTGGACAACGTTAGAGATGTAGAAGGGTTTCGACCCGAAACGTTGACTCTATTTCTCTCTCCACGGATGTTGCCTGGCCTGCTGAGTTTTTCCAGCATTTTCTGTTGTTACTAGAGATGTAATAGTTGTGAGATTTATGAGTTGCAGCAGCAGCCAGGATCACCTGATCAAGGTGCAAGTGAAGAGTTTATGAGCTTGAAAAGTCTTATAACTTTATACAGTAAGATCTGTAGCTTGGAAATGCTTTTTAAACTTTTTGTTTTGTATTTTCTTATACACTATCTACTGCAGCAACTCACCAAGGCTTCTTCAGTAGCATCTCCCAAACCCACGACCTCCACCACCTAGAAGGACAAGGACAGCAGGTGCATGGGAACACCATCATCTCCAAGTTCCTCTTCAAGTCACACACCACCCCGACTTGGACATATATCGCTGTTCCTTCATTCATTCGTCACTGGTTCAAAATCCTGGAACTCCCTACCTAACAGCACTGTGGGAGTACCTTCACCTCACGGATTGCAGTGGTTGAAGAAGAAGGCTCACCACCACCTTCTCAAGCGCAACTAGGGATGGGAAACAAATGCCGGCCTTGCCACTGGAGTCCACATGGAATGAACAAATTAGAAAAAAACTTGCTTCTGACTGCCTCACAGGATCAGCCCACCCTCACCTGCAGGCAGAGCAGCTCAGGACCAGGTGTTGTACTCCTTATGGGCATACAACTCTATGCCATTATCATGGAGGAGGAGTAGCACAGAATGGACCTCAGGAGAGTAAGGCACCATTTAAGGATGATGCAGCTCACCAGCTATTATCCCATCCCCAGAGAACAGAACAGGTCATATCAGCACCTGTCACATCTGAGGAGCTCTGCCTAAGGAGAGTGTGCTTTACCAATAGGGAATCTCCATGACCCGCTGCACGAAGACCTGCAGCCACAGTCACCTGCTCGCACTGTGCTTGCAGTGGCTATGAAGACGACCACCTCCCTAAACAATGCACAGGGTCATTTCAGGCTGCCACGGGGTGGGGGGTTGGGGGGGGTCTCTGCAACATCAGCCAGGGAGCAGTATGGGCATTCACCAAGTCACTGACACCCTTTACAGCAGAGCAGCCCAATTCATAAGAATTGGCATCACAGCAAGGCAGTAGAAAAATGGGGCTATACAACAGTTTTATGAAGTTGCTGACATCCACAAGATCGAGGGTGCAATTGATGGCAGGCAAATTGCTTTGAGGGTGCCCATACAACAGCCACTCAGCTACATGAACAGGAAGAGAGACCTAGATCCACAGATGACTTCTGGGGGACAAAGCATACCATCTGTTGCCATGGCTAACGGCCCCAATCAGAGAGGCCCCGAACAGCAGCAGCAGTACAACTTACTTTGAGGAAATTCTAGGCCACAATGTATAAGTGATTGAACTGTTAAAAGTGCCTGCCTCTTCCCCTCCACACTTCAATCAGAGCTAAGCTTTTATTCTCTTGCTGTCTTTCTCCCTGATAAGGCAATTTTAGTCAAATAAATACTTTTATTTCACGCACAGTGGACCCTAAGTCACTGGCAGACATGCCATTTTGTTTCTGGAGCTACGTATAACTGAACCTTTACACCTTCCAGCTTGAAACTATACTTCAGGCCTCAAACTATCAACACAAATGACTGATTCACATCTCAAACCATGGCTGATTCCTTGGAGTCACTATTATCACAACTGAGAAGAAGTATACAGTTATAAAATAGAAAGTTAGAGATCAATAATATGGCAAAAATTAAGCATTTTTGTCTAAGATTTTGTATAGTTCTTCGTTTTGTTAATTCTATCACTGTACATAAGGGGTTAAAAAAACAGATTTATTCACAGAAATTATACCCCAGTTTAACTGGATACAACTGTTGCATATTTTATTCAGTTTGTTTCTGCCTAATATCTGGGGGAGGCAAGTCACTCAATTCAAATACAAACATCTTGTGGAATTTGTTCATATATGTGTTTGATTAGCAGCTTTCTTTTTAGTTTAGCGGACAATTATTTAAATCTGCTTGGTCCCATTCATAGGTTTTCTTCAACCTGTCTTGCTCAAATCAGTGAGTCTG
Organism: Somniosus microcephalus; assembly: GCF_052327205.1. NCBI lineage: Eukaryota > Metazoa > Chordata > Chondrichthyes > Squaliformes > Somniosidae > Somniosus > Somniosus microcephalus. The sequence continues at coordinate 126,836,207 of NC_140994.1, forward strand.
CAGCTTTCACAGAGAGACTGTCAGATCAGGTAGCTTTATAGTAGGAAAAGGAAAAGAATCACTATGTAAGAATAGTATTTATAAAATAGTTTACCACAGCATTTTCCAATTATTTATTATTGTCTACTATACAAGGAGCTGGCTAAGTGTAACAACCACTGTCAAAATATATTTTGTGTTACTATTACTAACGCTTGCTCCTTTACTGTTTAAAAGATTTGTTTGACAGTTAAAGCCAAAAACAAGGTCTATTGTAGTATTATTCTGCTGCCTTCTAAAAGCAAGAAGGGTCACCACGAAAGCACAGGATAAAATTAGTCGTTGACCTAAGCTGAAGAGGCTTTTCTGCTCATTCCCTGGGCAATCTAGGAATCTACCTAGATTATCGGGGCAAGTGATAACACTCTCTGGAATACAGGGGGGCCAGAGCTCATATACAAAAGTGGTCTGAAATACAGAAGCCAAAAATACTTAGAGCAAGAAATGTGTTTGTGTTAGCAATGATCCATTTAAGTTAATTGGTTACCAATATCACTGAAGTAATAACCATCAGAAAATCCAGGCTGTAGGTTCATACAAGCCACAGGTATTGACCTTCGACCTCCCCTTGCCTCTCCCCAGCCTACTCTGTGAGGCACCAAACGAGGTGCAAAGTGACTGAGCAGTTAGAGATCCAGGTTTCCTATCTCTCTCATCAATCTGCTAAACACACTGATCTGGCACTAACAACCTTCCTCACCAAACTTTGGGGATATTATTGCTAGGTGGACCTCTTTGGAATGCCTCATCTTAAATTTCTACTTCAAGCAGCATTGAAAGTTTATCTACAACAATATTGGTGGAGTTATTTATTTTTACTTCATAGCTACACGACTCTTGCTGATAAGAACATAAGAACATAAGATATAGGAGCAGGAATAGGCCACTTGGCCCCTCAATAAAATCATGGCTGATCTTGGGCTCAAAGCCACTTCCCCGCCCGCTCCCCATAACCCTTCACTCCCTTATCTTGCAAAAATCTGTCTATCTCCACCTTAAATGTATTTAATGACCCAGCCTCCGACCCTCTGAGAGAAGAAATTCCTCCTCATCTCAGTTCTAAAAGGGCGACCCTTTATTCTAAAACTGTGCCCCCGCGTTCTAGATTTCCCCATGAGGGGAAACATCCTCTCTGCATCTACCTTGTTGTGCCCCCTCAGTATCTTATATGTTTCAATAAGATCACCTCTCATTCTTCTAAATTCCAATGAGTATAGGCCCAGCCTGCTCAACCTTTCCTCATAAGTCAAACCCCTCATCTCTGGAATTAACCTAGTGAATCGTCTCTGAACTGCCTCCAATGCAAGTATAACCATCCTTAAATAAGGAGACCAAAACTGTACACAGTACTCAAGGTGTGGTCTCACCAATGCCCTGTACAGTTGTAGCAGGACTTCCCTGCTTTTATTCTCCAACCCCTTTGAAATAAAGGCCAACATTCCATTTGCCTTTTTGATTACCTGCTGTACCTGCACGCTAAATTTTTGTGTTTCATGCACAAGGACCCCCAGGTCCCTCTGAACTGTAGCATTTTGTAATCTCTCTCCATTTAAATAATAATTTGCTTTTTTATTTTTCCTGCCAATGTGTATAACCTCGCACTTTCCCATTTTTGATCTATTTTTCTTCATTTGAACTTCCTAAATAAAGGCTGTTACCAGCAAGGAGATACTTTCCCATGGCTATGACGAAACCCTACTGCTCCCACCACAAGCATGTGGATAATGGATCTGTGGGACATGATGCCTTTCAGAGTGCATGATGTACCGCCTTCGCCTAGACAGGACAAGGCAGTCTGCACACCTTTCTTGAGGGCCCATACAACAAATCCTTTCTCACAAACCACATAACAGAGGCATGGAGTGATGCAAGTGAGAGCACACAGCCACTGGGCTCCAGCTGTACAAGAGGATTAACCCAACCGATGAACCCTGGAAGAGGTAGGAAAGCCCCGATGCACCTGTATCTGCCTGTGCCACTGCCACCCTTCTTATCCACCCTGGTCCTGAATTGCGTTAAAGTGTTGTGCAAACATGTAAAACTGTTCTGTCAAGCTGCCCTCCGGTAAATGATGTGTTGAGAATGTATACCAGTATGAAAATCATTTGTTTCCTTTTGCAAAAAAAAATGTTCAAATTGTTTCTGCCTTGACCATTAATTGTTAGCGGAGTCATTATTTCCTGGCTTCAATTTCTAACTATTTATTTGTAACGATTGGCTTCTCAAAATAAAATTTGGGTTTGAAAAAAAAAGACTTTAGGGGGTGAAGTTAATTTTTTAACAGAAAACAGGTGATTTCTGTTTTTTTCTCTGTAGTTATCCACCCATGAACACAATTGTGGGAACGTGCAGCTTTGAAAGTACGACTTTGGGGATGGATTATGTTAGTGAGTCATTAAATACAGAGAAAAATAGGCATTCTCCTGGGGGTTTTTTTGTTAATAAATGATATCACTCCCTTCTGGTGCTTTAAGATTCCCAGTATTGGTAATGATGCATGTGATTTGCTGGGACTTTTCCTACTGTGAAGTTTACTGCTCCGTACAGCTGCCTTTCCCCCTGCATAAAACCTGATTTTACTTTTCCTTCTTCCGTTCCGCAAGAAGGAAAATGGCTGCTCGCATTCTACTACATTTGTTCCAAATGGATCTAGGAACACAAACCTCCAGCTGTTCAATGGAGGAGCGGTCGGAGTGACATTCTCAACAAGTCTGACTCTTCAACCACAAGGTCAAGAAAAAAAAGACAAGCTTGGCAAAAGGTGCTTACAGATCAGGAGCTAACTTTCATTCCATTTAGGAACAATAACGCAAGTACTATTTTAATTCCAGACAGGGACAATTTTCCAAATGTATAATTTATTAATACAATCAAACTTCCTGTGGCATTGTTCAAGGTATGTCAGAGAATATAGTGGTACAGAATGCAGTAGAGCTACAATGCCACCCCGTGGCCACAGCCTGAAATGGCAGCATTACTGGCACCCGTTTACATAGGAATTGACATTATAATTAATTGCATAAGCATTTTCAATGTTAACAGAAAAAATGAGACCAAAAATTGTGACAATAGGAAGTGAGGTTTGTGGACAGTAAATGCGTTCACACATAAAATATTCAATATAATGCAGATAGATATAAAAGCCAGTCATAGGGGGAGAAATTCGGTACAGCCCCGATTGGGGTGCTAAAACTTTGAAAGTTGAAAAATTAGCATCAGGTGCTAATCATTCTCGCCTCCCATGAAATTCAGCTTTAGTGCTCCAAGAGGGAAGTGGAGTGCTGAATCAAGCGCTAACCGCTTCTCTTAGGGTGCTAAAGTCTGAGAGAGGAGCGGTAGCAGCAGCGCTCTAAACAATTTCGAGCGCATTATGAACGGCACTCTTTCATCACAGAGGCTGCTTCCCTCACTTAAAGGGAAGGGCCAATGATGCTGCACAAGCTAGTTGGTGTCAGTTCTGTTTTGCAAGGCGACCTAGGCGACTTCCATTACAGCCCCAAACACTCTCACAAAGTGGAGGGCTTGTACATCCAGCACCAATGAAACTTTAAAAACTTTGCGCAGGCACCAGACTGGTGCAAATAATAAAGGTTGCGCTAGCTGAAAAGCATTCCCTTTAATTACCGCTCCTGAAGCGGCCAGCCGAGTTCACAACGCCTCCTGTTGCTGCCGTTGTCAGCACGAGGTGATAAAGCAGGGGGCGAGAGTCAATTTTCCATCCGGGGTGATAACGGGCGCAGCGCACTTTATGACTGTGGTGATTATTCCTTATGTTTAGTAAGAAGTATTGTGATTGGTTGTTTGTTTCCTGCCTTGGGATATATGCTGTAATCTCATTGGTAGTTGATGTCATGTGATTTGTGGTGGCCATCTTAAATTCAGTTCTTTCCAGCCTTTAGTTGGGACTGGGTGTTGAAGATGTGCTACCGGATTTTTAAGTTAATAAAGCCTAGATTAGAAAGGCAAATCTATTCTTTATTTCAATTTATTAACTTTATGTCAGAATGGAGCGATATCTTCAACCAGAACGATTCAATGCTGACCCTAATTCTGCAGGAGTGGATGATAAATGGAAACATTGGTATTGTACATTTAAAAACTTTTTGGGCGTGTTGGATCAAAAGTCTCTAAATAAGCTGAATATGCTGATCAACTACATTGCTCCAGATGTGTATAAGTATATTTTGGACTGTAAAACTTACGAAGTGGCTATTTCTACATTGGAAAAGATTTTTGTTAAACCAAAGAATGAGGTATTTGCACGTCACCTTCTATCTGCCCGTAGGCAGCAGGTGGGAGAATCTTTGGATACTTATTTACAAGCACTTCGGTGCCTTAGTGTTAACTGTAATTATAAGGCCGTGACGGCTGAAGAATATAAGGAAGAATCGGTACGGGATGCTTTTATTAATGGATTACTGTCTAGATCAATTCGTCAGCGGTTGTTAGAAAATAAGACTTTGGATCTTAAGAGTGCTTTTGAGCAAGCTTCTACATTGGATGTGGCTCAGAGAAGTTCGGATTCTTATGCTCTTTTTAATCAGCCCGTGACTGTGGTTTCGGCAGTTCCGGATGAAAAGGAATTATGTGGACTTAATAGGAGTGGTTTACTAGATTCTGAAACAGTTTCTACTTCAGCGGCTGTTGCCTCTAGGATTCAGAAGTGTTATTTTTGTGGGAACGTCCGGCACCCTCGTCTGAAGTGTCCTGCTCGAGAGGCTGTGTGTAGTAAATGCGGCAAGAGAGGTCATTACGCACGTGTGTGTAAATCATCAGGTTCAATTACCTCCTCTGTGACTATTCAGCCTTTAGATAGGGCGTTTATTGCATCAATTTCTGCTGCATTTGCTCATGGCCTAAACAAAGCTATAGTTATGGCCCAAGTTAATTGGTTGGAAGTGAAGGCCCTTATAGATACGGGCTGTACCGAGAGTTTTATAAGTCTTCAGTTTGCAAAGGAGAAGCATTTGAAAATTTCGCCTGTTTCCTATCAGGTGTGTATGGCTCAGACGACTCTCACTTCAAAAGTAGCTGGTTGTTGCCTTGTGAAATTGATTCTTCTAGGTAATACGTATACTGATATACGCCTATCTGTTTTGCCTAATCTCTGTTCAGATATTTTGATTGGTCATGATGTGCTTCAGTTACACGAGAGCCCCAGTCTTTCATTTGGAGGGACTAAGCCACCATTATCTATTTGTGGATTAACCTCTTTATCCATTTCTCCATTATCACTTTTTTCCAATTTGATGCCGGATTGTAAGCCAATTGCTACCAAGTCAAGAAGGCTTAGCAGTCAGGATAGAGAATTTATTAATTCTGAAGTTCAACGTCTCTTATTGGAAGGAATCATTGAACCTAGTTGTTCGCCTTGGCGGGCACAGGTAGTTGTCACGACTAACGAGAGACATAAGAAACGAATGGTGATAGACTATTCCCAAACTATTAATAGGTATACTCAATTAGATGCGTACCCTTTGCCTAAGATTGATGAGCTTATCAATAAAGTATCTCAGTATAAGGTTTTTAGCACTATTGACCTAAAGAGTGCTTATCATCAGATTCCTATTGTTAAGAAGGATCAACCATATACAGCCTTTGAGGCTGGTGGAAAGCTGTATCAGTTTTGCCGAATACCATTTGGTGTTACTAATGGTGTTGCTTGTTTTCAACGGGCAATGGATGCTTTTATAAGTGATAACTCTCTCTCTGACACCTTTTCATATTTAGATGACATCACGGTGTGTGGCAAATCAAGGGTGGAGCATGATTCTAATTTAGAAAGATTCCTTCAAGCTGCGGAAAAAGTTGGTTTAACTTTCAATAAAGAGAAGTGTACCTTTTCGACCACTGAGGTAAATCTACTGCAGTACATTATCTCGGGGAACAAGATTAAACCAGACCCAGAACGTCTGCGACCATTGATTGACTTACCTTGTCCTACTAATTCTAAGGCTTTGCAACGAGTTGTTGGACTGTTTTTTTACTATTCTAATTGGATTGCAAATTTTTCACAGAAGATCCGGCCTCTTATTCGGGTTACGACATATCCTCTATCATGGGAGGCCAGGACGTGTTTTGATAATTTTAAAAAGGATATCCTTGGAGCAGTTGTGTATTCTATTGATGAGCAGGTTCCTTTTGTGATTGAGACGGACGCTTCTGATTTTGCAATTGGGGCTACTCTGAACCAAAATGGAAGACCTGTGGCCTTTTTCTCACGTACCTTGAATAATAGTGAAAAAAGGCATTCTTCAATAGAGAAAGAGGCGTATGCAATAGTAGAAGCACCGCGTAAATGGAGACATTATTTATCGGGGCGACATTTTACGTTGGTAACTGATCAAAAGTCTGTGGCCTAGAAATTCAGTGCCCTTAGCACCGATTTTGCGGCGCTAGAGGGCCTAGCGCTGCAATTGGCGCCGGTTACTAAATTGCCTGGGGCCCTTCCGCGGCGGTAGACCGGTAGCGCTGCGCCGGCACCGATGACGTCATTGGTGTGCGCAGCGTCCCGGTTGCCGTGGTAACCCGGCCCCAAGCCGAAATTCAGTTGCGCCCGCCTCGCCCGTGGCAGGCGCAACTAAGACTCTGGCAACAGAGTCTTCCCCCAGTGTGCACCGGCGCATAAAGGTGGAGCGGCGGCCGGCCGCGTTCCCGGCGGCCGCCTGCCCGCACCTCCCTTCCCGGACTCCTGCATTCCCCCCCCGCGGCCCTGATCAGTGTCTCATGCGAGCCCGGCACTTCCCCGAGGTGCCGGGCTCAGATGTCGGGTCAATCCGCCGGACAGTTGTCGGCTGCAGGCAGCTCCTCCTTAACAGGAGGAGGAGGCCTGCAGTTCCCCCGCCTGCCGCACCGCATCGGGTGCCGCAGCGGGGGATTAGCGCCGGGAAACCCAAGTTGACGCCCGTTTTGAGGCGCTAAAGGAGGGTTTTAGCGCCCGCCGCCGTCTGGGCCCGGCGCACCCGAATTTTCGTCGGGCGCTGCCGCATTACCGCTGGCGCAAACTTTCTGGCGCTACAGCCCTGGCAAGACCAGAACCCAATTTCTAGGCCTGTGTCCTTTATGTTTGATGTCAAACATTTTGGAAAGATTAAGAATGATAAAATAATGAGGTGGAGGATTGAGTTGGCATGTTACCATTTTGATATAGTTTATCGACCGGGGAAGGATAATGTTGCTGCTGATGCGCTGTCGAGGGCTTATTGTTCTGTGATTCACGGAGATACGCTTATTAATCTTCACAATGCCTTATGCCATCCTGGGGTTACGAGGATGATACACTTCGTACGCAGTAAGAATTTGCCCTTTTCAGTTGAAGACGTCAAGCGGATGACTTCATCATGTTCTATCTGTGCTCGGTGTAAACCGAATTTCTTTAAGCCTCAATGAGCTCATCTTATAAAGGCTACTTCTCCTTTTGAATGTTTGAGCGTCGATTTCAAGGGGCCTCTTCCTTCAACTACTCAAAACCGATATATATTTACTGTTGTGGATGAGTTTTCAAGGTTCCCTTTTGCTTTTCCTTGCACAGATGTGTCAGCTGCTACAGTTATCAAATGTCTGACTCAACATTTTGTCATCTTTGGGATGCCTGCGTATATCCATTCGGATCAGGGAAGTTCTTTTATGTCTTCCCAGTTGAAGGAATACCTTCAGAGTCGGGGAATTTCTACTAGCAGAACTACCCCATATAATCCCCAGGGTAATGGACAGTGCGAACGATACAATGGGGTGATCTGGAAGGCAGTTATGTTGGCTTTGACATCCCAGAACCTTAAGAATACACAGTGGGAAATGGTACTACCTGATGCCCTGCATTCCATTAGATCATTGCTTTCAATGGCTACTAATGTGACCCCCCATGAAAGGCTCTTTAACTATCCGCGGAGATCTACTACGGGATATTCGGTACCTTCATGGCTTACTATGCAGGGACCTGTGCTGCTTCGACGCCATGTTAGATTGTCAAAATATGATCCTTTAGTGGAGGAGGTGGAGCTGTTGGAGGCAAATTCCCAATATGCTCATATTCGATTCCAAGATGGGAAAGAAAGTACCGTTTCAATTAAAGACTTGGCTCCTTGTGGTGGCCAGCCCTCTTCTGAGGATATTAACAATAGTCATGATTCAGATAATGTGGATGCTGTTACAGATACTACGAATATTTCCAATCTGACTGCAGATAATTATACTTCTATTAGCCAGCCCTCGATGGATGTTCATGACCGTCCCAGTTTACCTCCTGATGGGATTTCTAATCCGGAACCGTTGAAAATCGGGATATGGATAGCCTTCCTGCAGAAGATACTTCTGTGTCTCCTGGTGTGGGAGGGCAAGGAATTTCACCAAGGTTAAGAAGGTCGACACGAACAAGATATCCGGTCGACCGATTGAAAATGGACTTTTAAATTGATAGTAATGTTTTAAAATTGTTGAAATATTATATTATATTGTTTTAGTTGAGAGATACTTAATACTTATGTGCAATGTTACTATTTGTTGTTGCTCACTTAGTATTGTGTCACGTTGAATAGTTTTATTTTGTCTGTGCATAGTTTTAGTTGTAAGTAATTAATTATAAATTGTAAAGGTTATTTAGGTTGGAGTATATTTTAAAAGGAGGGGTGAATGTGGTGATTATTCCTTATGTTTAGTAAGAAGTATTGTGATTGGTTGTTTGTTTCCTGCCTTGGGATATATGCTGTAATCTCATTGGTAGTTGATGTCATGTGATTTGTGGTGGCCATCTTAAATTCAATTCTTTCCAGCCTTTAGTTGGGACTGGGTGTTGAAGATGTGCTACCGGATTTTTAAGTTAATAAAGCCTAGATTAGGAAGGCAAATCTATTCTTTATTTCAATGACGTCACAATCTGCAAGGCACTAGAGGTCCAGGCACTAAGAGTTAGCGCCAGTGCTAAACCGGCACTGATTTTCGGGGGCATCACTGCATTCACCGCGCCCAGGTGCTAACCCCTTAACACCCCGTTAGCGCCCCTGCCAGGTGCTAATGGGAGGCGCTAACATACCTAATTTTGCGGCCTTAATCTGTAATGATGTTAGTAACCATCACTAACTAGTCCAGCCTTAGTCACTGATGGTTACTAACTTCATTACAGATTAATCAAAAAGTCAAGATTTAACAATTACTGGGCTCAAAATTTATACAAACTAAGGGGTAAAAGTTTGGTTTCCTGTGTATACCTGGAGCACATATTGTGAAACTGTGTACGTCCAGTTCATGATTTCCCGCCTATTATCACAACGATAGTCGAGGTTAATAACATTGTCCGGCTTGTCCCAAATCCCTGTGGTTCAAGTTGAGGTTACCATTGGGATTTTCATCTTTAGCGCACACATTGGGAATTTCTGGATCCACTATATTCCATCCGTTAAAATTAATTAGAACGAATGGGCAAAAAAAAACTGAAAATTTCTCCTCATTTGCTGTTAGGGATGAAAAATCAGTTAGTTTAACGGAGTTGTATAGTTTTATTAAAATCTGTCATCACCCCCACCAACATGTTGCACACACATGTTATCCATCAACAAACAGTTTGAAAATGGGCTCCCTCAGTGGCTCAGCTGGTTATTGTATTAAGTAGCTGAGCCATATAGACCTGAAAGGTTCCTGGCTCAATGCCTGGTCAATGATGAGTTAGTTGATGTCAGTAGGGATGTTGTAATTGGCCTCAGCCCCACTGGGTTAAGGAGAAGAAAATCAGCCAGGACTTCCGCTCCTGATTGCTACGCAAAGGACCCATGGTTGGAGCTTTCCAAGGGGTTGACATCAGCTTCAGCCCTCACAGTTTAAGTAGTTTGCTGATGCTCACTCAGCCTTACGCATGCAGATTGGCCAGTTTGGACTGGAGGGCAGCTGCAGTAGCCCAACAAAGAGTCAACACCTTGAGGGGAAAAATGAGGTGAGGGGAGGAAACTGGTGGAGAACGGAGGAAGAAGCTGCATTTATATAGCACCTTGCACATCCTCAGCACATCCAAAAGCCCATCACAACCAATGACTTACTTTTGGAGAGTAGTCACTGTTGTAGACAAACACAGTAGCCAATTTGCATGCAGCGAGGCCTGGCAAACAGTCAGATGTTAAATGAGTTAAATGACCAGTTAATCTGTTTTTGGTGGTGTTGTTTAAAGGATAAATTTTGGCCAGGACAGACTGTACAATGATCTATGCATAAGGCACTCTCCCATCAGCACTGCACTGAAATGTCAGCCTAGATTATGTGCTGGAATGGGGCTTCAATCTCCCCTTCACTACCTTCTAACTCAGAGGTGAGAGTGTTACCAGTTAGCCAAGGCTGACTATTCCGAGGAGACAGCGAAGCAGGATGAGTGAGCACTAGGCTTCATCCAGATTGCAGAAATCCCAAGGGTGCAAGGTGTCACATTGCCTAGTGTGCTCCCTATCACCATCCTGGCATCTTTCTGAATCAAAAGGGATTCCACTCCCTCAACTTCCAGCTTGTTTAATACCACTGGCAGCGCATCATGCCAGTCTGTGTCCAGTTTCTTGGCAGCCGCCGTGATTCCTTTATCCTGCGGCACTCTTCTGTGCCACCTTTGTTACGACCAGGCCAACAGGTTACAGGCTGGCTACTTGGCTCATGACTCCTGTCAGGAACCCAGGCACAGCCACAAAGCTGGCCTACAAAAAGAGCCATACTGCCACATGAAATGTCATTGAGCAGGCAGTTGGCGTGCTCAAGAACCGCTTCAGCTGCCTGGACCATTCAAGAAGAGCTTTGCAGTACAGCCCTGAATGAGTATCCAGATTTGTGGTCATCTGCTGCATGCTACATAACTTTGCCATCCTGAAGGACCAGCATTTACACCATCTGGGCAGCAAGAAGTGCAGCAGGAGGAGGAGTAGCATGAAGAGGAGGAAGAGCAGGAGCCGCATCAACTGCCAGTGCCTCTAGCTGCCAGAGCTCTCAGAGAGCAGCTCATTGAAGAGCACTTTACATGAACCATAGCTCCCATCCCCAATACACCAACAGTTCCACAATCCTTATCACCATCGTCCTTTCTACCACCATCTGATTGCCTTCCTTCAGTCCAGCCTTCTGAGTTTTGCCTTCACTTCACTACAAATGTAAACACCAAATCTAGAACAAAAAATACATTTTTCAAACAACTGAATTCCATCTGTATCCAATAGTTCACAGAAATAATAATGAATCACCAACTTGTAAGCCCCTAGATCCTATCTTCTGTGCGTGTTTACTTATCCCAGTGCTCCGATGAAGTAGTCCCCCAGTGGCTACAGCTTGGGAGGTGCAAAGCTGCTGAGCTTGCATTGAAGACACTTCTTTTGGCCGTGGTGAGCAACCTCGAGCAGCTCTGGGCCTTGAGAGCCCAGCTACAGACTGCAGCGTCTCAGCGTGGGCTGGAGCAGTCTGGGCCGGCTGGCTGTGTGGCACTAAAAAGGGCACTGGTGGAGCGGGTGGCAGGCGAGCAGGCATGCTGAGAGAAGACAGAAAGTTGCTCTCCTGGCTCTGTGGAAGAACAGGGTGCAGGAGTGATGTGACTTTCAGGAAGCACCTATCAACATTGACTCCTGAAGCCCAGGTGGCAATGGTCTGAGCTTCCATGGCAGCAGTGTTAGCCATCATGGAAGTTATCTGAGCTATCAGCGGAGGCTCCATTGTGGTGGGCATCACAGTTGCATTCATGAAGCTGACCGCTCAGTCCTTGTGGACAGAATAGTCTCCCTGCTCTGTGCAAAGTCTTGACACAGATTGGAGCTGGACTCCTCCATGCTCTGAGCCAAGCTCGCTGGAAGGCTTCCCAGTGCACCTATCATTTCCTGGCGTATGCCCGCTTTTCAGTAGCCTGGGTCCTCAAAGTCAGCCGTTGAGTCCTCTCCAACAGAACTAGTATCCGATCTCACCCTCCTGCGAGCTGGCACATGTGGCGTGCTATCTTCCTGCACACTTGTGACTGGTGATTCACCATGCGAAGACCTGTCCTCTAGAATAGCCTCTAAAGTATGCATGGTACCAGTCTCTGAGCTGGTGCTTGCTAGGGTCAGATCAAGTAATGATCCACCTTCAGGAAGGCTGGCTTCCTCTTTCTGAATCATCGGAGAACCCGAGTGCTCTGTCGGGGCTTCAATCTGGCAAGTTTCCCGGCTGTTTGCAGCCACCTTTAAGTGGCATCAGAGACACCCGATTTCATGCCCCCTGACGTAAGAAAACTACTAGGCACTTGGTCTGAGTATTAAACAAGGCTTTAATCAACTGTTTTTCAACATGGAGATCTAGTTGTGTCCTTCACTAGTTCCTGTTAAAGAATGTCCCGAGCAAGCTGGGCCCATGCCCAAGTATTTATACTCTCCCTGGACAGCGCCACCAGCAGGCCGCCGAGTATTACTTCATAAGTCATTTCCACATGAATGACAAGATTTATGTCACCCCCTACTCCATACAGGCGTGCAGCCAATGATTAACTCAGGTAGCGCTAGCTGCATGCCAGAATCATTCAGAACTGACGAAAGTTCATCAACCTGAAACGTTAACTCTGTTTCGCTCTCCACATATGTTGCCTGACCTGCTGAGTATTTCCAGCATTTTCTATTTTATTGCATTATATTCATGATTGTTTCCTACATTACAACAGTGACTTACACTTCAAAAGTACTTCATTGGCTGTGAAGCACATTGGGATGTCCTGAGGTCATGAAAGGCAAGTGCAAGTCTTTCTTTCTTTTATAAATCTGAAATTATTTCAGCATATTCTATTTTGCATTCACCACTATGATTGTCAGCTTTTTGCCAAGTCCAAAGCAGGATAGAGTAAGGAGTCAGGAGTGGGATCTATAGCTTGAGTTCTGATACTTGCTTGACTGGATGGAAATACAGTGAAGACCTTAATTATTAATGCTTCTACATCATAAGGCACAATAGAAAAATGGAAATGAAAAGTTCTATTCTTAAAAAAGAAACGTTCAATGTTTGGTTTATATTATAGAAATTCCCAATGAAAAGCCACATTGTCAGATCAGGAGATCACTATTTTCTGGTAGATCGGTGCGTTCTCACTTGGAATACGCCGGGTGCACCAGACGGCCCTCTGTGGTATTGGGCATTTCTGTCTGGAATCTCTGCCTGGCCACCAGCACCAGCAGCACTGCTCAAGAAGTCTGGTTTGTAAAGTAATAATTTGGACCTGTATCCGATACGGAACAGCAAACCAAAAGGTTTTCTTTTTCGTTAATCCTACAGCTATGCATTTACTATTCAAACAATTCTCTTTGCTCAAATCCAGCAGCTTCTACAACAGACATATGGAAAACTATGGGGAAAAATTGCAATGGGTGACATTTTGTCGTGGTTCCTTAAGGCGTTAACCCATCTATTTTAACACCTGCCTCTATATAATGTTGAAGGGAATTTGGTGAGAATGCCTTCAGCTTATACCATGTACAGTCTGTCCTATTATTTATTTGCACCACCCATTTAACCAACCAAGGGAAATATCTCCTGAAAAGTATCAAGTAAAACTCCAGAATATTTAACTCTGATCTACTGACGTCACAGAGTACATTGCCCTGTGAAGGAATAAGCCATATAACCTATTTAGAAAAATATACTATCCTATGAAAGAATTCTGGCTGTTGAGATAAGACAGTTGTTGTCCCTGAATAAATAACCTTATTGAAACAGAAGGTGCATGGCTCCAACAGGCTGACTCTTGGGAACAAAAACAATGGTTCACCCTGGATAAGGTGTTTTCATTTAAACTTTGTAAAGATGGCACATAAGATAAGGAACATCTGCCCTCGTAAAGATGACATAAAATAAGGGACACCTGCCCTTCACACCGTTTTATATGGTTAACCCAGAACACCTGGAGAAAGACAAGATTCTGGAATATTACAAGCTGATGTAGCAGTAAAGAATTGCAAAGGTCAGCAGAAAGATGAATAGGGATAATTGACTTGGGTCAGCAGAAACTTTAAAGGAAATACAACTGGAAAAGGGTAAAAATATTGAAGTTTCAAATGGGATATCAGAGTCGCTTTAATCGGGCAAAGCGATTCTCGATTACAGAGGCAGGCTCTGTGGTCTACCATTCTTTGTACCTCGGGGATCAAAGGTATTTGATATTGATGGATATCCTGTATAGAAAACTTTAAGAACTGTAACACTGTAGCGAAGTTAAGATTTAAAAGTAAGATTTTCTGTTAAAAAGATCGTATTTTTTCTCTTTGTAGAACTGTTAACATTGCGATTGACTGATTCACCAACTGTAGATTGCATGTCAGTTCTTTTAATAAATCTCTATATAATTTTAGAATTGTCTCACGTAAGTTTTCTCTATCAATAACTCACGAACTCAATCTCTCTACACTCTTTGGTGAAGAGTTACAGAATTCTGAAGGAGTTCTCCAGACCCTCATAATGTCCGGGACGTTACAGTCGAGCTAAATGTATTAAAAGCACTATCTGGAGGATGGTAACATTCTCGGGTTGTTCCTTTCCTTTAGGGAGGGATAGCCTGGACCTTTAGACCCAATTAAGTGTCTTTAGGATTCGGCTACCTCAAACTTTAGTTGAAAGTGAACGTCTGAGAAATGCACCTGATCCGGGATAGCCCCAAAGGGGCTAGGACTAGTAAGTATTCCTTCAGCCCAGCCCCACAACACAGGAATCAGCATGGACTTACAGTGGTGAAACAATGAGTATTTTTTGACTCATATTTATATAACACCTTTCATGTCCTCAGGACATCCCAAAGTGCCAATTAATTTGAAGTGTAGTCACTGCTGTAATGTAGGCAAATGTTGTAGTCAATTTGGGCACAGCAAGGTCCCATGAACAATGCAATAAAAGGTCAGATAATTTGTTTTAGTGATGTTGATCAGATCACAAAAGACAAGTGGGGAATTCTGAAGTCTACAGACCTCATTGTAACCAGAAACAAAGCTAGAAAATGCTGGAAATGCACAGAAGATCAGTCAGTATCTGTGAAGAAAAAGGGCAGAGGTCAGGTGTGCACAGAATGCACTCAAAACCTAGCCTATCTTTTCTCTTTACAGAAACTGCCTGACCTGCTGTGCATTTCAGCATGTTGTGTTTTAGGGACCATTCAGCCCCTCAAGCCTGTACTGCCATTCGATTAGATCATGACGTATCTGTACCTCAACTCCAGTTACCCGTCTTTTCTCCTATCTCCCTTGATACCCGTATTTAACAAAAATCTGTCGATGGCAGTTTTGAAAATGTAATTTGACTCAGCAGCCACCGCCTTTTGGGGAAGAAATTTGCAGCATTGACAATATTTTTACCTTTTCGTTTATTATGGACAGGTTTCGAACAGGTTTTACGCTGGAACAGAAGACAAAGTGCCATTTAAAGGTAAAGTGCATTCAAATGACATGCCTCACAATTCTAAATGTAACACTGGAGATATCTGTACACTTCACAGTGTCGCACAGTCACTTCTTGCTCTGATTTCTCATTTCACACTATGGCCAGGGGCAACCTGACGTTTTGGGAAAACTTTCTCCTTCTGTGACATCACCAAGTCCTGCCCAGTGACATCATGAAGAGGGACAGGGACAGTGGATCATGGGCAATGGGGCAGGATCTCATGATGTCACAGGAAATACAGATCTACACAAGATTTCTTCTCCCAGGCTGCCTCTAGCCAACAGTTTGAAAGTTTCTCCTAATTATATAAAATGGCACACCTAAGAGGAACAGAGAGTCCCAGGGAAAGAGGGGAGTGTAGGGATAAAGGAGATTACAGAGGTGGTGGCAGTGGAGTGGGGGGTGAGGGTTAGGCCACAAAGGGATTTAAGCACAAGGATGATATATTTAAATTTGAGGCATTTGGGGGACTGGGATCCGATGTAGGTCAGCACGTACAGGTGTGATGGGTGATCAGGACTTGGTGGGGGAAAGGAAACGGGCAGCAGAGTATCCACCTCCCATATTTCAGCTCTTAAAACTTTCTAACATTCTGTTGCATAGCAACATTATACACAGCTTATATTGTCCCACAGTGCACCAAACAGGAAAAAGAAATTTTTGTGCCAATGCTGGAATTTAACTCTTGAGAGTTTTGGGGCAAGATGGCAACAATCTGAATCACGCAGGAAGTAAAAGTAGTTTTATATCTTGACTTTCACAAAACCTTCTCCTCAATGGCAAGTTCTAGGCTACAGTTCGGCAGTGTAAACTTTTGACCTCTACTGCTAACCAAATTTAACACTGGAGGACATAGTGGCTTAATGAGATAGAATTGGGCTGATACTTGCTCAGGGTTTTTCTCATGCGGCTATCACTAAAACAGTTGCCGTGTGAAAGTGGCCTGAGGAGAGAATACTTAATGTTGTCATCTGACTTTCTGTAGGTCTAAATCACAACCATGGTTTTATCTTAAAGTACATCAATTAATACTGTGGATGAATCGCTAGTACAAGTAGTAGCTATACAATATTTTAAATTGGATAATCTCCCATCGAGTCCAAACACAGTGTGGTTCCAGAAATGTTAAAAGTGGCTAATTTCCCCTCAGCGCAGTGTCACCAGTTAAAGCTTGGCCCATTTCCCTGTTCCCATTCGACCACTGAACAATAATCCGAACATATCACCGAACTGAGGAACTGAGGCTACAAATCCTGCAGAAATCAGAAAGATTTGGCTATCAGGCCCTACGTGCAGTTACCTCTAATATTTATTATGGTTTTCACCCAATTAAACAGCTGGATATTACATCTTGTAAAATGAGTACCGTGTTGATTTTAGGCTACCATAAGGGTGCCATATTCTAATCACAAAGATATGTTTAGGCACTGACATCAAAAATCCTAGCCATTAACATCAAGGCATTGGCATCAGAAATCACACTGGCATCATTGAGGCTTTGGCATCAAAAGTTGTCCAGTTGCATTGGCACTATTGTGTACTGGCATCAGAATCTCCATTGGCATGAAAAACCACATAAATTGGCAACACAAAATACTGCCTTCAGAATTTACTACAGCATAAACATAGTCACAGCCATTGTATATGTATTGGTTTGAGACACTGCACAGTCGCATTGTCACTGTATATGTATTGGTATCAGATGCTGGGCAGTCACGCTGTTTGTTTTTTATTCATTCACGGGATGTGGTCATCGCTGGCAAAGCCAGCATTTATTGCCCATCCCTAATTGCCCGTGAGAAGGTGGTGGTGAGCCGCCTTTTTCAATCGCTGCAGTCCGTGTGCTGAAGGTACTCACACAGTGCTGCTAGGGAGGGAGTTCCAGTATTTTGACCTCAGATAATGAAGCAGTCCATGCCCGCATGCACCAAACCTGGACAACATTCAGGCTTGGGCTGATAAGTGGCAAGTAACATTCACGCCACACAAGTGCCAGGCAATGACCATCTCCAACAAGAGAGAGTCTAAACACCTCCCCTTGACATTCAATGGCATTACCATCATCGAAGGAACGGCAATATATTTCCAACTTGGAGGTGGTGGTGTTCCCTTGCGCACTCTACCCTTGCCCTTCTAGGTGGTAGAGATCACAGGTTTGGGACGTGCTGCCGAAGAAGCCTTGGCGAGTTGCTGCAGTGCATCTTTAGATGGTACACACTGCAACCACAGTACGCCGGTGGTGGAGGGAGTGAATGTTTAAGGTGGTGGACGGGGTGCCAATCAAACAGGCTGCTTTGTATTGGATGGTGTCGAGCTTCTTGAGTGTTGTTGGAGCTGCACTCATCCAGGCAAGTGGAGAGTATTCCATCACACTCCTGACTTGTGCCTTGTAGATGGTGGGAAGGCTTTGGGGAGGCAGGAGATGAGACACTCGCCGCGGAATACCCAGCCTCTGACCTGCTCTTGCAGCCATTGTACTTAAGTTGCTGGTCCAGTTAAGTTTCTGGTCAATGGTGAACCCCCCAGGATGTTGATGGTGGGGGATTCGGCGATGGTAATGCCGTTGAATGTCAAGGGGAGGTGGTTATTGGTATGAGACACTGGACAGTCACATTAGCTCTATAGTTGTTTTGACCATAGCAATCACACTCACTCTAGCATTCGGGATCAAACAAGTGCGACAGTGGCATGAGACAGTTAAGACTCTCAATGGTTCCATGGAGGTATTTTTAGGTCACATAGGTTTTTTTCCCATCATAAAGCCACTGAAAATCACAAAGGAGGCATTCCAGAAGCATAACCTACTTCCCAACTCATTGGTCTCATATCTAAATCCTAGAGCAGCCTATTACTCAGAGTGAAATGAGCTTCTTCAGATCCGAATGAGTCTGGCAGATATATTGGCCCAGAAATTCGGGTCGGGGGCTTCCCGTGGGTGTAAGCCCCCGACATGCACTTACCTAGCGCGCCGGCCGTTGAGCTGTGGGCCCCCGTGGAATTCCGATCCTGGGCCTGCTCCAGCTGCCGGCGCGCAGTGCTTGCATATCCCAGGGGCGCAGTTAGTTCGATGTGTCCCCTGGGATCACGTGGGCCATGGGGAGCCAATCGGTGCAGGGAATGCTCCATTCATAAGTTTGACAGGAAGAGCTGTCAAAACCTATAAATACTACGGGCCCCAAAACATCACTAAATCTTCAAATAAATTTTTTTTAAATCACTTTTTTTAAATAAACTATAAATTACATGAAATAACTATTTTAAACAATAATTTAAATTTTTGAAAAAAATAATTTTATTTTCTAACGGGGCTAAAAATAAACTTACCTTTCTTTAAAGTATTTAAAAATAATAAACCTGTGGAAAAAATGTTTTAATTTTAATTAATTCACCACTTACCTTGTAAAAAGCAGGCCTTACGACTGCTTTTTAAATGTGTAAATTCTGCAGACTTACCCTCCCGGGAAAACCTGCAAAAAAAGCCTAAGTTCGATGCGCACGCGCAGCCTCTCCTGCGCACGCGTTCGACTTCTGAACCCCTTCGTTCAGGGGAACGGAAGTGCCGGTTTCCTGTGCATGCGCAGTGCATGCAGGAAACCGGCACTTCCATTGGGCCTACGGGTGAGTACCCTGTGCGTACTCACCCGTGGAGACCCGAAGTTCTGGGCCAATATGCTGTAGAAAGAGACATTTGATCTCTTCATCAGAGGGAAAAACTGACAGAGCAATCTCACCTCTCATTGATCAAATCGCGAACCCACCCTGATGGTGGCCATGGGGATATCTATAGTCTTGACCTTGACCACTCAGCTCTCTAGGTTGTGTGGCACAGAGATACACAGAAAACAAATCAAGGGCTGTAAAAAAGCCCAAAGGGATCCTCAGTCCAATCCAGTCAGATAATGAAGAAATTCATGACTATGAGCCATTGTGATGGTGAAAAGATACCATGGGAAAAATTAGGAACAGCCAAATGCATGACTACATCCAGTGGCTTTGTGGAGCTTTGATGTTCTAAGAACATAAAGATAAGAACCATCAGCATATTTACTGATACAGTTGCCCTAATAATTCTCCTGCAGCCAGCTCTCCAAAACAAGCCTGGATTATTGAAGTATGCCTTTTGGATTCTTCCAGTAATCTGTAAACATATAATGATTGTTTATGGTATCTTTTCCAAGGTATTTGTACTAAAATGCATTGTTATGCTGAGTGGTCTGGTGTGCTCTGTGACACATAGCAATTTACCCTCTGTACTCCAGGGGCTGAAAATATCCCTTTATCATGGTAGATAATAGGTCCCACCCAGCTCTAAATCATTCATTAGTGTGAATTCTGCAGGGGAACAATCAGCTTATGAGGTAATGATGTTGTTATGGCAGGACTGCACACTGTGCTGTTTGTGATCAAACTAATGATAAAGCTTTGTATATTTCTTCTGAAATATTAACTCGTTCACCGCCATACATACCAAAGCACCATCATCAAGATGGCCCATTTCTACTTTGGGTTTTCTTTTTATCAATTTTCCCCTCTCTTCTGAAGGTGTCAAATTATGTTGGCACACTATTCTACAGATGGTAGTTACGCAAATAGAAGACCATTTTTCATATGTCAGGCTGGACAGTGAATGTTGGCAAGCTATTGAACGACAGGGGGCAAGTCCAATCTGGTTTTCACCTCGACACAAGTACATAGTGGCCTAGAAATTCGTCTCGGGCGGTGGTGCAAAGCGGACGGTATTGGACCGGCCGCCCATTACACACAGTGATTGATAATCATATGAACAGACTTACATACGAATTAGGAGCAGGAGTAGGCCAATCGACCCTTCGAGCCTGCTCCGCCATTCAATAAGATCATGGCTGATCTGATTACTCCACATTCCCGCCTACCCCCGATAACTTTTCACTCCCTTGCTTACCAAGAATCTATCCACCTCTGCCTTAAAAATATTCAAAGACTCTACTTCCACCGCCCTCTAAGGAAGAGAGTTCCAAAGACTCACGACCCTCTGTGAGAAAAAATTTCTCCTCATCTCTGTCTTAAATGGGCGACCCCTTATTTTTAAACAGTGACCTCTAGTTCTAGATTCTCCTACAAGAGGAAACATCTTCTCCACATCCACCCTGTCAAGACCCCTCAGGATCTTATACATTTCAATCAAGTCACCTTTTACTCTTCTAAACTCCAGCGGATACAAGCCTAGCCTGTCCAACCTTTCCTCATAAGACAACCCACCCATTCCAGGTATTAGTCTAGTAAACCTACTCTGAACTGCTTCCAACGCATTTACATCCTTCCTTAAATAAGGAGACCAATATTGTACACAGTACGCCAGATGTGGTCTCACCAATGCCCTGTATAACTGAAGCATAACCTCCCTACTTTTGTATTCAATTCCCCTCGCAATAAACAATAACATTCTATTAGCTTTCCTAATTGCTTGCTGTACCTGCATAGTAGCCTTTTGCGATTCATGCACTAGGACACCCAGATCCCTCTGCATCTCAGAGCTCTGCAATCTCTCACCATTTAGATAATATGCTTCTTTTTTATTTTTCCTGCCAAAATGGACAACTTCACATTTTCCCACATTCCCATTATACTCCATTTGCCAGATCTTTGCCCACTCACTTAACCTATCTATATCCCCTTGTAGCCTCCTTATGTCCTCTTCAGAATTTACTTTCCTACCTATCTTTGTGTCATCAGCAAATTTAGCAACCATACCTTCGGTCCCTTCATCCATATCATTTATATAAATTGTAAAAAGTTGAGGCCCCAGCACTGATCCCTGTGGCACACCACTCGTTACATCTTGCCAACCAGAAAATTACCCATTTATACCTACTCTGTTTCCTGTTAGCTAGCCAATCTTCTATCCATGCCAATATGTTACCCCCTACACCATGAGCTTTTATTTTCCGCAATATTCAGTTCCATTGAGTGCAAGAACTGAATATCAGGCACTGCGTATAACAGGCAGCAGATCCGATACCGCCCGCTTTGTGCCACCGCCCAACACAAATTTCTAGGCCAGTCTGTCTGACACACACACTGTCACACAATTTTCATTAGGAATCACCCGATAAGAATCAGGAGCAGGAAGCCTTGGCTGATTTTGTTTTGTCCCTTTCCATTGTCCAGCTGTGTCAAGATCAACTGTAGCTCCTCTACCACTTCCCGGGCTGAGATTAGCTAATTCACAGACCAGCAATTGAAACTGGGATCTTTCTGGTGTGCATGCCTAAGACTAGGGTCTGGATTCTCGTCTGTGGTCCTTCCCAATATCGGCCAGCGTAGTGTAGAGAATGACAGAAAGCCCAGGTGGTGAGACCTATCACTATTTTACTGCCCCAACCAGGATTTCCCTCCGCTGCCCCCAGTGGTCAGGTGCAGTCTGCTCCTTCCCATCCCACCACGTGTAATTGGGGCAGGGTCCGGGTCCCCAGGAGGTTTCACTCCCATAAGTCCCACCTACCACTACGTCCCAGGACTGTTTTGTGGAAGGTGGCTGAAGCCCCTGGAAAACACCAATAAAGGTTTTGAGTTTGCCAGTGGAGGAAGAGAGCTTTGTCTCATTTGGACCCAGCATTTACCTGCTGAAGGCCTCGATCTCGAAAGTTTGTGGCTCAAAACCCGACTGGTTCACTAATGTCCTTCAGGGAAGGGAGTCTGCCCACACCTTACATGGTCTGGCCTATGGGTGATACCAGTCCTCCAACAACAATAACTTACATTTATATAGCGCCTCTAACATAGTAAAACATCCCTAGGCACTTCACAGGAGTGTTATCACACAAAATT
This sequence comes from Somniosus microcephalus, assembly GCF_052327205.1. Taxonomy (NCBI): domain Eukaryota; kingdom Metazoa; phylum Chordata; class Chondrichthyes; order Squaliformes; family Somniosidae; genus Somniosus; species Somniosus microcephalus. Next base: position 126,858,446 of record NC_140994.1, read on the forward strand.
TGTCATGAAGCCACATAAGGAGATATTAGGAGATCAAAATCTTGGTCAAAGAGGTAGATTTTAAGCAGCATCTTAAAGGAGAAAAGAAGTGGTAGGCAGAGCGGCTTAGGCAGTGAATTCCAGAGCCTAGGGCCAAGTAGCTAAGGCACGACCGCCAATGGTGGAGTGATTAAAATTGGGGACTACTGTCGATATTAACGAACAAACACTTAACACACTTAAGTAATACTCCTCTGTCCATGATTTTAACCATTAAACCACTGGAGGAGGCCATTTGATCTATTGCACCTACACCAGCATTTGCTAGAGCAATCCAAGATTAATCCCACTGCCACACTATCCCCCCATAATCCTGTATCTTCATCTGCTACAAATATTTATTCATTGGCCCCTTAAAAACTATAAGGGGTTAAATTGGGCCATGTGGCAACCATTTTTTAGGCATTATGCAGCCAACTAAGACTCAAAAATGGTGTCTGAGATGTGTGTGCACACTTCCGAGTCACGGTGCGCAGGACGTCACCTTGCGAGCGCCTAATGACCACCGGCAGAGCAGCGAGTTTGTGACGCGAGTCAGTGTGCAGCACTGATATGAAGCCACCGCTACCATTTTCCAAGTCCACACTCCAGCCAATGCCCTGTATTAACCTTGCACAGCTGAACATGACGTTAAAAGGAATGAACGACCCCCCCACCAGAGCTATTTTAAGGGATTATGCAGTACTTACAGGTTAGTTGCTTAATTATTTCTTCTGGCTACTGGTGCAATTGTACATGTTTTCTAAAGTTTCCTACGCTTAGCTAAAGTTTAATTACTCTACAGGGAATGGTCTGGCTGGTCTTGCAGTATGTGTTTTCGTCATATAAAATATTGTGCTGAAAGAAGTTGATTCCAGACATGAGTGGCCTGGTAGGGCTTCCTCTAGGAATTGAGCATGACTGGGAGAATGAAGAGAGGCCACGCAGAACAGGACAAGCTGCTAGAAGAGGGAGGAGGAGGAGGGGGAGCAAGTGGAGGAGGAGGAGCAAGTGCAAGAGGAAGTAGAGGAATAAGAAGAGGAGGAGAGGCTACAACGTTATCAGCCTTTTCCTGCCCGGGCTCTACGTGATCAGATTATTAATGAGCAATATGTGTAACCTCATCTACACTGCCCCGTTCACCAACAGTCCCATACTCTTTACCTTTCCTCTATCACTGACCATCACATCATCCTCTTTCTGACAACATAAAAATACAAACCACCAGATTCAAATGAAATTCAAATCCAATATTATAAATTCACTCATTAAATAAACCAATCACCCATGTGCATTCCCTTAGCACCTGTCTTCCATGTGCCTTTACCTGTCCTATTGTTTCCCCAGTGACTGCAGCATGGCTGGTGGAAGGCTGCTGACCTTCAATTGAGGAGTCTGCTGATGGCCTTGGAGGACAAACTCGAGCAGCTCTGGGCCTAGAGGGCCTGGCTTCAGACTACACCATCTCAGCCTGGGCTAGAGCAGACTGGCTGATTGGCAACTGCAAGGGCTGCTGTGATGCCCTGGAAGCTCCTTTAAACACTGGTTTCGAGAGCTACAACAGCAGTGGTCTGAACTTGCAAGGCAGCAGTCTGAGCTTTCACTGCAGCAGTAACACACTTGATGGAAGCTGTTTGTGCTGCAATGGAAGCTGTGACATTAGCCATCAGACGCTGCATCATGATGGGTTCCACAGGTGTGCTGATGGAGGTGACCACCCGTCCCATGTTGGAAAGGATGGGCTCCAAGCTCTGCGCTAAGCCCTGAGCCAAGTTGAAGCTGGACTCCTTCATGCACCTTGCCAATGTGCGCAGGCATTCTGGCAGGCTTTTTTTAAATTTGTGCATCGGAAGTGGGTGTCGCTGGCAAGGCCAGCATTTATTGCCCATCCCTAGTTGCCTTCTTGAACCGTTGCAGTCCGAGTGGTGAAGGTACTCCCACAGTGCTGTTAGGGAGGGAGGGAGTTCCAGGATTTTGACCCAGCGACAATATACTTCCAAATCAGGATGGTGTGTGACTTGGAGGGGAACTTGGATGTGGCGGTGTTCCCATGCGCCTGCTGCCCTTGTCCTTCTAGGTAGTAGAGTTGGGGGTTTGCGAGGTGCTGCCGAAGAAACCTTGGTGAGTTGTTGCAGTACACCTTGTAGATGGTACATACTGCAGCCGTGGTGCACCAGTGGTGGAGGGAGTGAATGTTTAAGGTGGTGGATGGGGTGCCAATCAAGCGAGCTGCTTTGTCTTGAATGGTGGCGAGCTTCTTGAGTGTTTCGAGCTGCACTCATCCAGGCAAGTGGAGAGTATTCCATCACACTCCTTACTTGTGCCTTGTAGATGGTGGAAAGGCTTTGGGGAGTCAGGAGGTGAGACATTTGCTGCAGAATACCCAGCCTCTGACCTGCTCTTTTTGCCACAGTATTTATGTGGCTGGTCCAGTTAAGTTTCTGGTCAATGCTGATCCCCAGGATATTGATAGTGGGGGATTCAGCGATGGTAATGCTGTTGAATGTGAAGAGGCGGTGGTTAGACGCTCGCTTTTTGCCGATTGTCATTACCTGGCACTTCTGTGGCACGAATGTTACCTGCTACTTATCAGCCCAAGCCTGAATGTTGTCCAGGTCTTTCTGCATGCGGGCACGGACTGCTTCATTATCTGAGGAGTTGTGAATGGCACTGAACACTGTGCAGTCATCAGCGAACATCCCCATTTCTGACCTTATCATGGAGAGAAGGTCATTGATGATGCAGCTGAAGATGGTTGGGCCTAGGACACTGCCCTGAAGAACTCCTGCAGCGAAGTTCTGGGGCTGTGATGGCTTTCTAGTGCACCAAGCATTTGGTTGTGTACACCCATCAACTTGGCCTATCAAAGTCCTCATCTGACTCCCCTGCAACAGAACTAGTGTGCGACATCGCCCTCCGGTGAGCTGGCTACCCTTTCCCCCCACCCTGGCTCCTGCACACCTGCACCCGATATCTCACCACATGCAGATCCCTTCTCAATCCTAGCCTCTAAAATACACACAGTGCCAGTCTCTGAGCTGGTGGCTGCGAGTGTAAGATCGAGTGATGGTGTCTCTTCATCTTCACTGTCTTCTTCCTCTTCCTCTTTTAACTAGGAAGGTTCCAGTTCTTGCATATCTGACATAGTCATAATTACCGAATCATACCTTACAACCAATGTCCCAGACACCACCATTACCATCCCTGGGTATGTCCTGTCCCACCGGCAGGACAGACCCACCAGAGGTGGTGGCACCGTGGTATACAGTTGGGAGGGAGTAGCCCTGGGAGTCCTCAACATTGACTCAGGACCCCATGAGGTCTCATGGCATCAAGTCAAACATGGGCAAGGAAACCTCCTGCTAATTACCACCTACCGCCCTCCCTCAGCTGATGAATCAGTACTCCTCCATGTTGAACACCAATTGGAAGAAGCACAAGGGCACAAAATGTCCTCTGGGTGGGGGACTTCAATGTCCATCACCAAGAGTGGCTCGGTAGCACCACAACTGACCGAGCTGGCTGAGTTCTAAAGGACATAGCTGCCAGACTGGGTCTGCGACAGGTGGTGAGGGAACCAACAAGAGGGAAAAACCTACTTGATCTCGTCCTCACCAATCTACCTGTTGCAGATGCATCTGTCCATGACAGCATTGGCGGAAGTGACCACCACACAGTCCTTGTGGAGACGAAGTCCCGTCTTCATGTTGAGGATACCCTCCACCGTGTTGTGTGGCACTACCACCGTGCTAAATGGGACAGATTTCGAACAGACCTGGCAACTCAAAACTGGGCATCCATGAAGCGTTGTGGGCCATCAGCAGCAGCAGAATTGTATTCAACCACAATCTGTAACCACATGGCCCGGCATATCCCTCACTCTACCATTACCATCAAGCCGGGAGATCAACCCTGGTTTAACGAAGAGTGCAGGAGAGCATGCCGGGAACAGCACCAGGCATACCAAAAAATGAGGTGTCAAACTGGTGAGGCTACAACACAGGACTACTTGCATGCCAAACAACCAAAACAACATGTGATAGACAGAGCTAAGCAATCTCACAACCATCGGATCAAATCAAAGCTCTGCAGTTCTGCCACATCCAGTCGTGAGTGGTGGTGGACAATTAAGCAGTTAACAGGAGGAGGAGGCTCCAAAAGTATCCCCATCCTCAATGATGGTGGAGCCCAGCACGTGAGTGCAAAAGACAAGGCTGAAGCATTTGCAACCATCTTCAGCCAGAAATGCCGAGTGGATGATCCATCTCGGCCTCCTCCTGAGGTCCCCAGCATCATGGATGCCAGTCTTCAGCCCATTCAATTCACTCCACGTGATGTCAAGAAACGGCTGAAGACACTGGATACTGCAAAGGCTATGGGCCCTGACAACATTCCAGCAATAGTACTGAAGACTTGTGCTCCAGAACTAGCTGTGCCCCTAGCCAAGCTGTTCCAGTACAGCTACAACACTGGCATCTACCCGGCAATGTGGAAAATTGCCCAAGTATGTCCTGTCTACAAAAACCAGGACAAATCCGACCCGGCCAATTACCGTCCTATCAGTCTACTCTCAATCATCAGCAAAGTGATGGAAGGTCGTCGACAGTGCTATCAAGCGGCACTTACTCAGCAATAACCTGCTAACTGACGCCCAGTTTGGGTTCCGCCAGGGCCACTCAGCTCCTGACCTCCTTACAGCCTTGGTCCAAACATGGACAAAAGAGCTGAACTCAAGAGGTGAGGTGAGAGTGACTGCCCTTGACATCAAGGCAGCATTTGATCGAGTGTGGCATCAAGGAGCCCTAGCAAAACTGAAGTCAATGGGAATCAAGGGGAAAACTCTCCATTGGTTGGAATCATACCTAGCACAAAGGAAGTTGGCTGTGGTTGTTGGAGGTCATTCATCTCAATCACATGACATCACTGCAGGAGTTCCTCAGGGCAATGTCCTAGGCCCAACCATCTTCAGCTGTTTCATCAATGACCTTCCCTCCATCATAAGGTCAGAAGTGGGGATGTTCGCTGATGATTGCACACTGTTCAGCACCATTCGAGACTCATCAGATACTGACGCAGTCTGTGTCCATATGCAGCAAGACCTGGACAACATTCAGACTTGGGCTGACAAGTGGCAAGTAACATTCGCACCACACAAGTGCCAGGCAATGACCATCTCCAACAAGCGAGACTCTAACCATCTCCCCTTGACATTCAATGGCATTACCATCACTGAATCCCCCACTATCAACATCCTGGGGGTTACCATTGATCAGAAACTGAACTGGACCAGCCATATAAATACTGTGGCTACAAGAGCAGGCCAGAGGCTGGGAATTCTGTGGCGAGTGTCTCACCTCCTGACTCCCCAAAGCCTTTCCACCATCTACAAGGCACAAGTCAGGAGTGTGATGGAATACTCTCCACTTGCCTGGATGAGTGCAGCTCCAACAACACTCAAGAAGCTCGACACCATTCAGGATAAAGCAGCCAGCTTGATTGGCACTCCATCCACCACCTTCAACATTCACTCCCTCCACCACCGGCGCACTGTGGCTGCAGTGTGTACCATCTACAAGATGCACTGCAGCAACTCGCCAAAGCTCCTTCAACAGCACCTTCCAAACCCGTGACCTCTACCACTTAGAAGGACAAGGGCAGCAGACGCATGGGAACATCACCACCTACAAGTTCCCCTCCAAGCCACACACCATCCTGACTTGGACCTGTATCGCCATTCCTTCAGTGTCGCTGGGCCAAAATCCTGGAACTCCCTTCCTAACAGCATTGTGGGTGTACCTACACCATATGGACTGCAGCGGTTCAAGAAGGCGGCTCACCACCATCTTCTCAAGGGCAATTAGGGATGGGCACTAAATGCAGGCCTAGCCAGCGACGCCCACATCCCATCAATGAATTTTTAAAAAGGGACAAGGGTTGGGTTCTAATGAGGGAAGAGGAGAAAGTACGAAGTCCGTGCTTACACCATCTACAGCTTGTGAGTCAGAAGAGAGTGTGGAATGAGGGAGAAGTGGGAGGAGAGAAGGAGGGTTAGGTATGCAGAGACCCTCATCATCGATCCCTCCAGTGCCAGCAGCAGCCACGGCTTCAGCACAGCCGCTTCCCATGAAGACCAGCACTGTCTCCTCCATGGGAGCTAAACGGTGCAGGTGTGCCTGTCCTCCTCCAGTTCTTTCCTGCTGCCACCTGTTATGCGCCACCTTCTCTGCAGAAAAGAGGGAAATATGTCAGTGAGTGTCCTGTAATATGTTTGTGGGATATGGTTGAATAGCTGTCAGTGTGTGCAAGCTGTGAATTGTGGGTGTAGGGTTTGCAACAGTGCTAAGTGTGTGACATTGAGGTAAACCATACCAATGGAAGAGTTGACTTCCGATTGATAGAGATTGTTGGTAGGTGGGTGATGGGGGTGTAGTGAATTATGCAGTGGATGACGCTAGTGGTGCAATTGTTAGGATATGCCATTTGAAGATTGAACTCACCTTGGCAGATCATTAAACATCTTCCTGCACTGCATCCATGTTCTTGGAGCAACACTCCTGGCATTGACCTCTGCCACTATTCCTCCCACTGCCTCCTGAGCATGTCTCTGAAAGGCCTCCTGCCCCCCATGCGGATACAGGATTTCTCTCTTTCTCTCCACATCTTGTACCAAGCCTCCAGTGCATTATCAGAAAACCTTGCTGCACACTGTCTTGTACGTTGAGCCATCTTGATAAAACCTTTAAAAACAATTAACTTCCTGACTACACTTCCAGCAGCCACAAAGCACCTCCCCTTTAAGAGGTGCAGGCTACCTTTAAGTAGTGCGAGCCACTCATGATATCGGGCCCCTTGCTGACGTGTGCAGCCAATGGACAGCGCAGGTGGTGCTGGCTATGTGCAGCAATCATGGAAATCAGCAGGAAGCTCAAATTTAACATCCTGCCTACAGTGCAATGAGCGGACGTGGGCACCGTGAACCCCACACCCATTTTCGAGCCTTACCAACTTAACCCCCATAGGCATTAACCTGTTTATTTTAAATGGGTTAACGCTCCAACTAAAAAGTGGAAAAAGGAATGTCATACAAACGCGTTAAATGCAGGTGCAGCAGGCGGTTAAGAAGGCAATTGGCCTTCATAGCGAGAGGATTCGAGTACAGGAGCAAGGATGTCTTACTGCAGTTGTACAGGGCCTTGGTGAGACCACACCTTGAGTATTGTGTGCCGTTTTGGTCGCCTTATCTGAGGAAGGATGTTCTTGCTATGGAGGGAGTGCAGCAAAGATTCACCAGGCTGATACCTGGGATGGCAGGAATGACGTATGAAGAGAGATTGGGTCGATTGGACTTGTATTCGCTAGAGTTTAGAAGAATGAGAGGGGATCTCATTGAAACTTATAAAATTCTAACAGGACTAGACCGACTAAATGCAGGAAGGATGTCCCGATGGTGGGGTAGTCCAGAACCGGGGATCACAGTCTAAGGATAAGGGGTAGGCCATTTAGGACTGAGATGAGGAGGAATTTCTTCACCCAGAGAGTGGTGAATCTGTGGAATTCTCTACCACAGAAGGCAGTAGAGGCCAATTCATTAAATATATTCAAGAATGAGTTAGATATATTTCTTAAGGCTAAAGGGATCAAGGGATATGGGGAGAAAGCAGACAGGGTACTGAATTTGGATGGTCAGCCATTATCTCATTGAATGGCAGAACAGGCTCAAGGGGCCGAATGGCCTACTCCTGCTCCTATCTTCTATGTTTCTATGTTTCTATGCTTGCCCACTAAAATCACCAACAGTCACTTCAAGTTTTAGAGGCCAATTATCCCACTCAACATAGGACTCCCAAAGTCCAACATGCTGTTTCCCTTATTGGGAATCATTTACAAATCATAATGTCACTCTCAGCTAATGAGGGCTGACTTTTATTTGCAGTGGAAGACTTGGTCCAATGCTGCACAGATGCTGCTAGCGATGTGCCTCTCACAGCCCTTCACTGCCAGAATCCACTCGGGGGTGGATTGAATATCAACACTTAGGTTCAGTGTTTAAAAATGCATCAACGCTTCATAACTCCAAATATTTCTAAAGGGGGAAAAAAAAGGAATTGTAAAAAAACTTTTTAATGTAACTCACAGTCTTGTGCCTCAAAGTTCTACAGAGTCTGGAGAACACAGAACCAAGAGCCTTCGACTGTTATATATAGAAATGAAAGGTACCTATGAGACACTTACAGGGCTGCAACCCACTCAAAGTCAGATGACAGGAGAAACCCCGAGTGGTTTACGAATGTCATCTGAACTCCCAAGCTGGTTACAACCTTTAACCACTGCAGGTATTGATTATTTTACATAAGATACACTGCTTTGAACTGAAAAAAAAGCATGAACAGTTTGAACTTCAGCTGAGCTACTGCCGACTGACAGCTTTCCACAGCGTGCTGTTGGTTCTGATCAGAAGGACTACCGAGGAGAGTATCATCATTCTTCATGATGTAACCACTAAAGGTTTACAGCATCACGTGACTGACAGAAGGGTACTCAAAGCTCTCTTTTTTAATATGTGACATGGGTATTCACTGCACTGTGTTCATGTTATATAGTATCAAAAGTTACTTCTAAGCATACATGACCCTATATGTGGCTGTTTAAAAGGGATCTAATTATTGGCTCTCTGATGCCAAGCTTGGGCTTTCAAAGCCTTTTTTTAACAAGGTAATGATCCAACTGACGGCCGGTGGAAAGGTTAAGTACCTTGTTAGTTCACTTACTTTTTTGTCTTTTGTGAATTTTGTGTTCGCCAAGGTGAGGGATGATGTACCCAGTATCAGTACCAAACATTGCCAGGTCAGGTATAGCCTGATTATGTGTACTGTAAAGGTGGAGGCAGTTCAGAGACGATTCACACAGTTGATTCCTGAGATGAGGGGGTTGACTTATGAAGAAAGGTTGAGCAGGTTGGGCCTATACTCATTGGAATTTAGAAGAATGAGAGGTGATCTTATTGAAACATATAAGATACTGAGGGTGCATGATAAGGTAGACGCAGAGAGGATGTTTCCCCTCGTGGGGAAATCTAGAACGTGGGGGCACAGTTTTAGAATAAAGGGTCGCCCTTTTAGAACTGAGATGAGGAGGAATTTCTTCTCTCAGAGGGTCGTAAATCTGTGGAATTCTCTGCCCCAGAGAGCCGTGGAGGCTGGGTCATTAAATACATTTAAGGTGGAGACAGACAGATTTTTGCAAGATAAGGGAGTGAAGGGTTATGGGGAGCGGGCAGGGAAGTGGCTTTGAGCCCAAGATCAGCCGTGATCTTATTGAATGGCGGAGCAGGCCCGAGGGGCTAAGTGGCCTATTCCTGCTCCTATTTCTTATGTTCTTATGTCCCTCTATTCATAATGGTGAATCTATATAAACCGTAGTGAGACCACAGTTGGAGTACAGTATGCAGGTTTGGTCTCCACACTATAGGAAGGATATTGAGGCAACAGAGAGAGTACAGTGTAGATTTAATAAGATGCTTCCTGGTATGAGGAAATACAAATTGGAGCTGTTTTTGTTAGAACAGAGGAAATTATGGGGTGATTTAAAAGAGATGTTTAAAATTATGAAGAAATGAGACAGAGTAGATAGAGACAGTTTGTTTAAGGAGTCTAGAACAAAGGTTAAATGTATGATTTAGGACAAATAGCAGGAGGAACCTTTTCACACACAGGGTTGTGAGGCTGTAGAATGCACTGCCAGAGTTAGTGATTGAAGCAGAGGCCATGTCAACTATTCAGAATAGGCTAGATAAGCTGGTTGAAGGAACGGGGAATAGAGGAATATTGGAACAGAGTGGACACATGGGATTAGGATGATTGCACTTGTGGATTGGTTGAGTTGTTATATTTTCCATGTATATATTCCTGTCCCTCAACACCATGGCCATGATCTTACCTGAAGAGGCGCGTTGGGGGCGGGACTGCTGCCTTCCGAGTTCTAGTCCCACTCCCAGTGATGTCCGGCGCACAGACGCTATTTTGCGTCAATTGGCCTTGTTAAGCCTGCCCTGCGGGCTTGCCTGACAATTAAGAGAAAGCCGGTGTCAGATGACATCAGTTGATGACACGTCATCTGCCGGTTTTCTTAAAAGGGACACGCTCATTTTTGTTTGACAGGTGATTTTTCAGCGTTTGACAGCATTGAGCTGCTGCAAATACTGACAATCACTGTACAAAGGTGAGCCCTTGAACCCAGGCTCTCCAGAGACTCTCTCCTTAGGCAGCTGCAGGTGAGGTTAAAGAAGCGATCCGTCACTGGTGAGAGAGGTTCTCCCAATGAGATGGGACTACACAAACACTTCAAAGCTTGTCACATACAAAAAATTCTAAACACATTAAAAATGACTTTCCCAACATTTTCTTACCTCTGCAACTCACCAGTGTCCCATTGGATCCTTCACACCACTTCTGCAGCTGTCATCTATACACAAACATTACAGTAGACTCACAGCATGTCACACTTACCCTGGCGAGTTTCCCCGACGTCGGGAAGCCCACAGTAGAAGTGTCAAAATTGGAAAATGCCTCTTAACTGCCTGTTAAATCTTTTTGATTTTGCTAGCAGTCCTGCCTCCAAACCCGACTCCTGAGTGCCGGCAAAATCGAGCCCATGTCTCAGGACAACCTCAGAAGTCTGCCCCCTACTGCATTTTTTCCATTTTCTCCACCAGCCATCCTGTGACCACTCTGAGTGAGATTGCCAATTAGTGCTGAATTGGGCCAGCTCTCCATGCAAAGCTCGGTTTCCTGCGGCAACGCTGTTCTTCCCACGAGATGCCTATAAATAAATACTGCAGTGAAAATGTTCCATCAGAGAATTTTCGGTGGATTTTTGGAGAGAAGAATGTTTGAATATCAACCAAGGGTTTCCTTAAATATCGACACCAGGTTTCCTTTGAAAATTTAGCATACTCAGGCTGTCGATGTGCCCTATCACCAGGCCTGACTACTACACAGGCTAAAAATTTGTTTTGATTTTCTATCAAACTTGGCAAGTGATTACTTCATCATTTTCTTTATTCCTATTAAATTGCAACCAGCTAAGAACTGTCAGTGCACTGACATAGTGTCTGGTTACTTTGTACCTGATACCAAACCAAAAAACTGAATAAATTGAAAAGTTTAAATGAAGTTCCTCCAGGACTCAATTAGTAGATGCACAGCCTGGTGTGGTACTGAGCCATAAAGTGCAGCAAGATTCCAGGTTCAACCCTTGATGTCTACTGACATAGCTGATCTCAGAACTCGAGACTGCACAATTGTCCTTTCTGGGCTAAGAAGGGGGGAGATCAGCTACAGTTCCTGTTCCAGATCACTGTCCAATGATCCCAATGGAAACTGCACGAATGTGGACTTCAGGTGAGCACTGAGTCAAGTTCAAATATGATGTACGCCCACTATAGAGAAAGAAGGTGCATTTATATAACGCATTTCACATCCTCAGGACTTCCTGAAGCACGTCATAGCCAAGAAGAAGTCACTGTTATTTAGGTAAACACTGTAGTCAATTTGTGCACAGCAAGATTCCACAAACAGCAAAGGAAATGAATGACCAGTTAACCTGTTTTGGTAGTATTGGTTAAGGAATAGGTGTTGAGCAGAACACTTGAAAAACTCCCTACTCTTCTTTCAATATTGTCATGAGATCTTTGACGCCCACCTGAACAAGCAGGCAGGACCTCAGGTTAACGTCTCAAAGACGGCACCTCCCATAATGCAGCACTCCCTCAGTACTGCACTGAAGTGTCGGCCTCAGATTATGTGCTCAAGTCCTGACTGGGACTTGAACCCATGACCTTCTGACTGCTAGAAATAGCTTCGCAACACTCACTGCTTAGGCTCGCACATGACGAATGGTCATTTGGGTGAGATATCAGAAAGGTGCACTGGCACAATGTCTATTATTCCTTTGGAATTGATGTATGAGACGTTAACATAGAAACATAGAAGATAGGAGCAGGAGTAGGCCATTCGGCCCTTCGAGCCTGCTCCGCCATTCAATGAGATCATGGCTGATCATCCAAATTCAGTACCCTGTCCCTGCCTTCTCCCCATATCCCAAATTAACAGGACTGTTCACTGAACAGAATAAAATCATGCCGAAAGCAATGTTTCCACTTGGGCTCGAACCGGTGACTTTCTGCGTGTGAGGGGAACGTGATAATTGCTACACTACGGACACCTCAGCAAGGTCCCCTCTGCCTTCTCAGGTGGATGACATGGATCCCATGGCACTATTTGAAGAAGAGCAGGCAAGTTCTTCTGGTGATTTGGCCAATGTTTATCTCTCAACCAACACCATGATCTGATCATTAATCTCATTGCTGTTCGTGGAAACTTGCTGTGTGCAAATTGGTTGCCTTGTTCCCTAAATTACAACACTAACTACATTTTTTTAAAGTACTTCATTGGGTGTAAAGGGCTTTTGAACATCCTGAGGTCATGAAAGGAGCTATATAACTAAAAGTCCTTTCTTTAAGGAGAGAATAGAATAAAATTACAGAAAAAATTGAACATCTCAGTGAATGTGCATCAAACTTGATGAGAAATTTCCTCTTGCCACTGTTTTGGGACAGAGCTGTCATAATTTGGGTTGAAGCAACCCACAACAGGCTACTTCATTCAATTGGTGAGGCACAAATAGGGAAAGCCATTAGAAGCAGGGCAGATCTGGCTCGTATCTCTATTTCCTCTCCCCTTCCTCATAACACAAGCACTGGCTTTGCAAGCACTGATACAATTGGCAAAAGCATCTTCCATACATTCATTATCCTGATCTACAAGCTCAACAGAGTTAAAAACTTCATCTGATTTTATAAACTTCTGATCAGGCACTGGATTCTCACGGGGATACCCCCCATCCTTGGCTACAGGGCAAGGGAGGGACATTGATTATTAACTCATCCCCCAAAAAAGAATGCTAAATTAGAACTACATCAAAAGCTTCCAAGCAATTGCTGGCACAGGACACAAATTAAGAAGAACACACAAAGCCATAAAGTAGTATTATCACTAGTAGAGTAGATGGAGAGAAACTGTTCCCATTGGCAGAAGGGTCGGGAACCAGAGGATGCACATTTAAGGTGATTGGCAGAAGATCCAAAGGCGACATAAGGAAAAACTTTTTTACGCAGTGAGTGGTTAGGATCTGGAATGCACTGCCTGAAAGGGTGGAGGAACAGACTCAAATGTAGCTTTCAAAAGGGAGTTAGATAAGTACCTGAAGGAAAAAATTTGCAGGGCTACAGGGAAAGGGCTGGGGAGTGGGACTAGCTGAAGTGCTCTTGCAGAGAGCTGGCACGGGTTTGATGGGCTGAATGGCCTCCTTCTGTGCTGTAACCATTCTATGGGCTAGATTTTCAGTCGCTTGCGCCAGCAGTTAGCGCCTTAAGAGAAGTGATTTTCGGGCGCTATGCGTGTAGCGCCCGGGCGCAGCGCAGTTTGCGCCCCGCCCCAAATTAAGTTGCCCGTTAGCGCCGGCGCAAAGTTTAGCGCCCGCCCGGATGCGCGCGCAGAAAATGACGTCACATCCTCGTGCAACGCCCTTTGTGCGCCCCGATTCCAAACTTCAGTCGGACCGCCCCATTGTGCGGCTGGTGGCCGGAGCGTTTGGAAAAAGGAACGCAACACAACCAGCGCGGGCCCCGGGGGGCGCAAATTAAAGGGGACGTACTCTCCAGTATAAAGGCCAGCCTTTTTTCAGAAAACACTCTTGTGCAACGCATTTCTGGAGACACAACAAGGAGGATAGCTAACTGGTTTCAAGCAGCAAGAGCCAGGTATTTTTGGACTCAGGCCAGAGCGCTGCAAGTGGCCTTTTGGAAATTAGAGTGTTTGCCAGGATTTGATGGGGGTTGCATGGGGTGCCAACGCGGAGCTGCAGCTCCATGTCCGTAGGGCTCGCAGACGCATTGTGAGAGGGGCAGCCCTGGCTAGAGGCAGAGGGGGCTACAGGCGTCGGCCACGTAGGCCTTACCCAGTCAGGCTATACCGCCAGCAGCGCTCCTACCTAAACATGAGTGCCGCGCGATGTGTTAAAAGGCTCCGATTCCGAAAGGAGGTGATTGCAGAGATCTGCCACCTGCTTCGCCGAGATCTGCGGCCAAAGCTCAGGTGCAGGACGTCTCTGTCGGTGGAAGTGAAAGTGACGGTGGCATTGAACTTCTATGCCACCAGCTCCTTCCAATACGCTGCTGGGGACATAGCAAACATCTCCCAGTACGGCGCGCATCGCTGCATCCGCCAGGTGACCGAAGCACTGTTCAGAAGGAGAAGCCAATTCATCTCCTTCCCCATGGCCCTGGAGAGCCAGCATCAGCGCGCATTGGGATTTTCCAGACTCGGGGAATTCCCCTTGGTGCAGGGCGCCATTGACTGTACGCATGTGGCTTTGCGGGCCCCTCTGGAGCATGGCGAGCAGTATCGCAACAGGAAGGGCTACCATTCTCTGAACGTGCAGCTGGTCTGTGACCACAAGCAGCACATCATGGCAGTCAATGCCAGCTTCCCAGGCAGCAGCCACGATGCCTTTATCCTGCGGCAGAGTACTGTGCATGACATGTTCCAGGCACAGCCTCCCCCAAGAGGATGGCTACTCAGGGACAAAGGCTATCCTTTGTGCACCTGGCTCATGACCCCGCTCCGCGCGCCCAGGACCGCTGCTGAAGAGGCCTACAACGAGAGCCATCAAACCACCCGCAACATCATCGAGCTAACTATTGGGGTCCTCAAGCAGCGGTTCCGCTGCCTTGATCGCTCCGGAGGAGCTCTCCAGTATTCGCCGGACCGGGTCTCCCAATTTGTGGTGGTTTGCTGCATGCTACACAACCTGGCTATCCGCAGGACTCAGGCACTGCCACCTGACGTTGGACCAGCACCTCAGGAGGAGGAGCAGGAGGAGCATGAGGAGGAGGAGGAGGAGGAGCAGGAGTACATTCCCAGGAGGGAGCGACCAGGGCCAAGGGCCGCACGACGCCACCTTATTACACGGTACTTCTAAGCCCCCTGTCAGGGAATGGCCAGGGGCCATGAGGGAAGATGAACGCAGCCGCTCCGCAAGCCCTCAGCCGGCGAAGCCAACAAACAATAAGAAGAACAACCATGGAGACTGCATGAATAAAGATAATTTTTTATTACACAAAAATGAAAAGCCCTTCCCACATGAATCCCCAAAAACAATAAACGGGCCCCACAAAAAGCCCAACAAACGACTCACTCCCACAAACTGGGGAGGAGTCACTCCACCTTTCTTCAAACCGGGCCTCAACGCCGGCCTAACGCAAAAAATAAGCCCTCCAACAACACAACCATGGGCAAAATAAAGATGGCCACCGCCATATAAAAGGAAAGCTGCCCACACCCTCTACTGAGTGGCCCGCGAGGGCGAGACCTTGGCCAGCCTTTTGCCTCCCCTGCCCGGCCTGCTGCTCCTTCGCAAGCTCTGCCCAGTGGCTGCTGCGAGGCTGGGGGAAGGCGCCTGAGGCTCAGATGCCCTTCCGCCAGATGCCGCTGGGGGGCGGCCTACACGGCGTTTGGGCCTCGAGGGGCCGTCTGCTGAGTGGCGCACCTGAGCCTGGCCACCATCAGCTGCAGCCGCTTGCCCTTGACGCCCCAGTGGGGGAATGGCGGCGACGGATGGCGCAATATGGGCCAGCTGGCGTCTGGGATGCGCTGGTTGGTGCTGTGGCGCGGTGGCACTCGGCCGGGCCCGCACTGCAGGATCCGCAACAATCAGCCGAGGGGCGGCTTGCTGGGATGGTCCAGCGCGGCGGCTGCCCTGGCGATGCCTGCCTGAGACAGCGCGTGTGGCAGCAGTGAGTGCCCCTGTGGTCCTGCTGTGCGCGCGCATCACAGCCGCCAGGGTCTTGACGACATCAGTCAGCATGCGGCCACTCGCGGCAGTTGCTGCCCCGAACTCGCGCACACTGGTCGCCAGCGACTCGATGGCCTCAGGCATGCGCCCCACCACGCTCATGAGCTCCGTGTGGCGCCGGTCCGAATTCTCGGCCATCTTATCCAGCTTCCGCACCTCCTCCGAGGTGAAGGTGTCCGGACTGGAGTCGCGACTCTCCCGCTGGGGAGGAGGGGGCCGAACTAGGGGGCCCTTGCCGCGTTGGTGGCGGCGAGTGTGCCGAACAGCAGCACTCCCCTCTGATCCTTCCCCCCTTTGGGGGGAAGGCCGCGGGCCACGCGCACGGCTCTTGGGTGGCTGGACGCCACTGGTCCCAGAAGCTGCATTGCCCTGCGACAGTTCCTCCAGGCACTCGTCCAGTGAGGAGGTGTCAAGCATTTCCTCCTCTCCTGCGGGACGTGACTGTTCCCCCGAAGGTCCGGCTTGCTCTTCCTCCTCCTCCTGGTCGGAGGTGCTGTCACTGGCAGCTTCAGGGTCCTGGTCATCACCAGCTGAAAGCAGGAATGCACAAGAGTAGCTTCAGAGTGAGGAGACGGCGTCAGCGAGGGAGTTAGGACTGGTGGCATTCAGCGTATTGGTGGGACAGTGGCAAAGGAGGTAGCTCGGATGGGCCAGTGCGACGCGAGAGGGCCAAAAGGCGAGGTCCTTACCATTGCCGGGCAGTGGAGGGTCGGATACTCCGCACGCTGTGGGGACAATCACACGGGCTCCCATGAGCACACACACGCGCTCCTCCAGCCAAGTGAGCTTCTGCAGCTTGGCGCGGCCACCCCTGGCACGCGCCTGGCGATTAAACGCTACTTTAGCCTGCAAGAGAAAGGACGGGCTGTAAGTGCGCAGTGAAGCCCTGATGTAGTGTGCACTGCCTCCCATGGTGGAATAGCATGGACAGAGTGAAGCCCTGATGTAGTGTGCACTGCCTCCCATGGTGGAATAGCGTGGACAGAGTGAAGCCCTGATGTAGTGTGCACTGCCTCCCATGGTGGAATAGCGTGGACAGAGTGAAGCCCTGATGTAGTGTGCACTGCCTCCCATGGTGGAATAGCATGGACAGAGTGAAGCCCTGATGTAGTGTGCAATGCCTCCCATGGTGGAATAGCGTGGACAGAGTGAAGCCCTGATGTAGTGTGCACTGCCTCCCATGGTGGAATAGCTTGGACAAAGTGTAGAGTGCCGAATGGCCATGTGATGCTCATGACTGTCCCAATGCTGCTGGCTGAGGGCTGGCCAATAGGACTTTCAGCTCCCTTTGCCCATCATGTCAGGTGTACATGCAAGAATGAGGAGGAGACTGGAAAGGCTACTCACCTTCACAATCCTGGTCAGATCTTTGTATTTTTTACGACATTGTTTGTGGGTCCTGGGGGCATCGCCGGTGAACGTCACCCTCTGGGCGATCTGCTTCCAGGCTTTGGTGTAGTCGTGGTGGGTTGGATTCCTCCCACTCTCTGGGAACAAGATCTTGCGCCTCACCTCCAGAGCTGTGACCATTATGTCCAGATCACCCTCTGAGAAGCGCAGGGCACGCTGACGGGCCTTCTCTGGCGTTGCCATGACTCCCTGGGGCTGAGCAGCAGTGTTGAGGCCTCTTTGCAAGGCTGCAGTGTGCAGGGCGTGGCAGCAGACCAATTCGTCCCTTCCCCCTTTAAGAGCTGGTCGGCGCCACGGGGTCTGCTGTCAGTCCAAAAATGACCGCACCCGCGCTGCGCCCCGCCTGGGCGCTATCCCTCTGGACCGCCGGCTTAGTGCCTAAAGATAGTAGTGGAACGCCTCTTTTAGCGCTCCACCAATCTCTTAGGGCGAAGCCACTGAATTTCCGGCAACGGGGCGCTACTTTGGGGCGGGCGCTAACTTCGGGCGGGCGCTAAGGTTAGCGCCCCAAAACTGTCTATACTGAAAATCTAGCCCTATATTTCTATAACTGAAATTACATGATTGGAAACTATTTGTTTTGTTGGACTTTATAAATTTGAACTGAAAATCAGAAACCTTATAGAGGCACATACCTAAAAATCTATTAACTCTAATTTGCCAATCATTAATAGATGTTTTAGGAGGTGTCATTATTTTCTGTACATGCTAGGAGATCTGGGTTCTGGAGCAGGGTTTTAAGGTCACTGCGAAAGGACTCCCTGTGGGAATTTATGTAATTGTAGCTGCTTGTAAATTGGTGAGGTAAATTAAAGGTCCCTAAATTGCTTGTAAATTTCAGGTTCAGCTCACAACTAAACAGGATGAAATGGCTGCCTTAATTTCTCTTCAGTTAAGATTGTTTTGCATCTGTAACAAAGCGTGACATCTGGAGAGTGACATCTGGAGAGTGATGTACGGAGAATGATCAGTGGAATATAATGCCTAGAATGTGGATGATGCACAATACCATCAATACTTTTAATATAGGTAGATAGTCGTGTGAGACCCAGTAAAAGTTACTTTTTACATAAATAAGTTGATCTCTCAATGTTGCTCCTGGACAAGAGGAAGTGGGCTAGATGTTCAACTTGCTGTCCGAGCGGAAGACTGGCATTGCAGATCAGCCGCCTATTATAGAAACCAGCTGATTTTTATTTCCACTGGTGTTGCTTAAGGGTACAAATATTGGCCAGGACACTTGGAGAACCGCCTGCTCTTTTGAACAGGATCCTTTATGTCCACCTGAGCAGGCTAACTGGGTCTCATCTGAAATACAACACCTCCAACATTGCATCCTCCCTCGGTACCGCACTGAAGCGTCAGCCTAGGTTATGAACTGAAGTCCCTGAAGTGGGGCTTGAACCCATTCCGGGAAGGACTGGGATCTGGCAACACTGGGAGGGGCAGCAGGAATGGGGACAGAAAGGAGAGGCCGAACGGCAGCAATAATGGAAAAGGAGCACATTCCTTTGTGCATGTGCAGCGACTCAAGCATGCGGGTGGCTCCTGGGAATTCCATTCTCTTACACAGCAGGAGCATTTCTGGAGCTCTAGATCAGGAATCATAGGGCTATAAATTAGTCTTCGGCAGTAGGTCAAAATGGGTAATATTGCTTCGGCCACCCGTTATACTCACCTCCCCATATTCAGTTTCATTGACTTTGCTGTGGTCAAGATAATCCGGAGGGTCACGTGCTAAATGCTTAGAATGCCTGAAGTTCGGTCTCCATTTTATGCTCAATTAACTTGCCTCAGCCCAGCCTGTGGGAGCGGGGCTACTATTGGCCTCAGTTCCTCTGGGATAGGAAGACGCGGGGGAAATCAACCAGTATCCCCATTCCCTCCTGCCTCACCATTCCTATCCAGCTAACTCTGCTGGAAAACACTTAAAAAGCTTAGGGTATGGTAGTGTAATGGTTATGTTACTGGACTAGTGGTCCCAGAGGCCTGGACTAATAATCTAGTTGTCAAAACATGAGTTCAAGTTCCACCATGGCAATTTCTGAATTTGAACTCAGTTTTAAAAACTCTGGAAATAAAAAGCTAGTACCAGTAAAAGTGGCAATGAAGCTGTCGGATTGTCATAAAAAAAACTGTTGTGTATGTACCTTTAAGGGAATAACTGGTCTTAGACTGCAGTACCGGCAGTGACCACCCCTGTATAAAAGGCCCTAGCAGGCTTCTGTAGTTTCAGTTTCAAACTGCCTCTTGTTCAGTAAAGTACCTGTTAAACTGTTCTCCCGAAGTCCATGTATTATTGAGGCGCGGACTTTACAGTGGCGACGAGTAAGTTCGAACTCACCTGCAGTGTGGCATTATCGCACGGGGATTTCGCCTGAAAGGAAGGTCCTGGAAGGTCGTAGTCTGAGCAACGGGCGTCGACCGAGGGCAACCGCCCAAAGAATCCATCGGTGTTTGGAGAATTGCGGGAGAGACTGTGGTTCCAGCGAATCGTGCTGGTAGCAGGTAGCGCGCTGACCCTTCCGGACTGCGGCGGGCTCAAGCTCGATCGAGCGGCTCTACAAATCGGTCCGCGCAGCGTCGCCGGGAAAAGAAAACAAGAGAGAGAGGGTGGAGCGCACAGGGCGTGGTCGGTGCTCGAGAACAGGACAGCGGAGAGAAACTAAACGGGGGGGGAAGGAAAGCGAGACGCGCCGAGGCTGCAGGTCGCCGCCATTACCCCGTAGAACGCTAGGAGCAGCGTGGCAGTAAGGGGAAGAAGCAAAAGCGCGGGAGGCACCATTTTATCCCGTTGGGGAAGAAGCAAAAGCGCGGGAGGCGCCATTTTAAATCGCCCAAGATGCCGAAAAGTGGCAGTATCACTGCTTTCGACAACGAGGTAGAAGACTGGACCACGTATGTAAGAATTGAAGTGTACTGCAAGGCAAATGAGGTGGCTGATGGAAAGAGGGCGTCGGTATTATTAAATCTGATGGGTGCGAGTACGTATGGCCTATTGCGGAATTTAATTACCCCAGCTAAACCAATGGAGAAAAGTTTTGAGGAGATTGTTCATATCTTACAGGAACACCTAAGCCCTACACCACTGCTGATAACAGAAAGATTCAAGTTCCATAAAAGAAACCAGCACAAAGATGAGAGCAATGCTGACTATCTTTCGGAACTACGCAAGTTATCGAAGCACTGCCAGTTCGGAGCAGGACTGGCAGACACCTTACGGGATAAGTTTGTCTGCGGGCTCCAGAGTGAAGGAACCCAGAAACGACTACTTTCAAAAAAGGACCTGACGCTAGAACAGGCTTTCAGCGTGGCAGTATCCTCCGAAGCAGCAGCACGGGGAGCTGCGGAAATACAACAGAAACCGCAAGAATACAGCGCTAACGAAATGGCGTATGGAGCCGAAAAGTGCTATCGCTGCGGCAGAACAACCCATGAGCAGAAGGACTGCTGGTTTTAAGACAAAATATGCAGGCAATGCGGGAAAATGGGACATATAGCAAGAGTCTGCAGGTCGGGAAAGAAGACCAACACGACAAGAACTACTAAGGAACAGTACAGGAAAGTAAAGAAACTGACAGATAGTAGTTCAGAAGATCAGGAGAGTGATAAGGACTCCGGGAGCAGGCGACTAAGTTGTTTAAAGTTACACAACGTGATCGCAAAAGAAGATCACCGAACCATTTGGGTCACCCTCATGATAGCAGGGTCCCCAGTGAAGATGGAATTGGACACAGGATCAGCCCTAACTGTCATGAATCGACGAGACTATGAGCGGCTATTCTCACACATATCCTTAAAGGACACGTCCATTGTATTGAAGACATACACGGGGCAAAAGGTCTACCCCAGAGGAAAAATAAGGGTGCCAGTTGAATATAACGGAAAGGAAACACAGAAACTATACATGTATATACTAAGAGATGGAGGACCACCATTATTGGGACGTGAATGGATCCGAAGACTACAATTGGATTGGCATTCCATTCTGGCACTAACTGTGATTGACAAAAAAGATGATGATGTCGCACCTGGACGTCTGTCACAAATTCTATCTGATGCGGAAGAGGTGTTCCAACAAGGACTTGGGACTCTAAAAGGAGTAAAGGCAACCATAAAGACTGAGGATAACGCAACCCCAAAATTTTTCAAGGCCAGACCGGTGCCATACGCGACACGCCCAGCTGTGGATGCTGAACTGGAGAGTCTGGAGTGTTCGGGGGTGCTGTCTAAGGTGGACTGGAGCGACTGGGCCACACCCATCATTCCTGTAATGAAGAAGGAATTGAGCAGCACGCCTGGGGAGACAAGGAAGGTTCGCATCTGTGGGGACTTCAAGGTGACTGTGAACCCAGTCCTGCACACAGTACAGTATCCGCTTCCGTGGATAGAAGATATTTTCACCTCACTATCTGGAGGGAAACGTTTTACAAAGATTGAACTGGCTCAAGCGTATCTACAAATGGAGGTGGAAGAATCATCTAGGAAATACCTCACGATATACACTCACAAAGGCCTTTACCAGTACAATCGACTGGTATTTGGGGTAGCATCGGCCCCGGCTATGTGGCAGAGGGCAATGGAACAAGTCCTGCAAGGGATCCCGGGGACCCAGTGTTATTTGGACGACATCCTGGTTATGGGCGAAAATGACAATGAACACCTTGCCAACCTGGAACAGGTGCTCATGAGATTGCAGGAATATGGGCTACGAGCCAACTGTCCCAAATGCGAGTTCTTCAGGAGACAAATCTTGTATTGTGGCCACATGATTGATGAGGAAGGGTTGCATAAGTCGCAGGACAA
This sequence comes from Somniosus microcephalus, assembly GCF_052327205.1. NCBI lineage: Eukaryota > Metazoa > Chordata > Chondrichthyes > Squaliformes > Somniosidae > Somniosus > Somniosus microcephalus. The sequence goes on from NC_140994.1 coordinate 126,880,592, forward strand.
GATTGAGGCTGTAGTCAAGGCTCCAGCACCAGAAAATGTGTCGTAACTGAGGTCGTTCCTCGGGTTGGTGAACTACTACCATAAGTTCTTGCCGAATTTATCTACAATTCTGCACCCACTGAACACCCTCCTTCAAACCGGTGTAACATGGAAATGGAGTGATGATTGTTAGCGTGCCTTTCAGGAATGTAAATGCCAAATCACTTCAAAAGAAGTATTGGCCCACTACAACCCAACACTTCCGATTCGGTTGGCATGTGATGCGTCACCTTATGGCATTGGAGCGGTGCTGTCACACAAATTCCATGATGGTTCAGAGAGGCCAATAGCCTTTGCATTGCGCTCGCTAACCTCAGCCGAGCGTAACTACGCCCAGATTGACAGGGAGGCCCTCAGCCTGGTGTGGGGGGGTGAAGAAGTTCAATCACTACCTGCACGGGCAGAAATTCACCCTACTGACTGATCATCAACCTCTGGTCTCAATTTTTAACCCAAAGAAGGGCGTTCCGGTGATGACGGCGCAACGGCTGCAAAGATGGTCACTTTTTCTAGGGGCACATCAGTATGACATAGAGTACAAAGGTACGAAACAACATGGAAATGCTGATGGGCTGTCGCGCCTACCGTTGCCTACGGCGGAAGAAGCACCTGCAGTGGACCCTGTGGAGATATTCCATGCGACCATAGTCGAATGTTTGCCTGTTACAAACGCAAGTATTGAGAAGGAAACCCGAAATGACCCGACACTCTCTCGGGTCTACGATTTGACGGTGAAGGGATGGCCAGCATATGGCGACTCACTGTTGCCAGCATTCTCGCCAAGGAGGGAACAGCTGTCAGTGTGCCGGGGAACCTTGATGTGTGGATCCCGAGTGGTAATTCCACCCAAGTTGAGAGATAGAGTACTCAATGAGTTTCACGAGGGTCATCTGGGAGGGGTAAAAATGAAGAGCCTAGCCAGGGCGTTTGTGTGGTGGCCGGGAATCGATAAAGGAATCGAGGATATGACCAAGAGATGCACAGGATGCCAGAAGGTCCAAAACGCTCCACCACAGGCCCCGCTACATCCATGGGAGTGGCCCTCATCTCCATGGCAACGGGCACACATTGATTTCGCTGGTCCATTTATGGACTCAATGTTTCTAATCGCTGTGGACGCCCATTCGAAATGGCCAGAGGTCATTAAAATGTCCTCCACCACCACGGAGAAAACTATTGCAATCCTAAGGACCATCTTCACCAGGAATGGGTTGCCAGAACAGATCTGTTCCGACAATGGCCCACAGTTTGTGTCTGAGGTTTTCCGGAGGTTCCTGAAGAATAATGGGGTGAAACATTACACATCTGCCCCATATCATCCAGCCACAAATGGATTGGCTGAGAGGTTTGTTCAGACCTTTAAAAAGGCCATAAAGGCAATGTATAATGACGACATACCACTGCAACACAAGGTGGATAACTTCCTGGTTGCTTACCGGAATGCGACACATGCAGTAACCAACCAAACTCCAGCCGTACTGTTTTTCAACCGGAGACTAAGATGTCGCTTGGATTTGCTCAAACCAAACATAAGACGAGATGTTGAGGATAAGCAGTTCCAGCACATAAATGAGAAGCCAACCAGGAGCTTCAAGATAGGGCAACCAGTCTTGGCCCGCGACTACCGAACAGAAAAATGGCAGCCAGGCAGAATATGCACACAGCAGGGACCACTAATGTACACAGTGGACGTTGGAGAGAGCATCGTGAGACGCCATGCTGACCAGATTCTAGAGTCACAGGAACAAGCCAAACCTGTACCACAAGCATGTGCACCTGGTAATGAGCCCAAAGTACAGATTGCGTCGACCTCAGAAGCAGGGGTATTGGAAGCTGACGAACCAACCAATGACAATGAGCCAGAATTGACTCCACCGCCAGAACAAGATCCTCGAGAAAGGCACTATCCAGTCCGGATCAGGAAGCCTCCTCAAAGACTGAACTTATAAATGACTATTTCAGTTGATGTATATATTACTGAGAAAATTGTAATTGTAATTAGTTATTATTTATTTGTTAAATGAATGTCATGTACTGTTTATCTAAAAGGGGATGAATTGTTGTGTATGTACCTTTAATGGAATAACTGGTCTTAGACTGCAGGACCGGCAGTGACCACCCCTGTATAAAAGGCCCTAGCAGGCTTCTGTAGTTTCAGTTTCAAGCTGCCTCTTGTTCAGTAAAGTACCTGTTAAACTGTTCTCCCGAAGTCCGTGTATTATTGAGGCGCGGACTTTACAAAAACAACTGGTTCACTAATGTTCTTTAGATAAGGAAACCTGCCGTCTTTACCCGATCAGGCCTAGATGTGATTTCAGTCCCACAATAATGTGTTGACTCTTAACTGCTCTCTGAAGTGGCCTAGCAAGCCACTCAAGGGCAACTAGGGATAGACAATAAATGCCAGCCTTGCCAGCAGTGTCCTGAGAATTAAGTTACAAAAAAAAGAGCATAACATCAGGAGTTGGGCATTTGAACCTGTTGCATTTTGTTCCATTTTGTAACTACACATAAACGTTGGATCAAACCACAGACATTTTTATTTCAATAACCCACAAACCCAAACACTTAGGCCGGAATTTTATTCCCGGCCCTATTAAATGGTGCGTTCTGATGGCGTCATTGATGACTCATTTGCTGCCAGGATATTTACAGGAGCCTTGGCCATTTGAAGGTTCATCTAGGAGTGTGCAGGCTGTACATTTTAGCATTTGGGTCTTGCTCAGCCTTGCACACGTGACTGCACAGAGACAGAGAGCTGCCCCCAGGTTCTCAGATGATTGGCTACATATGCTTGTGGAGGGAGTTAGAACACACAGGAAGGTCCTCTTCTGATGGGCGCATGAGACCTCCCAGGAGACCAAAACAGCCTAGCTGGAGATAGCAGAGGAGATGAACAGCAGGGATGTGGTGAGGAGGACCTGCGTGCAGTGCCAGAAGTGCTGCAATGATCTCATTAGATCAGGAAAGGTGAGTGCAAAGCCACACTCAACTTCATCCTGTTCTGCCTCTCATCACATCCCCTTCACTCTGCCTTCCCAAGCCTACTCCTGCACATCCTTACTCACACCAACTTACCTTGCATGTCCATCTATCCCTCTCTCCCTATCTACATAATCACATCCCCATCTGTCTAACCACCCCTGACACTCACCCTCATCCTAATGCAACCATAGCAAGTAACACCAGACAAGGAGGCCACTTAGCATTGCCACCCCATTCCATCATAGTCACCTCTGCAGATATAACCCATCCATTCCTTACACTCATTCCATCACTCTCACTCAAACTTCTCTTCTTTCCCTCCTTGCAGGAGGAGAGAGCCCACAATAAGAGGGAGAGGGAGAGAACCGGAGGTGGCCCTCCATCACTGACCACGTTGACTCCAGCAGAGGAGGTCGCCCTGGACATCTCAGGAGTTGCAGAGCAGCTGGCGGCAGGAGGTGGAGAGAGGAGGACATCTCAGCAACCTGGTGACAGAATTACATCTCATACAGCAACATGTGCAGTCACTTATATGGGGACTGATGTCAGCAGCCAGTGAATGTTCATCATGTGCATAATGGTATTGTTACCCATTCCCCATTCTTGATCTGACATTTCTAAATAATCTCTTTACTCTCCCACAAGTCCATCAAGAGCCGCCCCCCCCCCCCCACTGTCCAGGTGGAAGAGGATGACGTCTCCTCAGAGGAGCCTCCAGCCTCTGAGGGTGCACCATCACCAGACATAAACACACCCAGCACCAACGCAGATACTCACACCTCGGTGGGTCTTACGCGAGATAGAGTAGTGTTGTCACCTGGCATCTCACAAGTCAGAAGTGAGCAAGAGCAGATGATGGAGACAGGGACAGCAGTGGAGACACCTCACCAGAGGGTGCAGGATGCTCCCAGCTCTGCTCACCTGCATGCAGATGCTGCGCCTCGGGGGCCATCGAGAAAGAGGGTGATCCTGGAGGTGCAGGAGGCTCTGACAGGTTTTGCGACTGTAATGTCTGCAAATGTTCAGAGAATGGAGGAATCCATCTCGAACATAAGCAGCACCGTGTCACAGGCAATGGCGACTGTAGGCTCTTCCATGGAAAGGATGACCACCTGCATGGAGCAGCTAATGTGCCACTCACACGAGCACATGCTACCTATGGAGAATAGATGACAGCGGCTCATAGACCTCCTCTCTAGGAGGGATGTCAATGTAGACGTGAGTCCTCATGGCCACACTGCTGTGCTGCAAGGTGCTCTCCAGCTCCTTGCTAACAGGGAAGTGCGGGTGGCCCATGAGAGGGATGACGGTGAGAGGGGACATGGAAATGGGGGCTCCTCTCAAAGCACTCACACTTCTCCCCCGTTGCCTCCCCCTCAGTCACAGCCCCAGAAGCCTCCTGGGATCACGATGGCCGAGTCTGACCCTGCACAGTCACAGGAGGAGCAGACTTTAGCGGGTCCATCAGAGGCTCCAAAACCCAGAGAATGTCCACCAAAAGTGTCTATGCAGTCGCAGCAGGGAAGTAAGCAGGCTGCCTTTACCTCTGCTGAAGCCACAGGGGTTGCACCTCGTAGAAGCACGCGTAATAGAAAGATGATACAGAAGTAGATACACACGGGTAAGCAGATGGGTGTTTAAAGAACTGTTTAAAGGTTCCATTACTCTTATGTCACATATAAAACTATTTATTTTCATCATTTTCCAGTCATGTCCAATTATGTCTGCTACTTTGGACGTGGCTTCAAGAGTTGGAGTGAATGGTGAGACATAACGTTACCTCCAGCAATGGGGGTCAGTGTGAAAGGAATGGCTTGGTCATTGTAGGGATGCTTAATGGTGTTGTTGTGGGGAGTGCGGCGGGGTGGGGGGGTATGGGGGAAGCCTGGCACAGCATGTGGTAGCTATATGGGTGTAATGCATGAAGTTAAGTAAATCTGGCCATAATGAGGCCCTCCCTGGCCTCTCGGGCAGCAATGTGCTCTGGTGCTGCTGGCATCTCGACCTCAGGTTCCTTCTGCTCCTTCTCCTCGTCTTCCAGCTGATGTTCCTCCTGCTCCTCCTCCTCTGGGCCCATACCTTTTGATAATTACACTCGTGATGAGTCCTGGTTGATCTACTCGCAAACTGTGCATTGTTTAGATACACAGACATATTAGGAAGCATATATTACTGCATCAGTAAAACATAATAGACTGTGGTGATGTGCCTCAATAACTTCAAGACTCGAAGATAGCAGAATAAAACAAGGCTTTTATTAGCAAAGAAAAGATGCCGGTGTCTGCACCTAGCTTCACCTAGCGTGCTGCTGTTCTACTGCAAGACAAGCCTGGACTTGTCTTAAGTAGGGCCAGGTATGGGTGGAGCCGACACACAAAGGGGGGCGGTGCCCTATACACAATACAAGGTACAAACACCGGAGCAGGCAATACAATATATACAGTTAACTACAGAGTCTGATGAATGGCATATTTCATCACATTCACCCCTTCTACAGATTTAGTCTGTCCGGGGGTGTGATAGTCCTCTGTGACCGACGTAACGGTTGCGGTGCCGCGGGTGCCGGCTGTGTGTCCCGGGTGGTCCCCTGGGTCTCTGCTGGGGGCGCCACCGGGGTTGTTGAAGGAGTAGGTGGTGGGGGTACCGTTGGCTGGTGTTCTTCCGGGGGTGATGAAAGAATAGTGGGTGGAGTGGGTGGGTAATAGTTGTTGTGGTTGTTGCTGTTGTTACCGGCTGGGGTGAGGTCTTCTATGGAAACAGTGTCCTCCCGTCCGTCGGCGTGCCGGACATACGCATACTGTGGGTTGGCGTGGAGCAGGTGCACTGGCTCCACGAGAGGGTCCGTCTTGTGGCCCCTCACATGCTTTCGCAGAAGTACCGGACCTGGTATGGATACGCCTGAGGTGGATTTCCGGGGAAACACAAACATTAGCTCATGAGGCGTGGCATTAGTGGCGGTACACAATAGTGACCGTATTGAGTGGAGCACATCTGGGAGGACTTCCTGCCAGCGGGAGATAGGAAGGCCCTTGGTCCTTAGAGTTAGGGTGACTGCCCTACATACTGTCCCATTCTCTCGCTCCACCTGACCGTTACCCCGGGGGTTGTAGCTGGTGGTACGGCTCGTGGCAATCCCATTGGACAGCATGTACTGGCGTAGCTCTTCACTCATGAAGGCCGCCCCCCTATCCGTGTGGATATAGCTTGGCATACCGAACAGGCAGAACAGGCTGTTGAGGCATTTAATGACCGTGGCGCTGGTCATGTCTGGGCAGGCGAAGGCGAATGGGAAACGGGAGTATTCGTCCACAATGTTCAGGAAGTAAACATTGCGGTCGACGGACGGGAGGGGGCCCTTGAAATCTAAGCTAAGCCGCTCAAAGGGCCATGTAGCTTTGATTAGGTGGGCTCTATCAGGGCGGTAGAACCGAGGCTTGCACTCAGCGCAAGTGCGGCAGTTCCTGGTCAGGGACCGAACTTCCTCAATCGAGTAGGGTAAGTTGCGGGACTTTATGAAGTGGAACAGCCGTGTGACCCCTGGGTGGCAGAGGTCGTTGTGGAGGGTCTGTAGCTGATCCCCGGTGGCGTTGGCACACATCCCTCATGAGAGGGCATCGGGGGATTCGTTAAGGGCCCCCGGCCGGTATATGATGTCGTACTCGAAGGTGGAGAGCTCGATGCGCCACCTAAGAATCTTATCATTTTTAATCTTCCCCCTCTGTTTGTTATTGAACATAAACGCTACCAACCGCTGGTCGGTAAGTAGGGTGAAGCGTTTGCCGGCTAGGTAGTGCCGCCAGTGGCGTACTGCCTCCACGATGGCTTGGGCCTCCTTTTCCACGGAGGAGTGTCTGATCTCGGGCCCCTGGAGGGTCCTCGAGAAGAAAGCTATGGGCCGCCCTGCCTGGTTGAGGGTGACCGCCAAGGCAAAGTCAGACGCATCACTTTCCACTTGAAAGGGAGTGTTCTCGTCCACTGCCTGTAGCGTGGCCCGCTCAATATCCTGCTTAATGCTTTTGAAGGCAGCATGGGCCTCAGCAGAGAGCGGGAAAGAGGATGCTTTCAAGAGGGGACGGGCTTTATCGGAGTAGTTAGGGACCCATTGGGCATAATACGAGAATAACCCCAGGCACCTTTTCAGGGCTTTGGGAGTGTTGGGCAGGGGCAGCTCCCGTAGGGGGCGCAATCGGTCGGGGTCTGGTCCGATTTCCCCATTCTCCACCACGCTGCCTAGTATGCAGAGGCGCGTGGTGTTGAAAACGCACTTGTCCTCGTTGTAGGTGAGGTTGAGTTTTTGTGTGGTTTTCAGAAACCTCGCGAGGTTTGAGTCGTGGTCCTGTTGGTTGTGGCCACAGATGGTGATGTTGTCGAGATAGGGGAAGGTTGCCTGCAAGTGCTGGTCATCGACCATGCGGTCCATCTCCCTCTGAAAGACCGAGGCCCCATTCGTCACCCCAAAGGGGACTCTGAGGAACTGGTAGAGGCGTCCGTTTGCCTCGAAGGCGGTGTACGAACGGTCCTCTGGTCTGATAGGGAGCTGGTGGTACGCTGACTTGAGGTCGATGGTGGAGAACACCCGGTATTGGGCGATTTGGTTCACCATCTCGGATATGCGGGGTAGTGGGTAGGCGTCTAGTTGGGTATAGATGTTGACTGTTTGACTATAGTCAATCACCATCCGCTTCTTCTCGCTACCCCTCACCACCACCACTTGGGCGCGCCACGGGCTGTTGCTGCGTTCAATAATGCGCTCCTTCAGGAGCCTGTCTACCTCGGTCGCGATAAACCACCTGTCCTCCCAGCTGTACCTCCTGCTTTTGGTCGCTATTGGCCGGCAGTTAGGGGTAAGGTTCGCGAATAGCGAAGGCGGCTTTACCTTCAGGGTAGCCAGACCGCACACTGTGAGGGGCGGCTGGGTCCCACCGAAATTGAGCGTGATGCTTTGGTAGTGGCATTGAAAATCCAGGCCCAAGATCACGCTCACACATAAATCCTTCATAATTAACAGTTTAAAATAATTATATACAGTGTCTTTAACGGACAATCGTACCGCGCAGTAACCCGCAATAGTCGATATCTGGGTTTTGTCGGCCATAGAGATCCTGCCCTGAGTAGGGACTATAGTTAGAGAGAGTCGTTGTACCAGATCAGGGTGAATGAAGCTCTCTGTGCTCCCGCTGTCAATTAAACATTTAACCTTGCACCCGTTTACCTCAATGTCCACCATCGATTTGGATAGTGGGTGCGGTCTGGACTGGTCCACTGTGATCGACGCCACTGTAGGGCCCTGATCGGGACAAGATGGTGGGCCACACGAGGCCGGGTAAGATGGCGTCCACGCTGTCTGCTCACGAGATGGCGGACCCCACGAGGTCGGACAAGATGGCATCCAAGATGGCCGCTCCCACGGCGCGCACGCGGCGGTGGCGGTTTTGCCTGCGGGGTTCCCTCTGCACACCTTCCCAAAGTGCCCCTTCTTACCGCACTAAAAGCAGGTGGTGCCTTTCGCCGGGCACAGGTTCCTGGTGTGCTTCGGCTGCCCGCAGAAGTAGCATTTGGGGCCCCGGTGCGTCGCGGCGATCGTAGGGCTTCTGGGGTGAGAGCAGGGCCCCGACGGTGTTGGGCTACCGGGCGGGGAAGCAGAGGCGGCGTGGGCCGCGCGGCCTTTCGAGTAGGAGTCAGAGTTCTTCTGAGCCACATCCAACGATCGCGCTGTGTCCACAGCCTGTGTCAGATCTAGACCCGTTTTCTCCAGCAGTCTCTGCCGGATGTAATTAGAGCTAAGGCCTGCGATAAAGGCATCCCGAATCAGCTCGTCTGTGTATACCGTGGCTTTCACGTCTTTGCATTTGCAGTCTTTGCCAAGCACTTTTAGGGTGACTAGAAAGTCCTCTAGCGACTCTCCGGGTCGCTGTGTGCAGGTAGCAAGCAGGTGCCTGGCGTACACCTCGTTGGTCGGCCACTGATAGTGGGCCTTTGGAGTGTTGCAGGCATCCAGGTAGGTGGCGGCGTCTTGTATGAGTGGAAAAACCCAGTGGCTTACCCGATTCTGCAGGATCCCGAGTTTCACATCTCCGGTGGCTCTAGAGGCTGTGACGGCTTCGGAGTTGGCCATAAAGAATTCCAAGCACTGGAACCAGTGTCCAAACCGTGCCGATGCATCCGAAGCATGCGGGTCCAAATCCAAGCGTTCCGGTTTCAAAAGTTGATCCATCGTTAAAAGTTTGCTAATAAAATTGATGTGCCTCAATAACTTCAAGACTCGAAGTTAGCAGAATAAAACAAGGCTTTTATTAGCAAAGAAAAGATGCCGGTGTCTGCACCTAGCTTCACCTAGCGTGCTGCTGTTCTACTGCAAGACAAGCCTGGACATGTCTTAAGTAGGGCCAGGTATGGGTGGAGCTGACACACAAAGGGGGGCGGTGCCCTATACACAATACAAGGTACAAACACCGGAGCAGGCAATACAATATATACAGTTAACTACAGAGTCTGATGAATGGCATATTTCATCACATGTGGGTCCTGCCAATTACTGTTGCATTAATCAAATAGTCATACGTTTTATTATTTTATTATGGGTTACTGAGTCACACTACTTTGTGTTGATGCTGGTGATAATGAAGGTCACACTGCAGGAACCACACTAACTGACTTGCTGTATACTGTAAACAAGGCAGCCAATTCACTTATATATGGTGATGAGTGCTCGTGTATGTTACCGAATTGTACTCACAGCTCACAATTAGACTCGCTCCGTGTCCTACGCAATCAGTTCCCTGTTTTTCCACTGGTCTCCCTGTGTGTTTTTGTCTCTACAGTAACATATGAGAATTCAGTAATAATTAAACTATGTCAAAACTTTGAAGTTTTCATATAATATTTAGAATTTACTGCCCTTTCCCTCTCTTTGTTTCACACTTTGATTTTCCCTTTCTGTTGATTATTTTGGCTTGTTTCACGGTCTCTGATCTCTTTTTGTTCTGCTCTTTTCTTTTCTCATTTTTTATACATGTTTGCTTTTCTGTTTTTTGACTGACTCAGTCTATCTCTCATTCTCACATATTCTCTCTCTTCAACCCATAATTTTCCTTCTGCGTGTTTTTCTCTCTCCCTTTTTCTGTGTCTTCCTTTCTCTCTCTCTTTCTGCATGACTGTCTATTTCTCTTTGTGCTTCTCTCTTCACTTTGTGTGTGTATGCTCTCTTGCTCTTTCTTGCTGTCTCTTTTCCCTTTCTTGCCCTCTGTCTCTCTTCCCCTCCCTGTATCTCTACCTCTCTGGCACTCTCTTGTTTTTTCACTTTCACTCTGTCTCCTCCCCTTTCCACGTGGGTACGTAACTCTCACTTTTCCTGTCTTTCTCCTTTTTCAATGCAACTCTTATTCTTACTCTGTCTTTCTCTATCTCTCTCCTCCCCTCTGTATCTTTCTACCTCTCTCTCTCCACCTTCGATGTTCATACTCTTCTTCTTTTTCTCTTGCTCTCCCACCTTCTCAAACTTTCTGTCTTTCTTCACTTTCTGTGCGAGTGTCTCTACGTTCTGTCTGTGAATTAGTTTACACCATCGCCAGCTCGGAGATATTCTACCAGAACAGATAACCTGCCCCTTGTAGCACCCTCCTGATGTTCATCTCATTGACTTCAGTGGGATGTCTATTAGGTGGGTTCTGCAATGGGCGGGCGATTCACTTGCTAGATTACTGTCCAGGCACTGAAGGTGAAAATTAACTCCTATGTCCATTTTACTGGTTCCTTTTCTCTCTCTCTCTTTCCTTTCTTTATTCTATACACCTCTGTGTTTATTTGTTTTGCTCTATTTCTGCCTTGTTATCTCTTTCCCTCTTGTGTGTGTCTCTCTCAATATTCTGTGTAATTCTGTGTCTCTCTCTCTTCCCCTCTAGGGGGGGAGTTTTAACCCCCCCCCCCTCGCAACAATAGACGTGAGAGGGTCAGGGGGTGGTGGGGCGGTTATGCGAATGCAGCAACTTCCGTTCAATCACTGGAGCAACCGATCCATTATTATAATATATAAATGAGGCTCCATTCCTCAGATTTTGGGAGCTATTTGAATTTAACAGCTGTGAGCCGAGTTTCCCAGGGCTCTGGAAACCCGGCAGCTAAAGGTAGGCGAGATCTGCCACATCCAGCAGATAAGTGCTTTTCCAGCACTGCTTGTGATTCAGGAGGAGCAAGAGTGCTCCCCTCGGGCCCTCAATCAAACGTTCTACCGAAGCCATTGTCTTTGGTCTCTGTCATAAACTCCATTCCCTCACCACCGACTTCATTTCTCTCCCAGGCAACTGTCTGAGGCTGAACCAGACCGTTCACAAACTTGGTGTCATATTTGACACAGAGATGAGCTTCCGACCACATATCTGTGCCATCACTAAGGCCGCCTACTTCCACCTTCGTAATATCGCCCAACTCCACATCTGCCTCAGCACATCTGCTGCTGAAACCCTCATCTATGCTTTCGTTACCTCTAGACTCGACTATGCCAACGCACTCCTGGCCGGCTTCCCATCTTCCACCCTGTTAGATCCGTGTGTCTTAATGTTGTGTCCTTCAATAATCAGACAACAGACTGCAGGGAACGATTTAACAGGTGTTTACTGAATGAGGTTACTCTAGAACTAACTGTACAGATCACTACTCAGGGTTTATATACAGGTGTGATCACTGCCGGTACTACAGTATACAGAAGCTGTAAAAAGTAGTTCTCCCCTTAAAGGTACATACATTACAATTCCTCCCCTTTTAGATTAACAGTACCATAACACTCATTTAACAATTAAATATCAAACTAATTACAATTAACACTATTAACATGCAACATTAGCTGAAAATAGTCCATTTATAAATTCAGTCTTTGGGGAGGCTTCCTGATCCTTTCTGGATAACGCTTTTCCCGAGTGTCTTGCTCTTGGTGCGGAGGCGATTCTGGCCCCCTGTCGTCGGTTGGTTCATCAGCTTCCGATGCTACTGTTTCTGGGGTAGATGCTACCTGTACGTCGGGTTCATCACCAGGTACATATGGGCGAGGCATGGGGTTGACTTGTTCCTGTGACTCTAGGATCTGGTCAACATGGCGTCTCACGATGCTCTCCCCAACGTCCACTGTGTACATTAGTGGGCCCTGCCGTGTGCATATTGTTCCTGGCTGCCATTCTTCTGTTCGGTAGTCGCGGGCCAAGACTGGTTGCCCTACATTGAAGCTCCTTGTTGCCTTCTCATGGATGTGCTGGAATTACTTACTCTCAACATCTCTTCGTACGTTTGGTCTGAGCAAATCCAGGCGAGATCTTAACCTTCGGTTAAAGAACATCATGGCTGGGGCCTGGCTGGTGACTGCATGTGTCGCATAAGAACATAAGAACATAAGAACATAAGAAATAGGAGGAGGAGTAGGCCAATCGGCCCCTCGAGCCTGCTCCGCCATTCAATAAGATCATGGCTGATCTGATCCTAACCACCAATCCACTATCAAAGAACCATCTCCTGACTCTAACAGAATTAGACACATGAAATAGGAGCAGGAGCAGGCTACATGGCCCCTGAGCCCGCTCCGCTACCCACAGGGCCATGACGGATCCGAACCTAGACTCATGTCAAATTCCTGCCCGCACCCCGTAACCCTTAATTCCCTTTGCTTCTAGGAAACTGTCTATTTCTGTTTTAAATTTAAGTAATGATGTAGCTTCTACAGTTTTTTGGGGCAGCATATTCCATGGACCTACCACCCTCTGAGTGAAGTAGTTCCTCCTCATCTCTGTTTTGAAAGAGCAGCCCCTTATTCTAAGACTATGCCCCCTAGTTCTAGTTTCACCCATCATCGGGAACATCCTCCCCGCATCCACCCGATCCAACCCCTTCACAATCTTATATGTTTCAATAAGATCGCCTCTCATTCTTCTGAACTCCAATGAGTAGAGTCCCAATCTACTCAACCTCTCCTCATATGTCCATCCCCTCATCCCCGGCATTAACCGAGTGAACCTTCTTTGTATTGACTCGAGAGCAAGTATGTCTTTACTTAAGTATGGACACCAAAACTGTATGCAGTATTCCAGGTGCGGTCTCAACAATACCTTGTACAACTGAAGCAATACCTCCCTATTTTTATATTCTATCCCCCTAGCAATGAAAGCCAACATTCCATTGGCCTTCTTAATCACTTGCTGCACCTGCATACTAACCTTTTGAGTTTCGTGCACCAGGACCCCCAGATCCCTTTGTACTTCAGTACTTTCCAGTTTCTTGCCATTAAGATAATAACTTGCTCTACGATTTTTCCTGCCAAAGTGCATAACCTCACACTTTCCAGTATTGTATTCCATCTGCCAAATCTCTGCCCACTTACTTAGCCTGTCTATGTCCCCTTGCATGTTTTTTATGTCCTCCTCACTCACTACTTTCCCTCCCATCTTAGTATCATCTGCAAACTTTGATATGTTACACTCGGTCCCCTCCTCCAAATCGTTAATATAGATTGTAAAGCGTTGGGGGCCCAGCACTGACCCCTGCGGAACACCACTAGTTACTGATTGCCAGTCTGAGAATGAATCATTTATCCCAACTCTCTGCCTTCTGTTAGATAGCCAATCCTCTATCCATGCCAGAATATTACCCCCAATCCCGTGATTTTTTATCTTAAGTAATAATCTTTTGTGTGGCACCTTGTCAAATGCCTTTTGGAAGTCTAAATACATTACGTCCACTGGTTCCCCTTTATCCACCCTATATGTTACTTCCTCAAAGAACTCCAGCAAATTTGTCAAACATGACTTCCCCTTCATAAAATCATGCTGACTTTGTCCTATTAAATTATGATTATCCAAATGTCCTGTTACTGTCTCCTTAATAATGGACTCCAAAATGTTACCTACCACAGATGTTAGGCTAACCGATCTATAGTTTCCAGCCTTCTGTCTACTGCCCTTTTTAAATAAGCGTGTTACATTAGCAGTTTTCCAGTCTGCCGGGACCTTTGCCGAGTCCAGGGAGTTTTGGAAAATTATTACCAATGCATCCACAATCCCTACCGCCACTTCCCTCAAGACCCTAGGATGTAAGCCATCAGGTCCAGGTGATTTATCTGCCTTGAGTCCCATTATTTTACCGAGTACCACTTCCTTAGTGATTTTGATCGTGTTTAGCTCCTCCCCCCCTTTAGCCCCCTGTTTGTCCAGTGTTGGGATATTCTTAGTGTCTTCTACTGTAAAGACTGATATAAAATATTCATTCAGTGTTTTTGCCATCTCCATATTTCCCACCATTAATTTCCTGGTCTCATCCTCTAAGGGACCAACATTTACTTTAGCCACCCTTTTTCTTTTTATATAACTATAAAAACTCTTACTATCTGTTTTTATATTTCTTGCTAATTTACTTTCATAATCTATCATCCCTTTCTTAATCAATCTTTTTGTAATTTTTTGCTGTCTTTAAAGTTTTCCCAATGCTCTATCCTCCCACTAGATTTGGCTACCTTATATGCCCTTGTTTTTAGTCGAATACTATCCTTAATTTCTTTACTTAGCCACGGATGGCTGTCTTTTCTTTTACACCCTTTTCTTCTCAGTGGAATATATTTATTTTGGAAGTTGTAAAATAACTCCTTAAATGTACACCACTGATCATGTATCGTCTTACCCTTTAATCTATTTTCCCAATCCACTCTACTCGATTCCGCTCTCATACCTTCATAGTCTCCTTTGTTCAAGCTTAGCATGCTTGTTTGAGATCCAACCTTCTCACCCTCTAATTGAATATGGAATTCAACCATGTTATGGTCACTCATTCCAAGGGGATCCTTTACTAGGACATTTTTAATTAATCCTGTCTCGTTACACAGGACCAGATCTAAGGTTGCTTGCCCCCTGGTCGGTTCAGTTACATACTGCTCAAGAAACCCATCCCTAATACACTCAATGAACTCATCCTCAAGGCAGCCCTGCCCAATTTGATTTGTCCAATTAATATGATAGTTAAAATCCCCCATAATTATAGATGTTCCCTTATTACAAGCCTCAACTATTTCCTAATTGATACTCCGCCCAACAGAGTTGCCACTGTTCAGAAGCCTATAGACTATGGCCACTAGTGTTTTTTTCCCCTTATTATTCCTTACCTCCACCCAAACTGTTTCATTATCCTGATCTTTTGACCCAATATCATTTCTCTGTATTACAGTGATTCCTTCCTTTATTAACATAGCCACCCCACCTCCCCTTCCTTCCTGCCTGTCCTTCCTGATCGTTAAATAACCTGATATGTTTAATTCCCAGGCATTGTCACCCTGCAGCCATGTTTTTGTAATGGCCACAAGATCATACACATATGTAGTTGCTTGTGCCATTAACTCGTCTATTTTGTTACGAATGCTACGTGCATTCAGATGGAGAACTTTCAAAGATGTTTTGTGACACTTAGTTCCTGCTTTTGCCCTTTTTATTACTTTACCTTTTACTCCATACCTTCTACCCCTTCCTGACACGCTCTGGTTTTTAATTTCCCCACTGCTACCTAAGTCTATGACCTTCTCTGTTGTCATTTTTATTATTTGCTCTCTAGGAACCTCCCCCCGACTAGTTAGTTTAAAGCCCTCTCTGCAGCCCTAGTTATATGATCCGCCAGGACTCTAGTCCCAGCACTGGCCAAGTGAAGCCCGTCCCAACGGAACAGCTCCCTCCTGCCCCAGTACTGGTGCCAGTGTCCCAGGAAGCAAAACCCATTTCTCCCACACCAGTCTTTGAGCCACGCACTTAACTCTCTAATTTTAATTGTCCTATCCAAATTCGCTCGTGGCTCAGGTAATAATCCAGAGATTATTACCCTTGTGGTTCTGCTTTTTAATTTGGCCCCTAGCTGCTCAAACTCCCTCAGCAGAACCTCCTTCCTTGTTCTATCTATGTCGTTGGTACCAACATGGACCACGACAACTGGATCCTCCCCCTCCCACTCCAAGTTTCTCTCCAGTCCAGAGGAGATGTCCTTAACCCTGGCACCGGGCAGGCAACACAGCCTTCGGGACTCTCGCTCTCGGCTGCAAAGAACTCTATTGTTGTATCCGTGTGTTAATGAAGACCCGGAAAGCAGGAGTCGATTTAACAAGTGTTTACTGAACAAAGTCTGGAGGTGAACTAAAACATACAAGACGCTATACAGGCTTATATACCCGAGTGGTCACTACCAGTACTACAGTACACAGGGGCCTCAAAAAAACATCGTTCCTCTTAAAGGTATATACACCACAATTCCTCCCCTTTTAGATAAACAGTACATAATATTTTAAGTAATCATTAATTAACATTTTTACCAGAACAATAATCTACACATTTGCTGAAGTTAATCAATTACAAATTCAGTCTCTCTGGAGGCTTCCTGACTCGGTCCGGATAACGCCTCAGTGGTGTAGTAGGTTTTGGTGGTGTAGTAGGTTCTTTTGGCAAGGTCGATTCAGCTTGAATGCCAGTGTCGGGTTCATCTGGTTCCAGTATCACCGGATCGGAGGTAGATACTATGGGTATCTCTGCTTCATCATTAGGCGTATAGAGTTGTGGTGTAGGTTGTCCCTTTTCGGATGACTCTATGATCTGGTCAGCATGGTGCCTTATTATGCTTTTTCCAATGTCCACGGTATACATCAGCGGTCCTAGTCGTGTGCAAATAGTTCCAGGCTGCCATTTCTCGGTTCAGTAGTCCCGGGCCAAAACTTGTTGACCTATCTGGAAGGTTCTAGTTGGCCTTTCATTCATGCCTTGAAATTGTCGGTTCTCTACGTCCCTTCTGATGTTTGGCTTGATCAAATCCAGCCGGCATCTTAGTGTCCTATTGAAAAACATCATGGTGGGGGTTTGCTTTGTAACCACATGTGTTGCATTCCTGTACGCAAACAAGAAGTTATCTACCTTATGTTGTAGATTTATGTCTTCATTACCCATGGCGGGATGGTATGGGGCGGACGTGTAGTGCTTAACCCCATTGTTTTTTAAGAACTTCCTGAATTCTTCGGATACAAATTGCGGTCCATTATCAGAACAGATCTGTTCAGGCAGCCCATTCCTGGTGAATATGGTCCTTAATACTGTGATGGTTTTTTCCGCGGTGGTGGAGGACATCTTTATTACCTCTGGCCACTTGGAGTGTGCATCAACCGCGATTAAGAACATTGAGTCCATAAATGGACCAGCAAAGTCGATATGTACCCTTTGCCAGGGAGATGAGGGCCACTCCCATGGATGTAGAGGGGCTTGTGGTGGGGCGTTTTGGACCTTCTGGCATCCTAGACAGCTCTTGGTCATTTCTTCGATGTCTCCATCGATACCTGGCCACCACACAAATGCTCTGGCTAAGTTCTTCATTTTCATTCCACCCAGATGCCCCTCGTGAAGCTCCTTTAGCACTTTATCCTGGAGTTTGGGTGGAATCACCACTCTGGATCCACACATCAAGGTTCCTCGGCACACTGACAGCTGTTCTCTTCTTTGCGAGAATGCTGGTAACAGTTGTTCGCCATGTGCTGGCCATCCCTTCATCGTTAAATCGTAGACTCGTGAGAGAGTCGGGTCATTTCTCGTTTCCTTTTCAATGGTAGAATTTGTCACTGGTAGACATTCAACTATGGTCGAGTGGAACATCTCCACGGGGTCCACTGTCGGTGCCTCTTCTACCGTTGGCAACGGTAGGCGCGATAAACCGTCAGCATTCCCATGCTGTTATGTTCCTTTGTATTCTATGTCATATTGGTGTGCCCCTAGGAAAAGGGACCACCTCTGTAGCCTTTCTGCTGTCATAATGGGAATGCCCTTTTTAGGGTTGAATATGGAGACGAGGGGTTGATGGTCAGTCAACAAGGTAAATTTTTGTCCGTGTAGGTAATGGTTGAATTTCTTCACGCCCCCACACCAGGCTGAGTGCCTCCCTGTCGATCTGGGCATAGTTACGCTCAGCTGAGTTCAATGAGCGTGACGCAAAAGCTATCGGCCGCTCCGAGCCATCAGGGAATTTATGCGATAATACCGCTCCCATGCCGTAAGGGGATGCATCGCACGCCAGTCTGATTGGCAGTGATGGCAGAGCGACTACAAGAGGCCCCAGAGGCTCAGGTAGGCCTCACCAATCTCCAATCTCAGGCAAGGAGAGAGGTAAAAAGTATTCAAGGTGTGACGTCACCACAAAACAGGTAGGTGATTGGTTAGAGTATTTCTCTCATTTTAAAACTTTAATTCTGTGGTTTATAGCTTTTAAGGTTGCTGTGGTGTACCAAGGCCTTTCTGGTGCAGAGTGACTGTTGGTAAACCATTTAACTGGTTTAATTGGTTTAATTTAAATCCAATTAATTAAAGGGGATACTAGCATCTAAAATCGGGCAGAGGGTGTCCATAACTAACAATAAAAAATTTAATTAATTACA
The DNA here is from genome assembly GCF_052327205.1 of Somniosus microcephalus. Classification (NCBI taxonomy): domain Eukaryota; kingdom Metazoa; phylum Chordata; class Chondrichthyes; order Squaliformes; family Somniosidae; genus Somniosus; species Somniosus microcephalus. Next base: position 126,899,031 of record NC_140994.1, read on the forward strand.
TAGAATGGAGCAGGTGATGTGTTACTGTTGTGAGATGTGGGAGCCGGTGAACCCCATTGAGGCTCACGGTGATCACGTCTGTGACAAGTGTCTGCTGCTACAGGAACTCCAGCTCCGTGTTGATGAGCTGGAGTCTGAGCTTCAGACACTGTGACACATCAGGGAGGGGGAGAAGTATCTGGACTCTGTGTATCAGGAGGTGGTCACACCTATGAAGTTAAGTAATTCAGATGTAGCCCATGGTCAGTGACAGGACGGTGTGACTATGAGTGAGGCAGGTATGGGGATCCAGGAGGTAGAGCTGGAGGAGCCGCAGCCCTTGCTCTTGACCAACAGGTTCGAGGTTCTTACTCCCTGTGGGGACAGGAGCAGGGACTGCAGGGAGGATGAGCAACCTGGCCACAGCACCGTGGAACGGGGGGCCATTCAAGAGGGGGGAGTAAATAGAAATGTTGTAGTGGTAGGGGACATTATTATTAGGGGGATAGATAGAGTTCTCTGCAGCCGAGAGCGAGAGTCCCGAAGGCTGTGTTGCCAGGGTTAAGGACATCTCCTCTGGGCTGGAAAGAAACTTGCAGTGGGAGGGGGTGGATCCAGTTGTCGTGGTCCATGTTGGTACAAACGACGTAGATAGGACTAGGAAGCCGGTTCTGTTAAAGGAGTATGAGCAGCTAGGGGTCAAATTAAAAAACAGAACCTCAAGGGTAATAATCTCTGGATTATTACCTGAGCCACAAGTGAATTTGGCTAGGACAAATAAAATTAGAGAGTTACATGCGTGGCTCAAAGACTGGTGTGGGAGAAATGGGTTTTGCTTCCTGGGACACTGGCACCAGTACTGGGGCAGGAGGGAGCTGTTCCGTTGGGACGGGCTTCACTTGGCCAGTGCTGGGACTCGAGTCCTGGCGGATCATATAACTAGCGCTGTAGAGAGGGCTGTAAACTAACTAGTCGGGGGGATGTTCCTAGAGAGCAAATAATAAAAATGACAACAGAGAAGGTCATAGACTTAGGTAGCAGTGGGGAAATTAAAAATCAGAGTGTGTCAGGAAGGGGCAGAAGGTATGGAGTAAAAGTTAAAGTAATAAAAAGGGCAAAAGCAGGAACTAAGTGTCACAAAACATCTTTGAAAGTTCTCCATCTGAATGCACGTAGCATTCGTAACAAAATAGATGAGTTAATGGCACAAATAACTACATATGGGTATGATCTTGTGGCCATTACAGAAACATGGCTGCAGGGTGACAATGCCTGGGAATTAAACATACCAGGTTATTTAACGATCAGGAAGGACAGGCAGGAAGGAAGGGGAGGTGGGGTGGCTATGTTAATAAAGGAAGGAATCACTGTAATGCAGAGAAATGATATTGGGTCAAAAGATCAGGATAATGAAACAGTTTGGGTGGAGGTAAGGAATAATAAGGGGAAAAAAACACTAGTGGGCATAGTCTATAGGCCTCCGAACAGTTGCAATTCTGTTGGACGGAGTATCAATCAGGAAATAGTTGAGGCTTGTAATGAGGGAACATCTATAATTATGGGGGATTTTAACTATCATATTAATTGGTCAAATCAAATTGGGCAGGGCTGCCTTGAGGATGAGTTCATTGAGTGTATTAGGGATGGGTTTCTTGAGCAGTATGTAACTGAACCGACCAGGGGGCAAGCAACCTTAGATCTGGTCCTGTGTAACAAGACAGGATTAATTAAAAATGTCCTAGTAAAGGATCCCCTTGGAATGAGTGACCATAACATGGTTGAATTCCATATTCAATTAGAGGGTGAGAAGGTTGGATCTCAAACAAGCGTGCTAAGCTTGAATAAAGGAGACTATGAAGGTATGAGTGCGGAATTGAGTAGAGTGGATTGGGAAAATAGATTAAAGGGTAAGACGATACATGATCAGTGGTGTACATTTAAGGTGTTATTTTACAACTTCCAAAAAATATATATTCCACTGAGAAGAAAAGGGTGTAAAAGAAAAGACAGCCATCCGTGGCTAAGTAAAGAAATTAAGGATAGTATTCGACTAAAAACAAGGGCATATAAGGTAGCCAAATCTAGTGGGAGGATAGAGGATTGGGAAAACTTTAAAAGACAGCAAAAAGTAACAAAAAGATTGATTAAGAAAGGGAAGATAGATTATGAAAGTAAATTAGCAAAAAATATAAAAACAGATAGTAAGAGTTTTTATAGTTATATAAAAAGAAAAAGGGTGGCTAAAGTAAATGTTGGTCCCTTAGAGGATGAGACCAGGAAATTAATAGTGGGAAATATGGAGATGGCAAAAACACTGAATGAATATTTTGTATCAGTCTTTACAGTAGAAGACACTAAGAATATCCCAACACTGGACAAACAGGGGGCTATAGGGGGGGAGGAGCTAAACACGATCAAAATCACTAAGGAAGTGGTACTTGGTAAAATAATGGGACTCAAGGCAGATAAATCACCTGGACCTGATGGCTTACATCCTAGGGTCTTGAGGGAAGTGGCGGTAGGGATTGTGGATGCATTGATAATAATTTTCCAAAACTCCCTGGAATCAGCAAAGGTCCCGGCAGACTGGAAAACTGCTAATGTAACGCCCTTATTTAAAAAGGGCAGTAGACAGAAGGCTGGAAACTATAGACTGGTTAGCCTAACATCTGTGGAAGGGAAAATATTGGAGTCCATTATTAAGGAGACAGTAACAGGACATTTGGATAATCATAATTTAAGAGGACAAAGTCAGCATGGTTTTATGAAGGGGAAGTCATGTTTGACAAATTTGCTGGAGTTCTTTGAGGAAGTAACATATAGGGTGGATAAAGGGGAACCAGTGGATGTAGTGTATTTAGACTTCCAAAAGGCATTTGACAAGGTGCCACACAAAAGATTATTGCTTAAGATAAAAAATCACGGGATTGGGGTTAATATTCTGGCATGGATAGAGGATTGGCTATCTAACAGAAAGCAGAGAGTTGGGATAAATGGTTCATTCTCGGACTGGCAATCAGTAACTTGTGGTGTTCCACAGGGGTCAGTGCTGGGTCCCCAACTCTTTACAATCTACATTAACGATTTGGAGGAGGGGACCGAGTGTAACATATCAAAGTTTGCAGATGATACTAAGATGGGAGGGAAAGTAGTGAGTGAGGAGGACATAAAAACCTGCAAGGGGACATCGACAGGCTAAGTAAGTGGGCAGAGATTTGGCAGATGGAATACAATACTGGAAAGTGTGAGGTTATGCACTTTGGCAGGAAAAATCGTAGAGCAAGTTATTATCTTAATGGCAAGAAACTGGAAAGTACTGAAGTACAAAGGGATCTGGGGGTCCTGGTGCACGAAACTCAAAAGGTTAGTATGCAGGTGCAGCAAGTGATTAAGAAGGCCAATAGAATGTTGGCTTTCATTGCTAGGGGGATAGAATATAAAAATAGGGATGTATTGCTTCAGTTGTACAAGGTATTGGTGAGACCGCACCTGGAATACTGCATACAGTTTTGGTGTCCATACTTAAGAAAAGACATACTTGCTCTCGAGTCAGTACAAAGAAGGTTCACTCGGTTAATCCTGGGGATGAGGGGATGGACATATGAGGAGAGGCTGAGTAGATTGGGACTCTACTCATTGGAGTTCAGAAGAATGAGAGGCGATCTTATTGAAACATATAAGATTGTGAAGGGGTTGGATCGGGTGGATGCGGGGAGGATGTTCCCGATGATGGGTGAAACTAGAACTAGGGGGCACAGACTTAGAATAAGGGGCTGCTCTTTCAAAACTGAGATGAGGAGGAACTACTTCACTCAGAGGGTGGTAGGTCCATGGAATATGCTGCCCCAAAAAGCTGTAGAAGCTACATCATTACATAAATTTAAAACAGAAATAGACAGTTTCCTAGAAGTAAAGGGAATAAAGGGTTATGGAGAACAGGCAGGAATTTGGACATGAGTCTAGGTTCGGATCGGTCATGGCCCTGTGGGTAGCGAAGTGGGCCCAGGGGCCATGTAGCCTGATCCTGCTCCTATTTCGTGTGTCTAATGCTGTTAGATTCAGGAGATGGTTCAGTGATAGTAGATTGGCGGTTAGGATCAGATCAGCCATGATCTTATTGAATGGCAGAGCAGGCTCAAGGGGCCGATTGGCCTACTCCTGCTCCTATTTCTTATGTTCTTATGTTCTTATGTAACACTTCCTTGAACGTGATCAAGCCTTTGCATTTATGGAAGGCACGTTTACAGTCTTCGCTCCATTTCCAAATTACTCCCGATTGTAGCAGTGCGTTAAGAGGGTGCAGAACCGTTGACAAGTTCGGTAAAAATTTATGATAGTAATTTATTAATCCCAGGAACGACCTTAATTGTGAGACATTTTCAGGCGCTGGGGCTTTTACGACCGCTTCAATTTTTTCAGGTGATTTATGCAGCCCTTCTTCGTTACTGATATGGCCACAATATGATATTTGTTTCCGAAAAAATTCGCACTTGGGGCGATTTGCTCGTAGGCCCCGTTCTCTCAGTCTCATGAGCACCTGCTCCAAATTGGCAAGGTGCTCGTTGTCATTTTCTCCTGTTACAAGGATGTCGCCTAGGTAGCATTGAGTCCCTGGAATCCCTTGCAGTACTTGCTCCATAGCTCTTTGCCAGATAGCTGGAGCTGATGCTACTCCAAAAACTAGCCGATTGTACTGGTACAGGCCTTTGTGTGTGTTTATCGTGAGATACTTTTTAGAGGTCTCCTCAACCTCCATCTGTAGATATGCTTGTGCCAAGTCAATTTTGGTGAAACGTTTCCCTCCGGATAGTGAGGCGAAAATATCTTCTATCCTCGGAAGAGGATACTGTACCGTATGAAGAACCGGGTTTACAGTCACGTTGAAGTCCCCACAGATGCGAATTTTTCTCTGTTCTTCAGACTTATCATTATTCAACATTTTCTTCATGACCGGGATGATGGGTGTTGCCCACTCGCTCCAATCTACCTTGGATAACACGCCTGCTTTTTCCAAATTCTCCAGCTCTGCCTCGACTGCTGGATGAATTGCGTATGGCACTGGCCTTGCCTTAAAAAACTTGGGAATTGCCGCATCTTCTACTTTTATTGAGGCGGTGGCACCTTTCAGGGTTCCTAGTTCCTGTTGAAACACTTCTTTGGCGTTAGCCAAGATTTCTTTTAATCGTCCAGGGATGATGTCATCATCATTTTTTTTCTTACTGGTCACCGTCAGTGCCTGAATGGAGTGCCAGTCCAAACGTATCTTTCTGATCCATTCACGTCCCAACAATGGTGGACCACCATCTTACAGAACGTATAAATACAACTTCTGTATTTCCTTGCCGTTGTATACAACAGGCACCCTTATTTTCCCTCTGGGGTATACTTTCTGCCCTGTATATGCCTTCAAGATAATGGATGTGTCTTTCAAAGGTATATGCGGAAATAGCCGCTCGTAATCCCGTCGACTTATGACGGTCAGAGCTGATCCTGTATCTAGCTCCATTTTAACTGGGGACCCCGCTATTGTGAGGGTAACCCAAATGGTCTGGTAATCTTCTTTGGCAATTACATTATGTAATTTGAGACAGCTTAGTCTCTTGTTTCCGGAGTCGCTATCGCTCTTCTGGTCTTCGGAGCTACTGTCCGTCATCATTTGTACCTTCCTGTACTTTTCCTTATTGACCTTTTTACTGTCAGCGGATTTTTTTCCAGATTGGCATACACGTGCAATGTGTCCCATCTTCCCGCATTGCCTGCATGCTTTGTCCTTGAACCAGCAGTCCCTCTGGTCATGGGTGGATCTGCCGCAGCGATAACATCTCTCGAAACCCCGTGTCATTTCATGGGTGCCGAAGTCCTGTGGCTTTTGCTGTATCTCTGCAGCTCCTCTTGCTGCTGCTTCGTATGATACAGCCACACTGAAAGCCTTGTCCAGTGTCAAATCTTTCTCAGAAAGTAGTCTTTTCTGTGTTCCTTCGCTTAGGAGACCACAGACGAATTTGTCTCGTAGAGAATCTGCCAGTCCTGCCCCAAATTGGCAGTGCTTAGACAGCTTTCGTAATTCAGTGAGGTAATCAGCGTTACTTTCATTCTTGTGCTGATTCCTCCTGAAGAATTTGAATCGTTCCGCTATCAGCAGCGGTGTTGGGTTTAAGTGCTCCTGTAGGGTATCAACAATCTCCTTAAAATTCTTGTCCATCGGTTTGGCTGGAGTGATCAAGTTTCATAACAGCCCGTATGTCCTTGCGCCCATCAGATTTAGAAGTACCGATGCCTTTTTAACATCCGCTACTTCATTCGCCTTGCAATATACCTCCACGCTTTCCACATATGTGGTCCAATCCTCTATATCACTATCGAAAGCAGTAATATTGCCAGTCTTAGGCATCCTGAAAATCAAAAATGGCGCCTCCCGCGCTTCCTCTTCTTCCCTGTCGAGTCAAGATGGCGCCTCCCATGCTTTCCGCCGCTGCCGCTGCTGCCAACGCTGTTCTCCGCGTTTTTTTTTTAATTACATATATATTTTTAAACAGTTTCTCCGTCACTCCGTCGGACTCTCTGGGACTTTCCCCCCCCTTTGCTTGGTCCGAACGCCAACCTGCTTTGCAGCGCCGGCCGTGTCCTGAGTGCTCCACCCTCTGTCTCTGTTTGCTTCTGCCTTACGACTCGCTGACCAGCCCCGCTGCAGAGCTACCCGATCGAGCCGCAGCCCGCCGCCCAGGAAGGATTTGTGCAGTACCTGCCACCAGCCCGTTTAGCTGGTGAAACCACAGTTTTTTTTTCTTCGACCTTCGTCTGAGGAATCGATCTCCTTGAGGTGCTGCCGAATTGCAGGTAAGTTCGTTTCTAACTCGTCGCCACTGTTGTATCCGTGTGTTAATGAAGACCCAGAAAGCAGGAGTCGATTTAACAAGTGTTTACTGAACAAAGTCTGGAGGTGAACTAAAACATACAAGACGCTATACAGGCTTATATACCCGAGTGGTCACTACCGGTACTACAGTACACAGGGGCCTCAAAAAAACATCGTTCCTCTTAAAGGTACATACACCACATCTATCTATCCCCCTAACGATACTATCCCCTACCACTACAACATTTCTTTTAACTCCCTCCACTTGAATGGCCTCCCGCTCCACGGTGCTGTGGCCAGGTTGCTCATCCTCCCCGCAGTCCCTGTTCCCATCCTCACAGGGAGTAAGAGCCTCGAACCTGTTGGACAAGTGCAAGGGCTGCGGCTCCTCCAACACTACCTCCTGGATCCCCCTACCTACCTCACTTCTAGTCACACCATCCTGACCCTGGCCACGGACTACATCTGAATTAATTAATCTAATTGGTGTGAATACCTCATGATACACAGAGTCCAGGTAACTCTCCCCCTCCCTGATGTGTCTCAGTGTTTGAAGCTCGGACTCCAGCTCTTCAACACGGAGCCGGAATTCCTCGAGCAGCCAACACTTACTGCAAATGTGATCACCGTGAGCATCAATGGTGTTCACCAGCTCCCACATATTGCAGCAGCAACACCACACCTGATCTCCCATTCTATGTAATTAATTAAATTTATTAATATTATTCTTAAATACCCTCTGCCCCAATTCTAGATGGTGAATATCACACCTTAGAAACTATAAACCACGGAGATTTAAGCTTAAAAAGGGAGAAATACTTACCAACCAATCACTTACCCGTTTTCTGGTGACATCACACTTGGATTACTTTTTAACTCTCTGCTTTCCTCCGAGTTCCGAGTTCGGAGACTGGTACACCTTACCTGGTCTCTGGGGCCTTTTATAGCCCCGCTCTGCCACTCGAGATTCCCGCCGACGCTGTGACGCCTTACCTGGGTCTCTGGGAATTTTATAGCCCCGCTCTGCCACTCGAGATTCCCACCGATGCTGTGAGGCCTTACCTGGGTCTCTGGGAATTTTATACCCCGCTCTGCCGCTCGAGATTCCCACCGACGCTGTGACGCCTTACCTGGGTCTCTGGGAATTTTATAGCCCCGCTCTGCCACTCGAGATTCCCACCGATGCTGTGAGGCCTTACCTGGTCTCTGGGAATTTTATAGCCCCGCTCTGCCACTCGAGATTCCCACCGACGCTGTGAGGCCTTACCTGGGTCTCTGGGAATTTTATAGCCCCGCTCTGCCACTCGAGATTCCCACCGACGCTGTGAGGCCTTACCTGGGTCTCTGGGAATTTTATAGCCCCGCTCTGCCACTCGAGATTCCCACCGACGCTGTGAGGCCTTACCTGGTCTCTGGGGACTTTTATAGCCCCGCTCTGCCGCTCGAGATTCCCGCCGACGCATTCCGGTAGGCGAACAGGAAATTGTCCACCTTGTGCTACAGTGGAATGTTGTCATTGTACATAGTCTTTATTGCCTTCTTAAAGGTTTGTACGAACCTCTCAGCCAATCCATTTGTGGCTGGATGATACGGGGCACATGTGTAATGCCTTACCCCATTCCTTTTCATAAATCTTCAAAACTCTTCGGACATTAACTGTGGTCCGTTATCAGAGCAAATCTGCTCTGGCAAGCCGTTCCTGGCAAAAATAGTCCGTAGGACTGCAATAGTTTTCTCCGTGGTGGTGGAGGACATTTTTATCACCTCAGGCCATTCGAGTGCGCATCCACGGCTATTAAAAACATTGAGTCCATGAATGGACCAGCAAAATCAATATGCACCCGTTGCCATGGAGATGAGGGCCACTCCCATGGGTGTAGAGGGGCATGTGGTGGTGCATTTTGGACCTTCTGGCATCCTGAGCAGCTCTTTGTCAGGTCCTCGATTTGCTGATCGATCCCCGGCCACCACACATAAGCCCTAGCAAGGCTTTTCATTTTCACCCCTCCCAGATGACCTTCGTGAAGGACATTGAGCACTCTCTCCCTTAACTTGGGTGCAATTACCACTCGGGATCCACACATCAAGGTCCCCTGGCATACTGACAGCTGTTCTCTTCTGGATGAGAATGCTGGCAACAGTGAGTCGCCATGTGCTGGCCATCCCTTCACCGCCAAATCATATGCCCGAGACAGTGTCGGGTCATTTCGAGTCTCCTTCTCTATACCAGCGTTAGTTACTGGCAAGCATTCAATTATAGTCGAATGAAATATTTCGACAGGAGCAACTGCTGGTGCTTCCTCCGCAGTAGGCAGTGGCAGGCGTGATAGCCCATCAGCATTTCCATGCTGTTTCGTGCTCTTATACTCGATTTCATATTGGTGCGCCCCTAGAAAAAAGGACCATCATTGTAGCCGTTGCGCAGTCATCACCAGAACGCCCTTCTTTGGATTAAAGATGGAGACAAGTGGTTGGTGGTCAGTCAGCAAGGTGAACTTATGCCCGTGCAGATAGTGATTGAACTTTTTCACTCTCCACACTAGGCTGAGGGCCTCCCTGTCAATCTGGGCGTAGTTACGCTCGGCTGAGGTTAGTGATCGTGACGCAAAGGCTATTGGCCTCTCTGAGCCGTCCGAGAATTTGTGCGACAGCACCGCTCCAATGCCGTAGGGTGACGTATCACATGCCAACCGAATTGGTAATGCCAGGTTGTAATGGGCCAATACCTCTTTCGATGTGATCAGTGTTTTGCTCTTCTGGAAAGCTCATCTACATTCGTCACTCCACTTCCATGGCACCCCAGTTTGCAGTAGGGTGTTCAGTGGGTGTAGTATTGTAGACAAATTTGGCAAGAACTTATGGTAGTAGTTTACCAGCCCGAGGAACGACCTCAGTTGTGACACGTTGTAAGGTGCTGGAGCCTTGACTACTGCCTCAATCTTCTCTGGGGACTTATGTAACCCCTCTTTATCGATAACATGGCCACAATACGAGATCTGTTTACTAAAAAACTCGCATTTGGGGCGGTTAGCTCGGAGCCCATATTCCTGCAATCGAGTGAGCACCTGCTCCAGGTTGGCAAGGTGATCACTGTCATTTTTGCCCGTGACCAGTATGTCGTCCAAATAACACTGGGTCCCTGGAATCCCTTGCAGGACTTGTTCCATTGCCCCCTGCCAAATAGCCGGAGCTGATGCTACCCCGAATACCAGCCGGTTGTATTGGTAGAGACCTTTATGGGTGTTGATCGTGAGGTACTGTTTCGAGGCTTCTTCTACCTCCATTTGCAGGTACGCCTGGGCCAGATCAATCTTAGTGAAGCGTTTCCCTCCAGAGAGCGCGGCGAAAATATCTTCAATCCGCGGAAGTGGATATTGTACGGTGTGAAGGACCGGGTTCACTGTTACCTTAAAGCCCCCACGGATGCGGACTTTCCTTGGTTCCCCAGGCGTGCTGCTCAACGACTTTTTCATCACAGGGATGATGGGTGTAGCCCACTCGCTCCAGTCTACCTTGGACAGTACACCTGAACGTTCCAGACTCTCCAGCTCTGCTTCGACGGCTGGCCGAATCGCATAAGGTACCGGTCTGGCCTTAAAAAATTTTGGGCTTGCGTTTCCTTCAATTTTAATCATTGCTGTCATGCCTTTTAGTGTTCCGAGTCCTTGCTGGAACACTTCTTTCGCGTCAGTTAGGATCTTTGACATTCGCCCAGGTGTGACGTCGTCATCCTTTTTGTCAGCCACAGTCAGTGCCTGTATGGAATGCCAATATAGCTGTATCTTTCGGATCCATTCACATCCTAGTAGTGGTGGTCCTCCATCTGGCAATACATAGAGGTCCATTTTTGGTGTTTCCTTGCCGTTATATATAACGTTCACCCTTATTTTCCTTTGGGGTAGACTTTTTGCCCTGTGTACGTCTTCAAGACAATCTTTGTATCTCTCAAGGGTATATGTGAGAATAGCCGCTTGTAGTCCCTTCGGTTTATGATTGTTAGGGCTGATCCTGTGTCCAATTCCATTTTCACTTGGACTCCTGCTATCTTGAGCGTGACCCAGATAGTTTGGTGATCCGCCGTTTTGATCACATTATGTAGTTTCAGACAACCCAGCTCCTTGCTTCCGGAGTCTGTATCACTCTTCTGTTCGTCTGAACTACTCTCCGTCACCTTATGTACCTTCTTGACCTTCTCCTGTGGAGATTTCTTGCTGCTGGTTTTCTTTCCCGACCTGCAGACTCTTGCTATGTGTCCTACTTTTCCACACTGTCTGCACACTTTGTCCTTGAACCAGCAATCATTATGGTCGTGTGTTGTTCTGCCGCAGCGATAGCACTTCACTGTTCCGTATGACATTTCATTTGTGCCATATTCTTGCGCTCTCCATTGTATCTCTGCAGCGCCCTGTGCTGCTGCTTCGTGTGATACTGCAATGCTGAAAGCCTTGTCCAGCGTAAGATCCTTTTCTGATAGAAGCCGTTTCTGGGTTCCTTCACTTTGAAGCCCACACTCAAACTTGTCCCTTAAAGTATCTGCTAGTCCCGTTCCAACCTGGCAGTGCTTCGATAGCTTGCGCAGTTCCGTTAAATACTCAGCATTACTTTCATCTTTATGCTGGTTGCTTTTGTGAAACTTAAATCTTTCTGCTATCAGCAGCGGTGTGGGGTTTAAGTGGTCTTGTAGGATTGACACTATGTTTTCAAAATCCTTTTCTACAGGCTTCTCTGCGGTTACTGGGCTTCGTAGTAAGCCATATGTTTTTGTACCCATTGAATTCAACAATACCAGCGCTTTCTCGTCATCTGGCACTTCATTCGCCTTGCAGTATACTTCTATGCGTTCGACATATGTCGTCCAATCTTCAACTTCATTGTCGAACGCTGTGATACTGCCACTCTTCGGCATTTTTGGGTGTGGTTAGACTGGCTTAAAATGGCGTCTCCCGCGCTTTCCTTTCTTCACCGCTGCGGCTTAAAATGGTGTCTCCCGCGCTTTCCTTTCTTTCCCGCTGCGGCTTAAAATGGCATCTCCCGCGCTGCTGCCAACGGCGCTCTCGGCGGTCCTCGTGGCAATGGCAGCACCTCGCGTTTTCCTGCACGCCTCTCTCCCCCGTTGACGCTGCTCAGCCCTTGAACTCCGGCTGCGCTCTGCTCTCTCTCCCCCGTTGACACCGCTCGTTCCTGAACACCGGCTGCGCCCTGTGCGCTCTGCCCTCTCTCTCTCCCCCGTCGACGCTGCTCGGCCTTTTTCTGTGCCGCTCGGTCTGGCTGTAGCCCGCAGCTGTCCGGGAAGGGTCTGCGCAGTACCTGTTGCCAGCCCATTTCGCTGGACCACCGTGACTGGAAAGCCAAGCCTGGCTCTCGACAGCCTCCCCTGCGATGCTCAAATCTCCACTGGATGACTGGGCGGTTGCCCGTGGTCGACGCCCGTGCTTCTGGACTCGACCTTCTTCCACTGTTCTCCAGGAGCAAATCCCTGGGAGGTGATGCAGAGTTGCAGGTACGTTCGAACTTGCTCGTCGCCACTGTTAGATCCCTGTATCTTAATATTGTGTCCTTCAATAATCAGACAACAAACTGCAGGGAACGATTTAACAGGTGTTTATTGAATGAGGGTTACTCTTGAACTAACTGTACAGATCACTACTCAGGGTTTATATACAGGTGTGGTCACTGCCGGTACTACAGTATACAGGAGCTGTAAAAAGTAGTTCTCCTCTTAAAGGTACATACATTACACACCCTCCATAAACTTAAGCTCATCCAAACCTCTGCTGCCCGTGTCCTTACTCGCACCAAGTCCTGTTCACCCATCACCCCTGTGCTCGCTGACCTACATTAGCTGGTTGAGCAAAACACGTCAATTTTTAAATTCTCATCCTTGTTTTTGAATCACACCTTGGCCTCTCCCCTCCCTATCTCTGTAATCTCCTCCAGCCCTACAACCCCCCAAGATATCTGCACTCCTCCAATTCTGGCCTCTTGCACATCCCCGATTTTAATCGCTCCACCATTGGCGGCCGTACCTTCAGCTGCCGAGGACCTAAGCTCTGGAATTCTCTCCCTAAACCTCCTTTAAGATGCTCCTTAAAATCTATCTCTATGACTAAGCTTTTGATCACCTGCCCTAATATCTCCTTATGTGGCTCGGTGTCAAATTTTGTTTAATAACGCTGCTGTGAAGCTCCTTGGGACATTTTACTATGTTAAAGGTGCTATATAAATACAAGTTGTAGTTGTTGTTGATCTCTCCCTCCCCCCAAATTTGGCCGCCCACCCCTCCACGATCTCTCCCTCCCTCCCCGCGATCTCTCCCTCCCTCCTTCCTCGCTGCCGAGCTCCAAGCATCACCCCCCCCCAACCAGCTGAAATGTATTATCACATGGTTTGTCACATGGTTTAGTAAGAGCATGCTCAGTTCGCTCTGGCTGAGTAAACAAACACCTTAACTAGCAACTCATCTTGTCTCTGTCCTTCACTTACTCTACCCACATACATTACACTTTTGGCGACGAGGATGGGCTCCCAAAGCCATTTTTAGGGATCATGGAAGGACACAGTGTTCAACCAACGAGTGGAAAAGTTTAAGGTGAATTTGTGCCACATAAACTGAATCTGTTGCGATGCTTTACTGTTAATGCTGATACAGAATTGTCTGTGCTTCATCTTTGCGTGTATGTATACACAGCAACAACAGCGTTGATTCTCACACAGGTAGCGTGCTGAGTCACTGTTCAACGGGATCGGGACAATCATGGCCGCATCTAGGGGATTCACCGGAAGCCTCGGCATGTATGACCAAGCTCGCGAACCATTCAGTTCTTACATTGAGTGGATGGAGATGTTTTTTAAGGCCAATAACATTATTGAGACCGAAGGTGCAGATGAGAATGTTCAAGCTCAAAATAAAGTAATTCGTGAATGTAAAAAAAGCAATTTTTCTAACGGGCCAGATGTCTGTGGAACATTGACAAATCATGTGATAATACATTAAACCAACCACATATATTCTCCGATTGTTGGGGACCGTCCCCAGCAGGCCCCGGCTGCGACCTTCTACCGCTGGTTTTCCCGCCCGGCAGCCAGCCAGCCAGCCTTTCAATCTGGCCGGCTACGGACAGTAAACAAAGTTAAAAAAATACTAATGAGGTCCTGCCATTAAATTTGGCAGGATCTCCACCTTCCCAGGATTTCTGAATTTCCTGGCCACAGACACATGCCCCCGTTCCCTCCCCATAAATATCGAGGCCTATGTGTGTATGGGTCTCTCTCTATCTTCTGTGTGACTTGCTTGCTCCCTCACTGTGTGCATCTCTCTCTTTCTCACTGCATATTCTGTGTAGTGCTGTCTCTCTTTCCACCTCTATGTGTGCGTTGTAAGATTGGCAAAATTTCTGCATCTCCCCGAAGGTTATTATCAATAAAAGGGACCCTGCATGGACATTTTAAAATAAAAAAAGGGTACCCAAGATGGCATCCGTGCCTCATGGCAGAAAGGCTGTGGGATTCCAAAATGGATTCTGCAGCGCAGACAGCTTGGGAGAAATCAAAACTAAGGCTGCAGGCTTTCTGTGAAGAGAAACTTTGTGTTTTGGTGAGACAGGACTTTGAATTATGTATTAGACCGAATTGGAGACAGATCTAAATTCAGTGAGGCCTACAGTTAAAGCCATCAAACAGTCTGCATACATAATCGGAAACAGATTAAACACAGCCATCGAGGCTGGACAAGCCCATCAAAGAACTTTCAGGACAATACAAGTCAATTATTGGGCCGGTGGATGCGATTACCGGCCATCTAAAAACCGTCAGTATAGATTGCGACCATTGTTTAAACTAGCCCGCCAAGTTTAAGACAAAGAACTAACCTGATTTGGCGCGAATATAAGGGTTTTCAAAAGGGTATAACTGAAGGCCCCGGGTAGCAATCGGCCCCTACTGCGACTGCTGGCTTGCTTGCTCCCTGCTCTGCCCACCCCTGTTCTCCTGCGCTTGGCCCTTGCTCTTGGGAGGGGAACGAAACCCAAGTCCATAGCCATCCAGGACGCCCAGGCCGCAGAAGGGGGCAAGGCGAGGTTGAGCAGATAGTTCAGGACTTGTATAATAGTCTTGTAAGATGAGGAAGAAGACGATAATAATTCAATAGGGCAGCGAAAAACGTAACGATTAATTAAACCAAGCGCCTAGTTATAAGTTGACGCTTGGGGGAGAAAGTCCTTAAGGACGGTGAAGACAAGCATCTTGTTGAACACTGCAAATAAAGGCAGGTGTCCACGCCATGACGAATATGCTGGCATTCAATGCCTGGCTAGTAAAATCTGAGCAGTAAAAACTGCTAATCGTCTCATCGACGTAACGTTACTGCCGACGACCGTCCGAGGGAGAAGAGGAGAACCCATCGGGACGAGACGACAATGATAGCGGAGTAGAAGAAGGTGTGTCACAGCAGCAGCTCCAGCACTGCACTCCTGAAGGCCACGTGGCGATGGGGTACTAAGAGGACAGAGAGCTAAACCTCAAAACCTGTATTTCCTTTCAACAGTTGGCTTTGATTTTGAATTGGTGAGCATGAATTCTAGCCCCTCATAGCTTAATCTAGTTAGGTATAGGGGTGGGATAATGATAAGGGGATTGTTAAGATAGTTGTTTTCCCTCGATGTGCCTTGTGTTCCCCATTCCCTGCATAAGTGTAGTTATTTGTATTTGTCTGTAATTTTATATTAGTAACTTCTTTCAAGGCTGTATCAATTTTTCTGTTCAATAAAATCTTGGTTTTGCTTACATCCAAACCACCTGTCTACTCGAGTTTTCTGTATCGCTGCCTGTACCTAAGTCCGGTGTCTAGAACCCAGGGGTGTGGGAGCGATTCGAACCGCTCACAAACAGTCAGGGGCATAACTGACTGGGCACGCGCCACACCCGCCACCCCCTACAGAAATGGCGACCGCGGCAGGACACCGGCATCAGGGTTGCGATATGGTAGACAATGGTTCGGATGAGCGAACCGTTATGGAGGAAAGGATTTCTGATTATGTGTTTAGCCAGGAGAATATCACTAAGAAGTGGATCACCACTCTGTTAAAGGCTGGGTGCCCGGTAGATGCAGCAGCCAAGTGGAGAGAGGGAAAGGGACACAAGAAGTCCTTACAGAAGGCAGTTTGGCTGATGTGCTTTAAAAAGCAGATCCAGCTTCTGGATGGGCTCGTTGCCGCACAGGCAATCGAGTTAAGGGAGTCAGCCCTGGAGATCCAGGATAAGACTCTCGCAGGGGAAAAGTTGCTTGTAGCTTTGCAGGCTTTGAACCAAGAAAGAGTGCATCTAGTGAGGGAACACAAGGCCCAGTTGGAATACCTACGGTGCCAAGTCACTGAGGCCAAGGGAAATGAGTCAAGGTTGCGGGAGAAAAACGCCCGCATGGCAAGGCAGGTTAGGGAACAGGAAGAGAAACTGCAGGAGGTAAAAGCCGCTTGCAAGCTGGCGAATAAACAGGGGTTTGAGGAGGCAGACCACGGCCCCTGTAAAGAGAGGATAGAAAATCTGAGCCGGGCCCTCCAGAAGGCAAAAGGCATGGTATGCCTCATAAGTCCAAAGGCAGGTCAGGCAGATTTTATGGGGAATGAGGGGAGAACAGTTCCAATGTCACCGGTAGTGCCTAGGGATGACCCAGTTGAGAGAGCAGAGACCTCACGACCACCACCCATAGCGTCAAGTTTCAGCGAGGTTTAGCAGCAAGGGGGGGTGGAACCCAGCCAGAGGTGAAGGCGGAGGTAGAGCAACCCCCGCCTGAAAAGTCAGAACCGGAACCGATGTGCCCAGCACGGCATCGAAGGGTCAACCCACCTGCAAATGGTGAAGATGAGGGACCCCTCCAAAACCAGTTCGTATTACCCTTTAACACCCAACAGCTTAGGGTTATGGTCAACCATATCACGAAGCTTTCCGCCAAGGGAGACCCCTCGATCCACTGCAGGGAAATAGAGCAGACCGCCAGTGTCAATGACTGCGATGACGCTGAGAAGGCCAAGATGTTGCTATTCTCCCTGGAGAGTAATCTCCTCCAATCCCTCTCTGAAGAGTGTAAAAGGGGACAGAGCGGGTAGGAGGAGCTTAGAGACGCGGTTCTGAAGGCCATGGGGATGGATGAGGGAAGTCCTTTCTCCCGCATGGAGAAGACGGTACAGCTCTCAGGGGAGACCCCGCAGGCTTTTGCGGACCGGTTGTGGCCGGTGTACCAGAAAGCCTGCCCGGGGACATGGGACCGGGGATTCCTGAACAGGGATTCTCTGACGCATTGGCACCGTTGTCTAGTGGCGAACAGCTTGCCACAGGTTCGGGCCAAGGCAGAAGCCTGGTTCGACCCCAAAGATCCCCAGACCACAGAGATCACGGTAATTAGGCAGCTCACTCTGGCCTATAAAAACGGTAGGGGAGCCGATGCACACCCACCCAAGGGTAAGCTGCATGAGGTAAAACCCGAACCGGGTAGGAAAGAGTGGCACCAGGAAGGGAGTGACCCCCCCAGCACAAAGACCAATTGTTACAGGTGTGGGAAGGATGGTCACTGGTGGAAGGAGTGTAAGAACCCTTGGAAGGATAACAGGGGAAAGCATCCCACAGTCCTGTAGTGATCAATAACATGCCATTCTATAGTGGACACTAGTTGGAGCCGTAGAGCTGTGTAGAGCTATATATAAGACTACACTACCCAGCTGTATATATATTAAGACTACATTACCCATGAGGCACTAGGCTACCCACAAGGCAACAGTCAAGATGGCAGCCTGCACACAGGAGCACACATGCTGCATCTCTACAGATACTGTACCTAGACAACGTGTACTAAATAAATGACTAGCTAGAAGCTAGCTGTGTTCATAATAAGAATGTCTAGTTATTAATGAACATAACATGGTACCAGGGTGGTGAAGATCTGCTGAAAATTGTGAAAAGCGACATGGAGAATTTGAAGCCACCAGAGTGTTTGAGTCTCGAGGGAAATGTCGACTACAATTGGTGGATTTTTAAACAACAATTCGAACTCTACATTGCAGCTATCGGATTCGGTACGAAGCCAGACGCAAGGAAGATAGCGTTGCTGCTCACGGTTGCAGGCCCACAGGCGATAGAGGTATTTAATACATTTGTATTTAATCCAGCGGAGAACAGAGAAAAATTAGAAGATGTGCTAAAAAAAATTGATGCACATTGCTCTCCCAAAAAGAATGAGACGTATCAAAGATACATCTTCCGTTCTCGGACACAGCAACAAAATGAGACTTTTGATAGCTTTATAACTGATCTGAAACTGAAAGCACAGACATGTAATTTCTCTGAGCTCAAAGCATCCATGATTCGTGACCAGATTGTGTTTGGTATTCATGATAAAAAAGTCAGGGAACGTCTGTTGAGAGAAACCGAACTAAATTTGGAAAATGCAGTGAAAATATGCCAAGCCAGCGAGCTAGCTCGAAAGCACGCGAAGACCTTCAGTGAAATCAATAATGATGCGATTGTAATGAGTGATAATGCTGCTGTCGGTGCTGTGTCCTATAAGGGGAAGAAACGTGGGCAGAACAGAAATGAAAAGCAATCGGAGGATGAAATTTTTAATTGTAAACGCTGTGGTTACAAACACCAGTTAAGACAATGCCCAGCGTTTGGAAAAATGTGCACAAAGTGTAATGGAAAGAATCACTTTGCCAAACAATGCTTTTCAAAAGTACAAACTAAGAAAGGGCAACGAGTTAATGTAATTGAGGACACTGATTTAAGTGAGACAATTTTTGTAGGAATGGTGTCATGTGACAATATCAAAAAGGAAACAGAAAATGTGCAGCCCTCAGAAATGGACAATGCTGAACATAAAGTTAATGCAGTAAAAGAGGACAAATGGATGATCCCACTGCAGGTAAATGGAGCATTAGTTACCTTGAAACTAGACACTGGGGCAAAAGCAAACTTAATCAGTATGAGTGACATTAACAATATGAAAGAAAAGCCCAAAATACAGAAAAAGTCAGTACTACTGAAGGACTATAATGGACAGAAAATAGATAGCTTAGGTGTATGCAGACTCAAAGTGACAGTCAAAGACAAAGTGCATCATCTCATGTTTTCTGTTGTGGCTGAAAGACTTGATTCGATACGAGGTGACAAAGCTTGTGAAGACTTAGAACTGGTCAAGCGAGTCTACCGTATAAACTGTGCCATAAGCAGACCAGCTGACTCAGGTGATGAAGCAGAGAGCCCATCAAGGATGAAAAGGCCAAAGGGTATCCATGTCTTCAAAAAGCCTAGTTTCTCCAAGAAGAAAGAAAAAGACTTTAAGGTCAAAGAAAAGCACAAAGAGGAAAAACACAAGGAGAAAAAGTCCAAAGATATAACCGCAGCAGATGTTGTTAAGCAGTGGAAAGAGAAAAAGAAAAAGAAGAAGCCTGCACCAGAGCAGGAAGCAGTTCCGGTGGATACTCCTTCTTCCCTCAGGCCAATCTTTGGTGTTCCATTAGCCGAGGCTGCTGAGAGGACTATGCTGTATGATGGGATCCAGCTGCCAGCAGTTTTTCGAGAGTGCATTGACTACATTGAGAGTTATGGAATGAAGAGTGAAGGAAACACTGAAACACTCTCCAAGCAAAGATCGCAAGGAGACCTCGATCTATACAAGAGCAGATTGATGACAATGCCACAACTGCATCTTGTCATTCACCGCCAGAACAATCTCATGAAGACACATCAGACTTACCCGTGTTGAGAAGATCCACACGTGAAGTAAAAGAGCCTGATAGACTTAATCACAGAAACCCCACAGTGCAGATAGAGGCCATTTCGGCCCATCGAGCCTGCACCGACACATATCCCACCCGATCCCCGTAACCCCTACACCAACACATATCCCACCCTATCCCCGTAACCCCACATATTTAATCCCCCTAACAGTAAGGGTCAATTTATCATAGCCAATCAACCTAACCCGCACATCTTTGGACTGTGGGAGGAAACCAGAGCACCCGGAGGAAACCCACGCAAACACGGGGAGAATGTGCAAATTCCACACAGACAGTCGCCCGAGGCCGGATTCGAACCCGGGTCCCTGGCGCTGTGAGGCAACAGTGCTAACCATTATGCCACCGTGTCTTTGAGTACAATGTAAAACTTTGAAAATGTGTTGACTGTTTTGAAAATGTTTATGTTTATAGAGCACTAACAAAAGTGTTACTGATATTATCTTTATTGTTTTCTTGAAAGTTGATTGATATTGATTTTGTTAAACCTCAAAGAAAGGGGGTTGTAGTGATCAATAACATGTCATTCTATAGTGGACACTAGGTGGAGCCGTAGAGCTGTGTAGAGCTATATATGAGACTACACCACCCAGCTGTATATATATTAAGACTACATTACCCATGAGGCACTAGGCTACCCACAAGGCAACAGTCAAGATGGCAGCCTGCACACAGGCGCACACATGCTGCATCTCTACAGACACTGTACCTAGACAACATGTACTGAATAAATGACTAGCCAGGATTTGAGGAATCACTTCCTCTGGGGGGCAGGAAAAGTAAAGAATGGTGAGATCGTAGTTATCCCAGCTAAGAAAGGGAAGGGGACCCTCTGCACCATGAAGCCCAAAGAGGATGATAACCTTGGGCTCAGGTTTGCAACACCCCACCAGAGTTCCAGGCATTTGTGCAGGCCCACCTGGCCACATTTGCCACGCACAAACATGACTGCGGGAGGGTCACAGGGTTTGAGGTCTGAGTAGATGGGGACCCCATGGCCCAACCACAGAAACAGTATAACTTCCCCAGGGAAGCAGAGCCAGACATGGAAGCAGCCATATCCTCGTGAGAACAGCAGGGAGTTCTGAGGCCAATAGCCACCCATGTAAACTCTCCGTTGTGGCCGGTTAGAAAACCAGACAATTCCTGGAGGGCCACGGTGGACTATCGGGTGCTCAATAGTAACATCCCAGCCTGTGCACCTACAGTGGCAGCAGTTGCCGACCTGATAGGAAGTATTCCAGCATCCGCGACCACTTTCACGGTGCTGGATATTTCCAATGGGTTTTGGTCCATCCTGTAAGGTGGGAGGATCAGTACAAGTTTGCCTTTACGTTTGAAGGGCAACAGTACACGTGGAACTGTTTGCCTCAGGGCTTCCATAATAGCCCCAGCATCTTCCATCAGTGCATGGCAGACAGTTTGAAGGATTTTGTCAGCC
This sequence comes from Somniosus microcephalus, assembly GCF_052327205.1. Lineage (NCBI taxonomy): Eukaryota > Metazoa > Chordata > Chondrichthyes > Squaliformes > Somniosidae > Somniosus > Somniosus microcephalus. Next base: position 126,920,089 of record NC_140994.1, read on the forward strand.
CGGACAATTGGTACAATATGTGGATGACCTGCTCCTGTTCACTGATTCAAAAGAGGAGCATGGCCCACTATTGGCCGAACTACTGGAGCTGTTAGGACAGAAGGGTTTCAAAGTGAATCCCAAGAAGGCACAGGTCGGCCAGCAGGAAGTGAAATTCCTCGGTCTGAACGTGCGCGCTGGAGAAAGGGCCATAGATAAGGCTAGGAGGGAGGCGGTACAAGAAGTACCAGTCCCTAACACAGTAACGGGTGTAAGGTTGTTCCTGGGGCTCACCGGTTACTGTAGAGACTTCATTGAGGACTATGCAGCTACCGCAGCCCCTCTGCTCTGACTCCTACACAAGGGAGCGGAAAGGCTTTGGGATGAGGGTTGCCAGGCAGCATTTGTCAGGCTCAAGGAAGACTTGCAGACCGCGCCAGCTTTAGGGGCCATAGATGGGGGGAAAGAGTTTTTCCTGGAGGTAGCAGCCAGCGGGGACAGCCTGAGTGCTGTGCTGCTCCAAGAGCGGCACGGCCGGCTGCGGCTGGTGGTCTACTCCTCCAGGATACTCAACGATGTGGAGAGAAGCTATTCCAATTGTGAACGGCATCTTTAGGCCACACATTCGGCTGTGAAAAGATCTTTGATCTTCACTGGCACCTCTCCCATCACCCTCCTCACCCATCACACACCCACACAGATGCTTCTGGATGGGAGGATCAAGGATGGGACAGTGAGCAGTGCCCGCATTGCCCGCTGGACCTTGCTCCTCTCACAGATGGAACTGAAGGTGAAGGGTTTCTGTGAGCCAAAGGTCGCAGCTGTTACGTCCGAGTATAATAAGAAACGGACTGCGGAGAACAGTACAACAGGTGTTTACTCAACGTGGCTCAAACTGCAACTGATCTGTACAGATTACAGCTCAGCGTTATATACAGGTGTGGTCACTGCCGGTACTACAGTATACATGAGCTGTAAAAATTAGGTCCCCCTTAAAGGTACATACATTACAATTCCTCCCCTTTTAGATTAACAGTACCATAACACTCATTTAACAATTAAATATCAAACTAATTACAATTAACACTTTTAACATGCAACATTAGCTGAAAATAGTCTATTTATAAATTCAGTCTTTGGGGAGGCTTCCTGATCCTTTCTGGATAGTGCCTTTCCCGAGTGTCTTGCTCTTGGTGCGGAGGCGATTCTGGCCCCCTGTCGTCGGTTGGTTCATCAGCTTCCGATGCGACTGTTTCTGGGGTAGATGCTACCTGTAATGTATGTATCTTTAAGGGAGAGAACTACTTTTTACAGCTCCTGTATACTGTAGTACTGGCAGTGACCACACCTGTATATAAACCCTGAGTAGTGATCTGTACAGTTAGTTCTAGAGAAACCCTCATTCAGTAAACGCCTGTTGTACCGTTTCTCCTGCAGTCTGTGTCTTATTATACACAGACACAACATTGGCGACGAGAGATTCGAACCTACCTGCAACTCTGCATCACCTCCCAGGGATTCGCTCCTGGAGAACAGTGGAAGGAGGTCGAGTCCAGAAGCACGGGCGTCAACCACGGGCAACCGCCCAGTCATCCAGCGGAGATTTGAGCATCGCAGGGGAGGCTGTCGAGAGCCAGGCTTGGCTTTCCAGTCACGGTGGTCCAGCGAAACGGGCTGGCAACAGGTACTGCGCAGACACTTCCCGGACAGCGGCGGCTAGAGCCGACCGAGCGGCGCAGAAAAAGGCCGAGCAGCGTCGACGGGGGAGAGAGAGAGGGCAGAGCGCACGGGGTGCAGCCGGTGTTCAGGACCGAGCGGTGTCAATGGGGAGAGAGACGAGAGAGAGCAGAGTGCAGCCGGTGTTCAAGGGCCGAGCAGCGTCAACGGGGGAGGGAGACGAGAGAGAGCAGAGCGCAGCCGGTGTTCAAGGGCCGAGCAGCGTCAACGGGGGAGAGAGGCGTGCAGGAAAACGTGAGGCGCTGCCATTGCCACGAGGACCGCAGAGAGCGGCATTGGCAGCAGCGTCAATGGGGGAGAGAGGCGCGCAGGAAAACGCGAGGCATTGCCATTGCCACGAGGACCGCCGAGAGCGGCGTTGGCAGCAGCGCGGGAGATGCCATTTTAAGCCGCAGCGGGGAAGAAAGGAAAGCGCGGGAGATGCCATTTTAAGCCGCAGCGGGGAAGAAAGGAAAGCGCAGGAGACGCCATTTTAAGCCAGTCTAACCACACCCAAAAATGCCGAAGAGTGGCAGTATCACAGCGTTCGACAATGAAGTCGAAGATTGGACGACATATGTCGAACGCATAGAAGTATACTGCAAGGCGAATGAAGTGCCAGATGACAAGCAAGCGCTGGTATTGTTGAATTCAATGGGTGCAAAAACGTATGGCTTACTACGAAACCTAGTAACCCCAGAGAAGCCAGTAGAAAAGGATTTTGAAAACATAGTGTCAATCCTACAGAACCACTTAAACCCCACACCGCTGCTGATAGCAGAAAGATTTAAGTTTCACAAAAGGAACCAGCATAAAGATGAAAGTAATGCTGAGTACTTAATGGAATTGCGCAAGCTATCGAAACACTGCTAGTTTGGAAAGGGACTAGCAGATACTTTAAGGGACAAGTTTGAGTGTGGGCTTCAAAGTGAAGGAACCCAGAAACGGCTTCTATCAGAAAAGGATCTTACGCTGGACAAGGCTTTCAGCATTGCAGTATCACATGAAGCAGCAGCACAGGGCACTGCAGAGATACAACGGAGACCGCAAGAATATGGCACAAATGAAATGTCATACGGAACAGGGAAGTGCTATCGCTGCGGCAGAACAACACATGACCATCATGATTGCTGGTTCAAGGACAAATTGTGCAGACAGTGTGGAAAAGTAGGACAAATAGCAAGAGTCTGCAGGTCGGGAAAGAAAAGCAGCAGCAAAAAATCTCCACAGGAGAAGTACAAGAAGGTACATAAGGTGACGGAGAGTAGTTCAGATGAACAGAAAAGTGATACAGACTCCGGAAGCAAGGAGCTGGGTTGTCTGAAACTACATAATGTGATCAAAACGGAGGATCACCAAACTATCTGGGTCACGCTCAAGATAGCAGGAGTCCAAGTGAAAATGGAATTGGACACAGGATCAGCCCTAACAGTCATAAACCGAAGGGACTACAAGCGGCTATTCTCACATATACCTTTGAGAGATACAAAGATTGTCTTGAAGACGTACACGGGGCAAAAAGTCTACCCCAAAGGAAAAATAAGGGTGAACGTTATATATAACGGCAAGGAAGCACCAATAATGGACCTATATGTATTGCCAGATGGAGGACCACCACTACTAGGACGTGAATGGATCTGGAAGATACAGCTGGATTGGCATTCCATACAAGCACCGACTGTAGATGCCAAAAAGGATGAGGGCGTCACACCTGGACGACTGTCAAAAATGCTAACTGACGCACAAGAAGTGTTCCAGCAGGGACTCGGAACACTAAAAGGCATAACAGCGATGATCAAAATAGAGGAAAATGCAAGCCCAAAGTTTTTTAAGGCCAGACTGGTACCTTATGCGATCCGCCCAGCCGTCGAAGCAGAGCTGGAAGGGTTGGAATGTTCAGGAGTACTGTCCAAAGTGGACTGGAGCGAGTGGGCTACACCCATCGTTCCTGAAATGAAGAGGTCGTTGAGTAATATGCCTGGGGAACCAAAGAAGCTTCGCATCTGTGGGGACTTTAAGGTCACAGTGAACCCAGTCCTTCACACTGTACAATATCCGCTTCCGCGGATTGAAGATATTTTCACCTCGCTATCTGGAGGGAAACGCTTCACTAAGATTGATCTGGCCCAGGCGTACCTGCAAATGGAGGTAGAAGAAGCCTCGAAACAGTACCTCACGATCAACACTCATAAAGGTCTCTACCAATACAACCGGCTGGTGTTCGGGGTAGCATCAGCTCCGGCTATTTGGCAAAGGGCAATGGAACAAGTCCTGCAAGGGATTCCAGGGACCCAGTGTTATTTGGACGACATCCTGGTCATGGGCGAAAATGACAGTGATCACCTCGCCAACCTGGAGCAGGTGCTCACTAGATTGAAGGAATATGGGCTCCGAGCTAATCGCCACAAATGCGAGTTTTTCCAGAAGCAGATCTCGTATTGTGGCGACGTTATTGATAAAGAGCGGTTACATAAGTCCCCTGAAAAGATTGAGGCAGTAGTCAAGGCTCCAGCACCGGAAAATGTGTCACAACTGAGGTCGTTCCTCGGGCTGGTGAACTACTACCATAAGTTCTTGCCGAATTTGTCTACAGTACTACACCCACTGAACACCCTACTGCAAACGGGCGTACCATGGAAGTGGAGTGACGAATGTAAACGAGCTTTCCAGAAGAGCAAAGCATTGATCACATCAAAAGAGGTGTTGGCTCATTTCAACCCAGCACTACCAATTCGGTTGGCATGTGATGCATCACCCTATGGCATTGGAGCGGTGCTGTCGCAAAAACTCCCGGACGGCTCGGAGAGGCCAGTAGCCTTTGCGTCTCGGTCACTAACCTCAGCCAAGCGTAACTACGCCCAGATTGACAGGGAGGCCCTCAGCCTAGTGTGGGGAGTGAAAAAGTTCAATCACTATCTGCACGGGCAGAAGTTCACCTTGCTGACTGACCACCAACCACTTGTCTCCATCTTTAATCCAAAGAAGGGCGTTCCGGTGATGACTGCGCAACGGCTACAAAGATGGTCCCTTTTTCTAGGGGCGCACCAATATGAAATCGAGTATAAGGGCACGAAACAGCATGGAAACGCTGATGGGCTATCACGCCTGCCACTGCCTACTGCGGTGGAAGCACCAGCAGTGGATCCTGTCGAAATATTTCATTCGACTATAATTGAATGCTTGCCAGTAACTAACGCTGGTATAGAGAAGGAGACCCAAAATGACCCGACACTGTCTCGGGTATATGATTTGACGGTCAAGTGATGGCCAGCACATGGCGACTCACTGTTGCCAGCATTCTCATCCAGAAGGGAACAGCTGTCAGTATGCCAGGGGACCTTGATGTGTGGATCCCGAGGGGTAATTCCACCCAAGTTAAGGGAGAGAGTGCTCAATGAGCTTCACGAAGGTCATCTGGGAGGGGTGAAAATGAAAAGCCTTGCTAGGGCTTATGTGTGGTGGCCGGGGATCGATCAGCAAATCGAGGACCTGACATAGAGCTGCTCAGGATGCCAGAAGTTCCAAAATGCACCACCATATGCCCCTCTACTCCCATGGGAGTGGCCCTCATCTCCATGGCAACGGGTGCATATTGATTTTGCTGGTCCATTCATGGACTCAATGTTTTTAATAGCCGTGGATGCGCACTCGAAATGGCCTGAGGTCATCAAAATGTCCTCCACCACCACGGAGAAAACGACTGCAGTCCTACGGACCATTTTTGCCAGGAACAGATTTGCCAGAGCAAATTTGCTCTGATAACGGACCACAGCTCGTGGCCGAAGAATTTCGAAGATTTATGAAAAGGAATGGGGTAAGGCATTACACATCCGCCCCATATCATCCAGCCACAAATGGATTGGCTGAGACGTTCGTACAAACCCTTAAAAAAGCAGTAAAGGCCATGTGCGATGACGACATTCCACTGCAGCATAAGATGGACAATTTCCTGTTAGCCTACAGAAATGCGACACATGCAGTCACCAACCAGGCCCCGGCCATGCTGTTCTTTAACCGAAGGTTGAGATCTCATCTGGATTTGCTCAGACCAAATGTGCGAAGAGATGTTGAGAATAAGCAATTCCAGCACATCAATGAGAAGCCGACAAGGAGCTTCAATGTAGGGCAACCAGTCTTGGCCCGCGACTACCAAACAGAGAAATGGCAACCAGGAATGATATGCACATGGCAGGGGCCACTAATGTACACAGTGGATGTTGGGGAGAAAATTGTGAGACGCCATGCTGACCAGATCCTAGAGTCACAGGAACGAGTCAACCCCATGTCTCGGCCATAAGTACCTGGTGAGGAACCCGACGTACAGGTCGCATCTACCTCAGAAACAATAGCATTGGAAGCTGATGAATCAGCTGACGACAGGGTGTTAGAATCGCCTCCGCACCAAGAGCGAGACACTCGGGAAAGGCGTTATCCAGAAAGAATCAGGAAGCCTCCCCAAAGACTGAATTTATAAATAGACTATTTTCAGCTAATGTTGCATGTTAAAAGTGTTAATTGTGATTAGTTTGATATTTAATTGTTAAATGAGTGTTATGGTACTGTTAATCTAAAAGGGGAAGAATTGTAATGTATGTACCTTTAAGGGAGAGAACTACTTTTTACAGCTCCTGTATACTGTACTCCGGCAGTGACTACACCTGCATATAAACCCTGAGTAGTGATCTGTACAGAAAGTTCCAGAGTAACCCTCATTCAGTAAACACCTGTTGTACCGTTTCTCCTGCAGTCTGTGTCTTATTATACACAGACACAACACTACCTGTACATCAGGTTCATCACCAGGTACGTATGGGCGAGGCATCGGGTTGACTTGTTCCTGTGACTCTAGGATCTGGTCAGCATGGCATCTCACGATGCTCTCCCCAACGTCCACTGTGTACATTAGTGGGCCCTGCCGTGTGCATATCGTTCCTGGCTGCCATTTTTCTGTTCGGTAGTCGCGGGCCAAGACTGGTTGCCCTACATTGAAGCTCGTTGTTGGCTTCTCATGGATGTGCTGGAATTGCTTACTCTTAACATCTCTTCGTACGTTTGGTCTGAGCAAATCCAGGCGAGATCTTAACCTTCGGTTAAAGAACATCATGGCTGGGGCCTGGTTGGTGACTGCATGTGTCGCATTCCGGTAGGCGAACAGGAAATTGTCCACCTTGTGCTGCAGCGGAATGTTGTCATTGTACATAGCCTTTATTGCCTTCTTAAAGGTTTGTACGAACCTCTCAGCCAATCCATTTGTGGCTGGATGATACGGGGCGGATGTGTAATGCCTTACCCCATTCTTTTTCAAGAACCTCCGGAACTCTTCGGACACAAACTGTGGTCCGTTGTCGGAGCAAATCTGTTTTGGCAAGCCATTCCTGGCAAAAATGGTCCGTAGGACTGCAATAGTTTTCTCCGTGGTGGTGGAGGACATTTTGATGACCTCAGGCCATTTCGAGTGCGCATCCACGGCTATTAAAAACATTGAGTCCATGAATGGACCAGCAAAATCAATATGCACCCGTTGCCATGGAGATGAGGGCCACTCCCATGGGTGTAGAGGGGCCTGTGGTGGTGCATTTTGGACTTTCTGACATCCTGAGCAGCTCTTGGTCAGGTCCTCGATTTGTTTATCGATTCCCGGCCACCACACATAAGCCCTGGCTAGGCTTTTCATTTTTACCCCTCCCAGATGACCCTCATGAAGCTCATTGAGCACTCTATCCCTTAACTTGGGTGGAATTACCACTCGGGATCCACACATCAAGGTCCCCAGGCACACTGACAGCTGTTCTCTCCTTGTCGAGAATGCTGGCAACATTGAGTCGCCATGTGCTGGCCATCCCTTCACTGTCAAATCATATACCCGAGACAGTGTCGGGTCATTTCGGGTTACCTTTTCTTTGAAGCCCACACACAAACTTGTCCCTTAAGGTATCTGCCAGTCCCGCTCCAAACTGGCAGTGTTTCGATAGTTTGCGCAGTTCTGTTAAATAATCAGCATTGCTTTCATCCTTATACTGGTTCCGTTTGTGAAACTTGAATCTTTCTGCTATCAGCAGCGGTGTGGGGTTTAAATGTTCCTTTAGTATCGTTACTGTAAAGTCTGTGGGTTGTTTAGTTAATTAATACACAGACTCCAAGAGTAACTTAAAACAGGACTTTACTATTCGAAGGTCAGGGCGAATATGCTCAATACTTCCTGACACAGCACTTATATACCGGTGTGGTCACCGTCGGTATTACAGTATACAGAAGCCAACAAAGTAGTGCAACACCTAAAGTAGTTCTCTTAAAGGTGGACGGTTACATACAATAGTTCTCTTAAAGGTAGACGGGTACATACACTACAGTTACTATGTCTTCAAAACTCTTTTCCATTGGCTTCGTTGGGGTTACTAGATTTCGTAATAAACCATGCGTCTTTGCACCCATTAAATTTAACAATACCGACGCTTTCTTGTCATCTGACACCTCATTTGCCTTGCAGTACACCTCTATTCGTTCGACATATGTAGTCCAATCTTCGACTTCATTGTCAAATGCGGTGATACTGCCACTCTTCGGCATTTTGGGTGTGGTTTAAAATGGCGTCTCCTAATGGCTTAAAATGGCGTCTCCCGCGCTTTCCTTCCTCCCCCGCTGCTGCCGACGCCGCTCCCGGCGGTTCTCGTGGCAATGGCGGCACCCTGTAGGTTTTGCGCGCTTCTCTCTCTCCCTCTCTCCGATGCTGCTCGGCCCCTGAACACCGGCTGCACCCTGTGCACTCTGCCCTCTCTCTCTCTCCTCATCGACGCTGCTCGGCCCTTTGCTGTGCCGCTCGGTCGGGCTCTCGCCCGCCGCTGTCCGGGAAGGGTCTGCGCACTACCTGTTGCCAGCCCGTTTCGCTGGACCACGACTGGAAAGCCAAGCCTGGCTCTCGACAGCCTCCCCCGCAATTCTCGAGTCTCTGCTGGATGACTGGGCGGTTGCCTGTGGTCGACGCCCGAGCCTCTGGCCTTGACCTCCAATCCACTGATCTCCAGGAACGAATCCCCGGGAGGTGATGCAGAGTTGCAGGTAGGTTCGAACCTGCCTCGTCGCCAATGTTACATCCGTGTATAATAAGAAACGGACTGCGGAGAACGGTACAACAGGTGTTTACTCAACGTGGCTCAAACTGCAACTGACCTGTACAGATTACTACTCAGCGTTATATACAGGTGTGGTCACTGCCGGTACTACAGTATATATGAGCTGTAAAAAGTAGTTCCCCCCTTAAAGGTACATACATTACAGCAGCCCACATGGTATGTCCTGGAACAGCCCATCGGTGTTCTATAGAAGGGGTTTGGGAAGTAAACATAGGTTTACGGGCCGGGATACATCCCACAGGCCGCGAAATCTATGTAGACGGTTCTAGCATGGTATCTGCTGGCGAGCGTCTCACGGGATGTGGCATTTACGACCCAGCGGCAAACATTGCCCTGGCGATCAAGCTCCCCAGCACCATGAGCGCCCAGCAGGCTGAACTGTCCGCGGTGTTGTACTTTGTTACACACCCCGAGATCTTCCCCACCCCCTACAGGATTTGCTCGGAGAGTATGTTTACGTGCAATTCGTGTACAGAGTACCTGGCCATCTGGTCCCGCCGCGGATATACCTCCACCGACAGGAGACCCCTCACAGTAAAGCCCCTGCTGGAAAAGATCCTGGCAGCCATGGGGGAGAAAGAGGAAGTTTTCATCCACAAGGTGAAGGCCCATTCCTCCACAGAACCCTGCGGCCAGGGCAACCAGCAGGCTGACTTGCTCGCCAAGGAGGGTGCCCGCACAGGCACTTTCTGGGGCCCATTTGGGTCCAGAACCATGGCGGCGGTCAGAGGTAGGGACGGGACCCAAGGGAGTGTAGGAGTAGCATTAGCCCTGGACCTTAAGATGGTCCAAGCCCAAGACCCCGCCCTCAAAACAGTCTTCAGTGCCATAGCTGAGGGAAAGGAGATAGAAGGTCTGTACGGCACAGCGACTCTCTCCGTTAAAGAGGGTATGCTGTTTCGGGGGGAACAGTGGGTTGTACCGCAGCAGCACCGGAGGGAATTCCTTCAACTGGCCCATGGGGGTCCAGGAGCGGGATGTCCCGGGCCTGAAACTACCTGGCAATGGGTGGAACAGGCGGGATGGTGGCCGGGACTCAGGGACGATGTCCGCGAGTTCTGTGCCGGCTGTCTCGTGTGCGCTGCAAACAACCCTGACCCCCACAGAAGGAAGGTCCCCATGGAACACGTCAGGAGGGTAGAGGGACCATGGCAATTGATACAAGTCGACTACATCGGGCCTCTGCCCACCGCCCAGGGAGGTTATAAGTACTGCCTAGTCCTGGTGGACGTGTTTACCAAGTGGGTAGAGGCTTTTCCTTGCAGAACTGCCACAGCTCTGGGTACTGCCAGGATCCTAGCCCGGGAAGTGTTCTCGAGGTGGGGACTACCACAGTTTGTGGAATCCGACCAAGGGAGTCACTTCACTGGACAGGTGATACAGAACACCCTGATGCTGCTTGGCATTGAGGGGAAATGGCACGTGGCCCACAACCCCCAGCCATCGGGGATCGTAGAACGCATGAATCGGACCCTTAAGGAAAGGTTAAGAAAGGAAATGGTGGACTCGCCCCGTAAATGGGCCGAAGTCCTACCGTTGGTTTTGATGGGGATCCGAGCCAGCCAGTCTAAAAGCACGGGGTATTCCCTGTACGAGCTGATGACTGGCAGGGTTATGCAGACCCCCACCCATGTACTAGCCCCGGTGCTCACGGAGGGTCAGCTCAGAGAGGTAAACCGGGACAGGTTCGCCCAAAACCTTTTTGAGCACCTGAAGCAGGTCCGTGAGCAGGCGGCTGGGAACATGGGAAGGCAGCATCGGAGTAACCGATTGCTGCTCGAGCCGAGAAAGCACCACGAGTGTGAGATAGGAGATCAGATCATGGTAAGAAACTATGCCCGAGTAGGTAGTTTGGAGCCATTGTACATGGGGCCCTACAGTATTGTAGATAAAGCCAGCCCCATGGTGTACGCCGTGAAGATGCCCCGGCGTACGAAATGGTTTCATATCAACCAGTGCAAGCTGTTTCAGCCTGAAAAGGGAAAACAGCCAGTTGGGGAAAGGTCTGAGGATAAAGATCCTCAGCCCGCAACACAAGCAAGTTCACAGACTACACAAGCAGGCGCTGTAGCTTGCTTGAAGGGAGGGGCCATCCAGCCCATCGATTGGGACATGCCCCCACTCTTCTGGGATCCAGACGAGGGGGAGGGACTTGAGGGTGAAAACCCCGCCCCTAACCCAGGTGTAGAGAGGGAGGGACCTGAGGTCGAAAACTCCGCCCCGGACCCAGCCATGGGACCTGGGGGTGGAGACTCTCAGCTCGCAGCAGCAGGCTGTGAAAAGTAACCTGCCCCCAGACTGGGTTCGGGAGGGGTCAAGCCCAGGGGAGCAGCGGCTTGGGTAAAAGGCCCAGCAGCCAAGACAGCCCCACGTGCCAAAGCCCCCAGAAGGTCCCTGCGGACGCCCCAGCTGAGAAAGCCATGGTCACCAGCCCTCCAGTTCCCAAGGGCCGCCCCTCGAGCCAGGGAGAGGTCCAAGGACAAAGGTCCTCAGCCAGCAGCCTTGGGCTGCGAGGGACCAACAGTGAAGGATGGTGCGGTCACGCCGGGGGTAGCGGCGAGCCACAGTCCAACCAAGAATTAGCCTGGCCGGCCGGAGACCGGCGGCGGTTGTACATAGTTATAGTTTTAAGTTTAAGTTTTAAGTAAGGTGTAATTATTTAGCTTAAGTCTGGGTGTTTATAATTTAGGTTAAATAAGGTGATGGGTAGTTTATGTAAGTAGTCTGTTAAGAGTGCACATTTGGGGTCGAGGTCGCGGGACCCGACCATCACTCACCAAGCCAGAGAATCGCTTGGGGACCTGGCTGCATGTCTTTACATCTCTTTGCCGGAAGACTTTTTGGGATGGAATGAATCGTGATCCTATTCGCCCTGATCGGGATGAGTGCGGAGAGGAGGGGCGATGTCCAGGACTCCCGCATCTATGGGTGTTCGGGAGACACGGCGCCTCTGGCGATCGACGGGAGCGGCGAACAGGATGCGGAGGAGACTGCCATCTACTTCCACGAGGGAAGGTGGCCAGGATGGTTGGGGTCCAATTCGTCTCAGTACTCCAGCCAAACTGGATTCACGTACGGGGAGACCTCCCTCCTGTGCCCGCGGGTAACAGTTGTTACCACGAGGGTCAGCGTCACCGTTGGAAAGCGAATATGCTTGACGTGTAAAGGACACATTCCACTGGATAGGTGGTGGTGGCTTAGGATGTTGAGCAAGGACGTGAGGAACCCCAAAGTCGAGTGGGAGCGGTTGGGAAAAAACACCCATCGGACAATTACCGGGACTCATGGAGGACTAAGCATGTGTTGGGACAAATGGTGGGAACCAGACCAAGGGATTTATATCTGTATGTGGGGGTCAGAAACGGTCTGCCCCGCAGGCATATCCATTGTTTCCACCGGCAGTGGCAAGACGCCGGGGAGGGGATAAGGTGGGATACCAGCCTGAAGGTGTGTGTGGTCCCATACTCCCAGATCCTGGTCAATGCCACTGAACTGGTAACCCGCCCCCGTAAGCCCCCGCCCACGGCGCAGGCGGCGAGGTTATCCAGAGAAGGTTGTCCCACCGCCACCAAGGGACCAGGGAATGGGTTGGTATTTGTACCCACCGATCAGGTGCTGTACCAGGGGGTACACTACGCGGTAGCCTCCGTGATTTTAAATTTGACGGAGGTACATTTACCGGAGTGGTGCCCCAAAGAAACAGAGCAGTTATACCAGGCCCTATTAAAGGACATGTTCAAGAAGTTTTACGAGTTCGATTTTGCCCACGTGGACAAGACCGAACTCTACACCACACCCCGAGAATTTTTGGGTAACCCAGGGAGATAAAGAAGGGGTGTATGGAATGATGTTTTTACTGCGTTTAATACTGGGTCCTCTGTCATCAACAGCTTGGATGACATAGAGCTGCAGACCCATATAAACGGTTTAAAATCACAATTAAAAGGGATATTACTGGATGAGAACAAGTTGCATGAGGACCAGGCCGTGATGATCCATTTAAAAGAGATCCTAGCCGAGGTGGAAAAGCACGCAAAGACGGTAAATGCTCTCATAAGGGAGGACAGAAATGCCTCTGACCAGGCTGCGCAGAATGAGGTGTGCATGTTATACGGGACGTGGTTACTGAGCGAGGGCCGCAGTAACCTGGAGGATTTAAAACAAGGCTTGGTCCCCTCCTGGATTAGCAACAAACACCTCGCAGCCCTCCACCCTTTTGAGAATGCATTGAGCCCGTGCCAACTCCGGCTAGCCTCCGAAACCTATCCAGTCCCCGTGGATTGTGGGCGGTCCAACCACACAGTCATGGGAGCAGTAGTTAGGATGCCGGTCATGGGTAGGACAGCCTGACCCGCACCGGTATACAGGGTGCAGAACACTGGAGTCATTCAGGGGGGTGCACACATTCGTTTCACAGCGGTCCCGCCTTACGTCATTAAGTGGGAGCATGCTATAACAGGTACTGACCTCTCAGGGTGCCGGAGCCGGGGAGCACACATAATCCTGTGTCCCCAGCACTTGAATGCCTTTTCAAAACCACAGTGTGGGTTCAGAGCTGCTGACGCGAAGCCTATAAATTGTACCATGGAGGCAATGGCACAAGGCCATGTTCCCCTGCAGGTAGCATATATAGGGGGTGGGGCATATTGTGTCACCACCGGCGCGTCCCACTACCAGCATGGACAGCATAGCTGGTGTCCGGTTAGTGACAGCAGTTTCTGTTTTAAACCCGAGGCAGAAGTTCAAGTGGCCCAGGAACGAATTGTCCCCATTCCTGAACCCTCCACTGTTCACCTCACTGTGAAGGAGAATTTTACGAATTTGCAGGAGTACGTAACGCACTTTGGCTATGAAATTCTCCCTCTCCCTGAACATTTGACCAAAATTCTAAAAGCTGTTATAGCTTCACAGAAACATTTTTACACTCTCGAGCAGAAAACAGTAGAGATAGGGACTAAGATATTGGATATTGTGACTCCACCCTGGTGGAACCTTTTCAATAATATAGAGGTCCCTTCGTGGATCAGACTGGCTTCCCACATTCTTGTGGTTTGCCAGTTAGGGATAGTGCTGTATTTAGTTTGCATTCAGTGTAAGGGAAAAGGTCGGTGGTCAGAATTCCAAAACCAGAGCTTTTGGAAAGAACATTATGTAAAGGTGGAGGAAGATACGCCAGTTTAAGTCTTTTTCCCTGTATTTCGACTAAAGAATTGTTGTTTCTTTGTGTTTGTTTTTTTTTAATTAAAGGTTTTCTTTTGTTGTTTGTGTTGCGACGTGGTTTAATAAAGATATGTGTACCAAGTGGTGCAGGGGTGTAGGACCCCTCCATGCTTGAATGTGTGTGTAAAGTCTGTAATTTTACTCTCTGTATGCTGATGTACACTACATTTTCGAGAAATGGGAAGTGCATGTGTCGTGGGTATATTAGATAGATAATTACAGGGGAAGGTTGACTATGGAGGATCAGAAAATTTTGCTCACTTTAAAAGTATGATACTTCAAGCAAGTTTTAGTATCACAGGGTGGACTGTAAGATTTGCAAAATTTCTGCATCTCACCAAAGGTTATTATCAATAAAAGGGACCCTGCATGGACATTTTAAAATTAAAAAAGGGTACCCAAGATGGCATCCGTGCCTCATGGCAGAAAGCCTGTGGGATTCCAAAATGGATTCTGCAGTGCAGACAGCTTGGGAGAAATCAAAACTAAGGCTGCAGGCTTTCTGTGAAGAGAAACTTTGTGTTTTTGAACGAGACAGGACTTTGCATTATGTATTAGACCGAATTGGAGACAGATCTAAATTCAGTGAGGCCTATAGTTAAAGCCATCAAACAGTCTGCATACATAATCGGAAACAGATTAAACACAGCCATCGAGGCTGGACAAGCCCATCAAAGAACTTTCAGGATAATACAAGTCAATTATCGGGCCGGTGGATGCGATTACCGGCCATCTAAAAACCGTCAGTATAGATTGCTACCATTGTTTAAACTAGCCCGCCAAGCTTAAGACAAAGAACTAACCTGATTTTGCGCGAAAATAAGGGTTTTCAAAAAGGGTATAACTGAAGGCCCCGGGTAGCAATCGGCCCCTGCTGCGACTGCTGGCTTGCTTGCTCCCTGCTCTGCCCACGCCCCCCCCTGTTCTCCTGCGCTTGGCTCTCGCTCTTGGGAGGGGAACGAAACCCAAATCCGTAGCCATCCAGGATGCCCAGGCCGCAGAAGGGGGCAAGGCGAGGTTGAGCAGGTAGTTCAGGACTTGTATAGTAGTCTTTTAAGATGAGGAAGAAGACGATAATAATTCGATACGGGCAGAGCAGGGCAGCGAAAAATGTATCGATTAATTAAACCAAGCGCCTAGTTGTAAGCTGATGCTTGGGGAAGAAAGTCCTTAAGGACGGTGAAGACAAGCATCTTGTTGAACGCTGCAAATAAAGGCAGGTGTCCACACCATGATGAATATGCTGGCGTTCAATGCCTGGCTAG
Organism: Somniosus microcephalus; assembly: GCF_052327205.1. Lineage (NCBI taxonomy): Eukaryota > Metazoa > Chordata > Chondrichthyes > Squaliformes > Somniosidae > Somniosus > Somniosus microcephalus. Next base: position 126,935,399 of record NC_140994.1, read on the forward strand.
TAAAATCTGAGCAGTAAAAACTGCTAATCGTCTCATCGACGTAACGTTACCGCCGACGACCGTCCGAGGGAGAAGAAGAGGAGAACCCATCGGGACGAGACGATGACAATAGCGAAGGAGAAGAAGGTGTGTCGCAGCAGCAGCTCCAGCACCGCACTCCTGAAGGCCACGTGGCGACGGGGTACCTAAGAGGACAGAGAGCTAAACCTCAAAACCTGCATTTCCTTTCAACAGTTGGCTTTGATTTTGAATTGGTGAGCATGAATTCTGGCCCCTCATAGCTTAATCTAGTTAGGTATAGGGGTGGGATAAGGATAAGGGGATTGTTAAGATAGTTGTTTTCCCTCGATGTGCCGTGTGTTCCCCATTCCCTGCATAAGTGTAGTTATTTGTATTTGTCTGTAATTTTATATTAGTAACTTCTTTCAAGACTCTATCAATTTTTCCTGTTCAATAAAATCTTGGTTTTGCTTACATCCAAACCACCTGTCTGCTCGAGTTTTCTGTATCACTGCCTGTACCTAAGTCCGGTATCTAGAACTCAGGGGCGTGGGAGCGATTCGAACTGCTCACAAACAGTCAGGGGCATAACTGACTGGGCGCACGCGCCACACCCGCCACCCCCTACAGCGTCTCTCTTCATCGTCTGTATGCGTGTCCTGCTGCCTCTCTTTCTTCCCCTCTGTGTGTGGGTCTCTCTCTTCCTCTCTACGTACACTGTGTGTATACGCATCTTCCTCCCTCTATCCTTCCTCTCGCCCACCGTCAGCAAGAGCTGTTACATTTTTTGTAAGAAGTCACACAACACCAGGTTATAGTCCAACAGCTTTATTTGAAATCACAAGCTTTCAGAGCGCTGCTCCTTCGTCAGGTGATTTCAAATAAAGCTGTTGGACTATAACCTGGTGTTGTGTGACTTCTTACATTTGTCCACCCCAGTCCAACTCCGGCATCTCCACACCATGGCTTATATTTTTTGGCCTGACGAAGGTGGAATTCTCTAATGTACCTGTTATGTTCATAAATAAATAGACATTTTCATTATGAACAGCTAGCTTGAGCTAGTCATTTATTCAGCCAGGTGGACTAGTGTACAGGAATCCATCTTGACTACTGCCTTGTGGGTAGCCCCCTACTAAACATACAGCTCCACCTAGTGTACCATTCTAGAATTACATGTTACTGATCATTACATCCCCCTTCCTTAGAGGTTAAACAAAATCAATATCAATCAATCATAACGACATAAACATCTTCACAACAGTCAACACATTTTCAAAGCTGTACTTTATGAAATCTAAGCTTTTCATTCTTTTATTATAGTTTTCTTTGTACTCAAAGATTAAGGCCTAGAAATTCACTAGCCTTAGCGCCGCTTTTGAGGCGCTAGAGGGACTAGCGCCAGAGTTATGGCCAGTTTAAAAATTCCCTGGGGCCCTAAATCGGCGTTGCACCGGTAGCGCTGCGCCGGCACCGATGACGTCATCGGTGTGCGCAGCGTCCCGGTTGCCGTGGTAACCCGCCCGAACTCCGAAATTGAGTTGCGGCCGCCTCGCCCGTGGCAGCCGCAAGCAACGTTCTGGCAGAGGTGCCTTACTCCAGTTTGCGCCGGCGCATTAAAGGCCCCGCGGCGGCCGGCCACTTTCCCGCCGGCCGCCTGCCCGCAGCTCCCTCCCCGGACTTCTCCCCCCCCCCCCGGAACAGATGCAAGCCCGGCACTTGGCCGAGGTGCCGGGCTCATTTTTAAGCTGATTTGCGCGGGCCGCGGCCGGGTGCAGGCAGCTCCTCCTTAACGGGAGGAGGAGGCCTGCACATCCCCAGCCTGCCGCACCGCATCGGGTGCCGCAGCGCCGGAATTGCGGCGCGAAACGGCAGTTAGCGCCGATGTACCACCGCAAAGACCCTTCAGTAGCGCCGGCAACCGTTTGGGCGCGGCGCCACTGAATTTTTGGCGCGCGCAGGGGACTTAGCGCCGGCACTAACTTCCGGCGCTAAAGCCCTGGCTAAGCCAAAACCCAATTTCTAGGCCTAAGTCTATCAGGCTTTTATACTTCACGTGTGGATCTTCTCAGCACAGGTAAGTCTGATGTGTTTGCATGAGAGCCTGTATGTGTGTTTGTGTTAGATTGTTCTGGTGGTGAGTGACAAGATTCAGTTGCGGCATTGTCATCGATTTCCTCTTGGATAGTTTCTTGTGTTTTCAGGAGGAAACGGCGGTTCCTCCTGAGAATCTGTCCTTCCTCAGTTCTAACAGTGTATGACCTTGGTCCTACTTCCTCAAGAACTGTAGCTTTCCTGTTCCATGCATCTGGATCCTCAATCCTGACAACATCATCCCTTGGCAATGGTTTCAGAGTTTTGGATGACTTGTCATAGTATGATTTCTGTTTCAGCTTTAACAGTTGAAGTCTCTGTCTCAGTTCCTCACTCTGCTTTTCTTTTGCACAGCAGGGTAGCGTGGTGCGCAACTTGTGACCCATTAGGAGTTCAGCAGGTGAAGAACCAGAGTCTAAAGGGGAGGCTCGGTAGCTCAGCAGGGCAAGATAAGTATCAGACTTGCATTCTGCTGCTTTCTTCAGTAGCTGTTTGAGAACTTGAACACCTTTCTCTGCCTTACCATTCGACTGAGCATACAGAGGACTGGATGTGATGTGCTGAAAGTCATAATGTGCTGCAAACTGTTGCCACTCCTTACAGTTGAAGCACGGACCATTGTCGCTAACGGCAATCCTGGGAATTCCATGTCCGGCGAAGATGGATTTAACATGCATTATGACACTGCTTGCTGATGTGCTTGAGAGCAGCGCCATCTCAGGATAGTTAGAATAGTAGTCAATCACTATCAGATAGCCTTTACCATTCAAATGAAAGAGGTCCATACCAACCTTTTGCCATGGTGCTGTTGGTAGGTCAGCTACTATCATTGGTTCCTTTGCTTGTTTGTTTTGATGTTTCTGACATGTCTCACATATGCCTATCATGTTCTCAATGTCCTTATTTATGCCAGGCCAATAAACAGTGTCTCTTGCTCCTTTTGCATTTTTCAATTCCGAGGTGTCCCTCATGAATCCTTTTGAGCATGTCTTGACGTAGAGCCTGTGGAATGACTATTCTGTTCCGTTTTAGTAATAGTCCACTTGCGACACTCAACTCTGACCTGATGTGATAGTACTTTGGACAGGAAACTTTTGACCAACCATGATGAATGTTCTCTATTACTGTTTGTAACACTGTGGCCTAGAAATTGAGTGCCCTTAGCGCCGATTTTGCGGCGCTAGAGGGCCTAGCGCTGCAATTGGCGCCGGCGCCGAAATTGCCTGGGGACCTTCCGCCGCGGTAGACCGGTAGCGCTGCGCCGGCACCGATGACGTCATCGGTGTGCGCAGCGTCCCGGTTGCCATGCCGACGGGCCCCAGCGCCGAAATTCAGTTGCGGCCGCCTCGCCCGTGGCAGCCGCAACTAAGACTCTGGCAACAGAGTCTTACAAGTCTTTGCGCCGGCGCATTAAAGGCCCCGCGGCGGCCGGCCGCTTTCCCGCCGGCCGCCTGGCCGCAGCTCCCTCCCCGGACTTCCCCCCCCACCCCCCCGGAACAGAAGCAAGCCCGGCACTTGTCCGAGGTGCCGGGCTCATTTTTAAAAAGATTTTCGCGGGCCGCGGCCGGGTGCAGGCAGCTCCTCCTTAAGGGAAGGAGGAGGCCTGCACTTCCCGAGCCTGCCGCACCGCATCGGGTGCCGCAGCGCCGGAATTGCGGCGCGAAACGGCAGTTAGCGCCGATTTACCGCCGCAAAGACCCTTCAGTAGCGCCGGCAGCCGTTTGGGCGCGGCCCTGCTGAATTTTTGGCGCGCGCAGGGGGACTTAGCGCCGGCACTAACTTCCGGCGCTAAAGCCCTGGCTAAGCCAAAACTCAATTTCTAGGCCTGTATCTTTTACTGTTTCTTCTGCTATTTGCTTTGATTTTGTGTCTGACACGGGCAGCGCAGCAGTGACCATACTCACATGACTCATTGTGGGTGCTCGGGATAGTGCATCTGCTAACACTATCTGTTTACCTGGTGTGTAGATCAGCTCAAGGTCATACCTTTGCAGCTTCATCATGAGTCGTTGAATCCTTGGAGACATCTCATTCAGGTTTTTTTTTATGATGGCAACCAGTGGGCAGTGGTCTGTCTCAACTGTGAAGGTGGGAAGTCCATATATGTAGCCATGGAACTTTTCTAGTCCAACTACCAAGCCTAGACATTCCTTTTCAATCTGGGCGTATCGACACTCAGAATCAGTCATAGACCTGGAGGCATAGGCAACAGGCTTCCAATCTTCACCCTCTGCTTGTAGCAAGGCCATCTTTTGATGCATCCGTTGACACTTTGATTCTCTTTGTTGGGTCAAAGAAGGTGAGTACAGGTGTGGTTGTCAGCACTGTTTTGAGGTTCATCCACTCTTGTTCATGTCTTTCTGTCCATGCGAACTCATTTGTTTTATGTAGCAGGTCTCGGAGACAGGCTGTCTTGGCTGACAAGTTAGGAATGAACTTTCCAATGAAGTTTACCATCCCCATGATGCGTAGTACTCCTTTTTTGTCAGTGGGTCGGGGCATGTTGAGTGTGGCGTTTACTTTTTCCATATCTGGCTCTATTCCTTTACCAGATAGATTATCTCCTAGGAAAGTGACTTCCTGGATGCCAAACTGACATTTGGCTTTGTTGAGCTTCAGTCCATTCCGGCGTATGCTCTGTAGCACTTTAGTCAGTCTCTCATTGTGTTCTTTCAGTGTGGAGCCCCAGATGATGATGTCATCAACATAGACCCGAACTCCTTCCAGACCTTCAATTATGTGTTCCATCACTCTATGAAAGATTTCAGATGCAGATATTATCCCAAAAGGCATTCTGAGGAAACAATACCTGCCAAATGGTGTGTTGAAGGTACAATATTTGGTGCTCTCTTCATCCAGTTTTAGTTGCCAAAATCCTTGTGAGGCATCGAGCTTTGTGAAGTATCTGGCACCTGATATTTCACTGGTGATTTCTTCTCGCTTGGGAATCTGGTATTGTTCACATTTTATGTTTGCATTTAAGTCCTTTGGATCCATACTCTTAGATCATTGTTCTTTTTCTTTGCACATACCATGGAGTTAACCCAGTCTGTTGGCTCTTCGACTTTCCTGATGACTCCTAGTGTGGTCATTCTGTCCAGTTCTTTCTTGAGCCGGTCACGCAGGGGTGCTGGAACTCTCCGTGGAGTATGTACCACTGGCTGAGCATCCTCCTTTAGCTGGATATTGTAAGTGAATGGTAGAACTCCAAATCCTTTGAACACATCTTGGAAATTACTCACTACAGAATCCACTGAGTCATCTGGTCTGTTTATGGCACAGTTTATACGGTAGACTCTCTTGACCAGTTCTAAGTCTTCACAAGTTTTGTCACCTAGTAGTGAATCAAGTCCTTCAGCCACAACAGAAAACATGAGATGATGCACCTTGTCTTTGACTGTCACTTTGAGTGTGCATACACCTAAGCTATCTATTTTCTGTCCATTATAGTTCTTCAGTAGTACTGACTTTTTCTGTATTTTGGGCTTTTCTTTCATATTTTTAATGTCACTCATACTGATTAAGTTTGCTTTTGCCCCAGTGTCTAGTTTCAATGTAACTAATGCTCCATTTACCTGCAGTGGCATCATCCATTTGTCCTCTTTTACTGCATTAACTTTATGTTCAGCATTGTCCATTCCTGAGGGCTGCACATTTTCTGTATCCTTTTCTATATTGTCACATGACACCATTCCTACAAAAATTGTCTCACTTAAATCAGTGTCCTCAATTGACTTGTTGCCCTTTCTTTGTTTTTACTTTTGAAAAGTATTGTTTGGCAAAGTGATTCTTTCCATTACATTTTGTGCACATTTTTCCAAACGCTGGGCATTGTCTTGACTGGTGCTGGTAACCACAGCGTTTACAATTGAAAATTCCATCCTCCGATTGCTTTTCATTTCTGTTCTGCCCACATTTCTTCCCCTTGTAGGACACAGCACCGACAGCAGCACTGTCATTCACTACAATCGCATTATTATTAATTTCACTGAAAGTCTTTGCGTGCTGTTGAGCTAGCTCACTGGCATGGCATATTTTCACAGCATCCTTCAATGTTAGTTCAGTTTCTCTCAACAAACGTTCCCTGACTTTTTTATCATGAATACCAAACACAACCTGGCCACGAATCATGGATGATTTCAGCTCAGAGAAATTACATATCTGTGCTTTCAGTTTCAGATCAGTCACAAAGCTATCAAAAGTCTCATTTTGATGCTGTGTCTGTGAACGGAACACGTACCTCTCATTGATCTTGTTCTTTTTTGGAGAACAATGTGTATCAAACTTCTTTAGCACAGCGTCCATTTTTTCTCTGTCCTCCTCTTGGTCAAATACAAATGTATTAAATACCTCTATCACCTGCAGGCCTGCAACTGTGAGCAACAACACTATTTTCCTTGCATCTGGCATCGTACTGAACCCAATGACAGCAATGTAGAGTTCAAATTGTTGTTTGAAAGTCCGCCAATTGCAGTCGACATTCCCAGTGAGTTTCAAACCCTCCGGTGGCTTCAAATTCTCCATGTCGCGTTTCACAATATTCAGCAGATATTACCAATCCTGGTACCATGTTATGTTCATAAATAAATAGACGTTTTCATTATGAACAGCTAGCTTGAGCTAGTCATTTATTCAGCCATGTGGACTAGTGTACAGGCATCCATCTTGACTACTGCCTTGTGGGTAGCCACCTACTAAACATACAGCTCCACCTAGTGTACCATTCTAGAATGACATGTTACTGATCATTACAGTACCCAGCTGAGAGATCTGAGACCGATGGCATTGTTGGTATTTTTTGTTATAATTGAATTATTCAAACAGCCTTCACCCCTTTCATTTTGCTTCATGCTTTAGGTATCAGGGAAGTTTGTCAGCTCTGGAAAAAGCTCCTGACAGAAGATGCTGCACATCAGCTAGAGCAACTAAATGACTGATTACCATAAACGAGCTTTAAAAGTAATTCAAAGAAGATCCTGGCTGCCGGCAGTTTGAGCAGCCTGCAGCCATTGACATTCCTACAGGGAGATGGGAGCAGATGGTGGTTTCAACAGCCTTGACAGAAAGGGCTGATGTAGCATCCAAAAAGTCACTCTTTGAAAAAGTAACAGGTGCACGGGCACATTATCCTCTCTCTTTCGTGTTTATGTGCAAGCAACTAGTCTGCATGCTGTGTTAATTGTACTTCAATACCTCTGGGCCCTTTCAATTTTAGCTGCTTCATAGCAACTGAAATTTTACTCCTCAAATTTTTTTGCTTTGAATATTCAAACTATTCATGGTAATAATTGTCATTTAATTGTCGGCAAAGCTTATTTGAAATAATTCACGTGTTCAGCACTGTGTGGAGAGTACAATTGAGACCCCTTCAAAAATGCTCTACCAGATTAACCACGGTCGGCTCAGCAATAAAAATAGAGAATCCCGGAAATGCACAGCAGGTCGAGCACGGTTTCACAGAGGGAGAGAGAGAGAGAGAGAGAGATGTTAACACGTCGGCTCAAATGCTTTGCTGGATTTGATCTAGGGTCATTTGCACATCTTTCTCTATCAGATGCTGGCTGACCTGCAGTTAATTGCCAGCATTTTCTATTTGACTTCCCAGCCCTTTGCAGTTTAAATTTTTCTTTTTTTCCTCTAATTTTTCCGAGATACTTTTTTTCGTCTGACAACATTCCTCCCTCGATCAACAGCGGCAAAAAAACAGATTAGCTGATCACACATCTCGTCACTGTTTGTCGGATCTTGCTGTGCCCCAAATGGTGGCGGTGTGTACCACAGAATGAGAGTAGCTGCAATTCAAAGTGATTCACTTTGAGATGTTTTTGAGCAATGTGGTAAACTGTAACATTAATGCAGGTCCTTTCTTTCCATACAATACAACATTCAGTGGGAGGCAATTTCCTCTGTGTCTACCTACGAGAACAGCTTTACGGTTTTGTTACACACGGCATAGATTGGAATTCTACTCCCAGCTAGCTCAATCCGGCTCCGACTGTTTAATGACATAAATGCAAACCCTACAAATGCCGCGTTCTGTTGATTCATTTTACGAAGACATCGGATACCCTTTTGCGCCATCACTGGTTAGTGGAATGAGCTTGTGTAAGTGCTCTCCTTTTGAAAATCCCACACGGCTTGCCCAATGGCCCAGGGGTGCTGGGCCACACAGACTAGAGGGGGCCACAGTTGCGGGTCAATCGCCAGTCTGTGCTGGGCTGGCTGATCTCAGCCGTGCTGCCAGTTGGAACTGCCCTCAATGCCCCTGGGGCTAGGGAGGGTGGGCACGATCAGCCAGGGGTCCTGGAAAGTGTGGTGTATGTAACCTGTTCCACCTTAAGAGAAATACCTTAAGAGATGTACTACTTTCTCTTGGCTGCTGTATACTGTAATACCGGTGGTGACCACACCGGTATATAAGTGTTGTGTAGGGATTTGCTGGGCAGTTCAGCCCTGACCTCCGAATAGTAAAGACCTGTTAAAGTTATTCTTGTGGTCTGTGTCCAGTGATTTATAATAAGCTTAACTGGGACACACAGACTTAACAGAAAGTGTACGTGTAGAGCAAGATTAGAATATAAGATCGGACTTGGCTGTAAGAACCCCCAATAGTTGAATGGACTACATTAAAGATGTGTGAGGGCATCTGGGGAGGAGGGGAGAACAATGGAAACATAGGACCAGGACTAGGCCATTCAGCCCCTCGAGCCTGTTCCGCCATTAAAATTAGATTGTGGCTGATCTGTATCTCGACCCCATTTCCCTGCCTTTGCTCCATATCCCTTGATACCCTTACCTGACATAAATCTATCGATCGCAGTCTTCAAAGCTATGATTGTTCCCCAGCATCAAACAGACTTTTTCGGGGAGAGAGTTCCAGGTTTCTACTACTTTTTGTGTGAATGAGTGCTTCCTGACATCACTGTTGAATGGCCTGGCTCTAAGTTTTAGGTTATACCCCTTTGTTCTGGACTCCTCCTCCAGAGGAAATAGTTTCTCTCTCTACCCTATCAAGTCCTTAAATGGAAAATTAAAATGTGAAAATAATGAACATAAAACCTCTCCTCATTGGACGCAAGTAAAATAGCCTGTAATCAGGATCTCATGCCTACGCGGACTGCTAATGGATCCTGAAAGCATTTCTACATTCAAACCATTATATTTTGTTAACTGGATCCGAATAAAATGAAACGTGTATTAACAGAAATGGCTTGAGTTGCTTGCTATCATTCACAACATGAAGCACGTGTAAAGCTTCCACTCTAGTGAGATATTTGCTAAACTCTCTCATATGGAACATTTCCGGAAACAGATAGGGGAACACGAGCAGTAATTTGTGCATTTGCAGATTTCCTGTGGCATTGCTCGCGATGAGTCAGATACACTGCTTTAAAAAGAGGGCTTGTTATGCCACATAATGCACATTGTATTACTGGACCCACTGATTACAGGGACTGAATAAGTCAAACTGTGTTTTTATTACATGCCGTTCTGGGATTTTTACTGATTGTTTTGGGATTGAGATCTGCTTTTCGGTCCATTTTTCCATAAAAACTATATGAGTGGCCATAACTATTATATGTTCCTTTGGCTAAGTAATTAACTTTTATCTAATTTTTTTAATGCTCATTAATGTGAGGGTGAGGGATGTTTGTTAGAGCTGGTGAATGGAGCACTTTCTATTTCAGACACCCCATGCTCGATATAGAGTAAAGTTCCTTCTACTCTGCCCCAACAAAACGCTTGTGCCCCAGTCCCACAAGTAGCATCTTTTTCTGTTTCCCACACTGACCATTATTAGGCCTGTCTGAGTTTTAGTGGCAACTGATGCTGAATTAGTGCAGTAATGTACTCCAGGCCCATACCCACTAGGAACTGGATTGAGACTGTCCAAACCCATTTCACATAGGTTTAATTCCATCACCTCAGTCAGAAGGTCGTGGGTTCAGGCCTCACTCCAGAGACTTGAACACAAAATCTAGGCTGACAGTTCAGCGTAGTACTGAGGGAGTGCTGCGCTGTCAGAGGTGCCGCCTTTTGGATGAGACGTTAAACTGTGGGCCCATCTGCCCTCTCAGGAGCAGGTAAAAGATCCCATGGCACTATTTCGAAGAAAAACAGGGGAGTTCTCCCCAGTGTTCTGGCCAATAGTTATCCCTCAGCCAACATCCCTAAAACCGATGACCTGGTCATTATCACATTGCTGTTTGTGGGATCTTGCTATGTGCAAATTGGCCGCCGTTACCCACATTACAACAGTGACTTCACTTCAAAAAGTACTTAATTGGCTGTAAAGTGCTTTGGGACATCCTGAGGCTGTGAAAACTGCTACAGAAAAGCTTCTTCTTTCTATAGGACGCTTACAGTTAGCAGACAGAGGAGACTTTCATCCTATCAGGCGAGGCAGAATTTGAACACAGGTCCGAGAGGTAGAAAGTGTCTTGCCCACAGCATCATTCACTTCCCTTCTATCTTATGCTTTTTAAAGCCAAGCATACACAACGAGATGGTAGGCAAGTATTACTAGATTGGATGTAAGTACTTGACATTTAACAGCATTGAATGGGGGGCCCAGAGATTTGGCAGAACTGGAATGGAGGTCCTGAAATTTAGCAACACTGGGGGTTCTTGTGGTTTAGCATCACCGGAGGGGCTTCCTGAGGTCTGGTAACACTGCTGTGCAGGCCATTTTTGCAGCATTGGTGGCGGTGGTTGGGGGGGCACAGGCGGTGGGCGGGGGGGGGGGCGGGTGGGTGGTCTTAAGGTTTGGGACCATTGGAGAGCACCCTGTTTCACTGAACTGCAGAGGTGTCTAGCAGCACTGGACTAGGAGGGATAGAGAGGCTTTGGGTGGGAAGGAATTTCGAAAGAAGTTTTTAAGAGATCTCCCCAGAAATAATGAAGTGCTTTTAATTGATTCTTGGAAAATAAATACATGTTTTCAGACATTAACAGCAGCCAAGCTTTTTGTCTTTATGCGCGGGTCAGATGGAGCCTTATGAACCGCATATAAAGTTTAAATCAATATTCCCATGAATTTATTTTGTTCTCCAGTTATGGGTACCAGCAGAGCTTGGTGTTCTGATTTAGGATTCATCCACCACTGAGGCAACAGCTCAAACAACAGCCTTTTCCAAACCTCCAACTGCCTCAAAAATTTGAACAGGACAAGCTAGTGCGTAAGAAATATAAGCACAAACAGAAACTGGGTTGCTTAGGCTTTGTGGACAGATTGTCAGGAGTTGAGGAACAGAAATGCCCCATGCCTGTATTTTGAACAACACGTATGTATACACATGGACACCCTGTTGGGATAAGGGGGGGCGGTGGAGGGAGGGAAGAGACAGGCTTTGTTGAGTAGGGTGCAAGAAGAGAGGGGGAGAGATACATTTCTGTAGAGAGAAAATCTCTTGGGAGGGAAGCCTTGTTAAAGGGATGGAAGACAAAAGGAGAGAGACCGTTTTGTGGGGAGAGGACATTTGTCACTCTGCTGACAACAAGAGAAACAGTTGCTATTGAGGGTTATCCAGCCCACATTATACAACAGTATATCCTCCGACTCCCCGTATCTATCAATAAACATATAGCTAACTTCATGTGAAAATAAACCAAGTGACTGCTGGGCCAAGTGGCTTAAACTCAATGCATCAAATTTGATAAATGTTAATATAATGCTATTATTCTAAGTGCAGAGGACAATCAGTTTGATAAAGAAAAGCATATTTAAGTGCTATGTAAGATAAACAACATGTGAAGCTAAAGTGCTTCATAAACTTAAGCTTCATATATAAATATTTCTGCTATATAATTGAAACTCTCTGCTTCAATCTCTAGCTTGTTGAAGTGATTTAAGTTCCATAATGTGCCAGCTAAAACTCTGAGTGCCTCTCAACAGTAACTGACAGTCTACTAATCCCTGGAAAGTACATTTGTTTTTATATATTGGGGCCTTGAAAGTGGGATAATAGCATCCAAATGCTTAACGAGTTTGCCTGAAATTCCTTTCCCTGATATTTTAGCGGAGGCGTTAACCCACTTATTTTGAACAGATTAATGCCTCTACTAATATGACGGAGAGAGGAATTTCAGACAAACACATCGTGCATTTGGACCACATTACCCCGAGCTGTAATTTCAAGGCTTGTGTGCTTTTTCTTGCTTTTTTCCCTTCAATTTTCTCCCTCCTCTCCCTAAAGTCAATTGCCTTGCAATTTATCTCTTTGAACCTACAGTATGAATGCTTTGCATAGTCCACTATGTCCACTATTTTAATGGGAACATTAATTGTGTTCATACCTTTATTAAAACAGTGAAAAGAAGAACCAAGGAGTGTAATCTGACAAAAAATTGACACTGAGCCGTGGAAGGAGACATTAGGACAGGTGACCAAAAGCTTGGTCAAAGTGGCAGGATTTAAGGAGTGCTTTAAAGGAGGCAAGAGAGCTGGAGAAGTTTAAGGAGGGAATTCCAGAGCTTAGGGCCTAGACAGCTGAAGGCATGGCCACCAAGGATGGGGGCAAAGGAAGTTGGGAATGCACAAGAGACCAGAATTGGAGGAAGATAGAGCTCTCAGTGGGTTGCAGGGCTGGAGGAGGTTACAAAGATAGGGAGGGGCAAGGCCATGGAGGTTTAAGGACAAAGGTTAAAACAGCAGCATCATGTTGTGGACTCATTGCCAGTTTGAACACTATGTTGGAAAGTGGTTTGGGCAGTGCGGAGGAGGCCAACACAAAGAAATACACTGCCTTCCCCCACATTAGAGATAGCAGGGAGCACTGGTTATATGCAATGGAGCCTGCCATTAAGCATGTGACAATACAAGTAGCATCGGTAGTGGAGATGTCTGTTGTACAGGCCATCGGTGCAGTAGGACCATCTCGCAAGAATGTTCCTGCTGCTCCTCTGGCGGTGCAGGGCTCCAGAACTCAAGATGGAGTCATGGTCCGCTTCAACTCACCTAGAGCATGGTTACACACACAGCTGTGACACGGGGATTCTGAGACTTCATGGATGTCCACTGTTCTACGTTGATGCAGGTCAATTAAGATGCATGAGATAACACAGGAGTAGCCTGCTGGCACTTATGTCAGCAGCATTTCTGTGCCATCAAGCAGCCCTGCCAAAGTAATGGTCGATGCCGCCGATGAAAATAATGAGCAAACGGAACCCCTGGCACTGCTATAGGTCCATCAGGATTCCGTACTCCCAGGTCACCCTTTCCTCCGACCCCACTACGATATACCCACCAACGCCTGCTACATCTAGGTCCTTCTGTAGAAAAGTCTTCTGTGCTATCTACTACTTTGATCCTTAAGATATTGCGTCAAAATCTTGGCCTTTGTTAATTTCCCTAACTATATGTCTGACCTGGAGTGTCTTACTCACTTTTCATTGATCTCTGTAGCAGCAGAATGTCTCATGAATTCACCATTGGAATCACAGCACAAGAGGCCATTCGGCCCATCGTGCCTGTGCGAGCTCTTTGAAAGTCCGAGCCAATTAGTCCCACTCCCCTGCTCTTTCCCCATATCCCTGGAAATTTTTCCTTTTCAATGAACATCCAATTCTACATTGAAAGTTACTATTGAATCTGCTTCCACCACCCTTTCAGGCAGTGCATTAATGACTATTAACAAGATCATAGCAAATTAAAATTGGATTATGTCTCCCGTTTGTCAGTTTTTTAATCTCCCTTGTTAGAGGGGCGAGAATGCTTGTAACAATAATATAAAAGGAAATTAATTGTTGGTTCTTCCTCCAGACTATTTTCTGCCATGTTTAACATATATTCACTTTTTTTGTTAAAATTAATGCAGAATTGCTGGCCCCACAGTGACCTTTCAGCACAATAAACAAACCAATGAATTTAAAACAAAACCATTTGTCCAAAAATCATGTTTAACGACGTTGTTTTAAAGGGGAGGGAAGCTAAGGCTTCCCACATGAGAGCATTGGGGTTAATGAGCAGACCCCAGCACAAGGTGTGAGTAACAGAACCCAGCACAGGGTGTGAGTAACAGATCCCAGCACAGGGTGTGTGTGACAGATCCCAGCACTGGGTGTGAGTAACAGACCCCAGCACTGGGTGTGAGTAACAGATCCCAGCACTGGGTGTGAGTAACAGACCCCAGCACAAGGTGTGAGTAACAGAACCCAGCACAGGGTGTGTGTGACAGATCCCAGCACAGGGTGTGAGTAACAGATCCCAGCACAAGGTGTGAGTAACAGAACCCAGCACAGGGTGTGAGTAACAGATCCCAGCACTGGGTGTGAGTAACAGACCCCAGCAGAAGGTGTGAGTAACAGATCCCAGCACAGGGTGTGAGTAACAGATCCCAGCACAAGGTGTGAGTAACAGAACCCAGCACAGGGTGTGAGTAACAGATCCCAGCGCAGGGTGTGAGTAACAGATCCCAGCACTGGGTGTGAGTAACAGACCCCAGCACAAGGTGTGAGTAACAGATCCCAGCACAAGGTGTGAGTAACAGAACCCAGCACAGGGTGTGAGTAACAGATCTCAGCACAGGATGTGTGTGACAGATCCCAGCACTGGGTGTGAGTAACAGACCCCAGCACAAGGTGTGAGTAACAGATCCCAGCACAAGGTGTGAGTAACAGAACCCAGCACAGGGTGTGAGTAACAGATCCCAGCACTGGGTGTGAGTAACAGACCCCAGCACAAGGTGTGAGTAACAGATCCCAGCACAAGGTGTGAGTAACAGAACCCAGCACAGGGTGTGAGTAACAGATCTCAGCACAGGATGTGTGTGACAGATCCCAGCACAGGATGTGAGTAACAGATCCCAGCACAGGGTGTGAGTAACAGATCTCAGCACAGGATGTGTGTGACAGATCCCAGCACAGGGTGTGAGTAACAGATCCCAGCACAGGGTGTGAGTAACAGATCCCAGCACAGGGTGTGAGTAACAGATCCCAGCACAGGGTGTGAGTAACAGATCGCAGCACAGGGTGTGAGTAACAGATCCCAGCGCAGGGTGTGAGTAACAGATCCCCGCACAGGGTGTGTGTGACAGATCCCAGCACAGGGTGTGAGTAACAGATCTCAGCACAGGATGTGAGTAACAGATCCCAGCACAGGGTGTGAGTAACAGATCCCCGCACAGGGTGTGTGTGACAGATCCCAGCACAGGGTGCGAGTGACAGGTCCCAGCACAGGGTGCGAGTGACAGATCTCAGCACAGGATGTGAGTAACAGATCCCAGCACAGGGTGTGAGTAACAGATCTCAGCACAGGATGTGAGTAACAGATCCCAGCACAGGGTGTCAGTAACAGATCCCAGCACAGGGAGTGAGTAACAGTTGCCAGCACAGGGAGTGTGTGACAGATCCCAGCACAGGGTGTGAGTGACAGACCTCAGCACAGGATGTGTGTGACAGATCCCAGCACTGGGTGTGAGTAACAGATCTCAGCACAGGATGTGTGTGACAGATCCCAGCACTGGGTGTGAGTAACAGATCCCCGCACAGGGAGTGAGTGACAGATCCCAGCACAGGGTGTGTGTGACAGATCCCAGCACTGGGTGTTAGTGACAGATCCCAGCACAGGGTGCGAGTGACAGGTCCCAGCACAGGGTGCGAGTGACAGATCCCAGCACAGGGTGTGTGTGACAGATCCCAGCACAGGGTGTGTGTGACAGGTCCCAGCACAGGGTGTGTGTGACAGATTGCAGCACAGGGAATGAGTGACAGATCCCAGCACAGGGAGTGTGTGACAGATCACAGCACAGGGAGTGAGTGACAGATCCCAGCACAGGGTGTGTGTGACAGATCCCAGCACAGGGTGTGTGTGACAGATTCCAGCACAGGGAAAGAGTGACAGATCCCAGCACAGGGAGTGTGTGACAGATCACAACACATGGAGTGAGTGACAGATCCCAGCACAGGGTGTGTGTGACAGATCCCAGCACAGGGTGTGTGTGACAGATCCCAGCACAGGGTGTGTGTGACAGATTCCAGCACAGTGAATGAGTGACAGATCCCAGCACAGGGAGTGTGTGACAGATCACACCACAGGGAGTGAGTGACAGATCCCAGCACAGGGTGTGTGTGACAGATCCCAGCACAGGGTGTGTGTGACAGATCCCAGCACAGGGTGTGTGTGACAGATTGCTGCACAGGGAATGAGTGACAGATCCCAGCACAGGGTGTGAGTAACAGATCTCAGCACAGGATGTGTGTGACAGATCCCAGCACAGGGTGTGAGTAACAGATCCCAGCACAGGGTGTGAGTAACAGATCCCAGCACAGGGTGTGAGTAACAGATCCCAGCACAGGGTGTGAGTAACAGATCCCAGCACAGGGTGTGAGTAACAGATCCCAGCGCAGGGTGTGAGTAACAGATCCCCGCACAGGGTGTGTGTGACAGATCCCAGCACAGGGTGTGTGTGACAGATCCCAGCACAGGGTGTGAGTAATAGATCTCAGCACAGGATGTGAGTAACAGATCCCAGCACAGGGTGTGTGTAACAGATCTCAGCACAGGATGTGTGTGACAGATCCAAGCACAGGGTGTGAGTAACAGATCTCAGCACAGGGTGTGAGTGACAGATCCCAGCACAGGGTGTGAGTAACAGATCCCAGCACAGGGTGTGAGTAACAGATCCCAGCACAGGGTGTGAGTAACAGATCCCAGCACAAGGTGTGAGTAACAGATCTCAGCACAGGGTGTGAGTAACAGATCTCAGCACAGGGTGTGAGTAACAGATCTCAGCACAGGGTGTGTGTGACAGATCCCAGCACAGGGTGTGTGTGACAGATCCCAGCACAGGGTGTGAGTAACAGATCTCAGCACAGGATATGTGTGACAGATCCCAGCACAGGGTGTGTGTGAAAGATCCCAGCACAGGGTGTGAGTAACAGATCCCAGCACAGGGAGTGAGTAACAGATCTCAGCACAGGATGTGTGTGACAGATCCCAGCACAGGGTGTGAGTAACAGATCCCAGCACATGGAGTGAGTAACAGATTCCAGCACAGGGAGAGTGTGACAGATCCCAGCACAGGGTGTGAGTGACAGATCCCAGCACAGGGTGTGAGTGACGGATCCCAGCACAGGGAGTGTATGACAGATCCCAGCACAGGGTGTGAGTAACAGATCCCAGCACAGGGTGTGAGTAACAGATCTCAGCACAGGATATGTGTGACAGATCCCAGCACAGGGTGTGTGTGAAAGATCCCAGCACAGGGTGTGAGTAACAGATCCCAGCACAGGGAGTGAGTAACAGATCTCAGCACAGGATGTGTGTGACAGATCCCAGCACAGGGTGTGAGTAACAGATCCCAGCACAGGGAGTGAGTAACAGATTCCAGCACAGGGAGAGTGTTACAGATCCCAGCACAGGGTGTGAGTGACAGATCCCAGCACAGGGTGTGAGTGACAGATCCCAGCACAGGGAGTGTATGACAGATCCCAGCACAGGGTGTGAGTAACAGATCCCAGCATAGGGTGTGAGTGACAGATCCCAGCACAGGGAGTGTATGACAGACCACAGCACAGGGAGTGTGTGACAGATCCCGGCACAGGGAATGTGTGACAGATCCCAGCACAGGGTGTCAGTAACAGATCCCAGCACAGGGACTGAGTAACAGATCCCAGCACAGGGAGTGTGTGACAGATCCCAGCACAGGGTGTGAGTGACAGACCTCAGCACAGGATGTGTGTGACAGATCCCAGCACTGGGTGTGAGTAACAGATCTCAGCACAGGATGTGTGTGACAGATCCCAGCACTGGGTGTGAGTAACAGATCCCAGCACATGGTGTGAGTAACAGGTCCCCGCACAGGGAGTGAGTGACAGATCCCAGCACAGGGTGTGTGTGACAGATCCCAGCATTGGGTGTTAGTGACAGATCCCAGCACAGGGTGCGAGTGCCAGATCCCAGCACGGGGTGCGAGTGACAGATCCCAGCACAGCGTGTGTGTGACAGATCCCAGCACAGGGTGTGTGTGACAGGTCCCAGCACAGGGTGTGTGTCACAGATCCCAGCACAGGGTGCGAGTGACAGATCCCAGCACAGGGTGTGTGTGACAGATCCCAGCACAGGGTGTGTGTGACAGATTCCAGCACAGGGAATGAGTGACAGATCCCAGCACAGGGAGTGTGTGACAGATCACAGCACAGGGAGTGAGTGACAGATCCCAGCACAGGGAGTGTGTAACAGATCCCAGCAAAGGTTGTGTGTGACAGATCCCAGCACAGGGTGTGTGACAGATCCCAGCACAGGGTGTGTGTGACAGATCCCAGCACAGGGTGCAAGTGACAGATCCCAGCACAGGGTGTGTGTGACAGATCCCAGCACAGGGTGTGTGTGACAGATTCCAGCACAGGGAATGAGTGACAGATCCCAGCACAGGGAGTGTGTGACAGATCACAGCACATGGAGTGAGTGACAGATCCCAGCACAGGGTGTGTGTGACAGATCCCAGCACAGGGTGTGTGTGACAGATCCCAGCACAGGGTGTGTGTGACAGATTCCAGCACAGGGAATGAGTGACAGATCCCAGCACAGGGAGTGTGTGACAGATCACAGCACAGGGAGTGAGTGACAGATCCCAGCACAGGGTGTGTGTGACAGATCCCAGCACAGGGTGTGTGTGACAGATCCCAGCACAGGGTGTGTGTGACAGATCCCAGCACAGGGTGTGTGTGACAGATTCCAGCACAGGGAATGAGTGACAGATCCCAGCACAGGGAATGAGTGACAGATCCCAGCACAGGGAGTGTGTGACAGGTCACAGCACAGGGAGTGAGTGACAGATCCCAGCACAGGGTGTGTGTAACAGACCCCAGCAAAGGGTGTGTGTGACAGATCCCAGCACAGGGTGTGTGACAGATCCCAGCACAGGGTGTGTGTGACAGATCCCAGCACTGGGTGTGTGTGACAGATCCCAGCACAGGGTGTGTGTGACAGATTCCAGCACAGGGAATGAGTGACAGATCCCAGCACAGGGAGTGTGTGACAGATCCCAGCACAGGGAGTGAGTGACAGATCCCAGCACAGTGTGTGTGTGACAGATCCCAGCACAGGGTGTGTGTGACAGATTGCAGCACAGGGAATGAGTTACAGATCCCAGCACAGGGAGTGTGTGACAGATCACAGCACAGGGAGTGAGTGACAGATCCCAGCACAGGGTGTGTGTAACAGATCCCAGCAAAGGGTCTGTGTGACAGATACTAGCACAGGGTGCGAGTGACAGATCCCAGCACAGGGTGTGTGTGACAGATCCCAGCACAGGGTGTGTGTGACAGATTGCAGCACAGGGAATGAGTGACAGATCCCAGCACAGGGTGTGAGTAACAGATCCCAGCACAGGGTGTGAGTAACAGATCCCAGCACAGGGTGTGAGTAACAGATCCCAGCGCAGGGTGTGAGTAACAGATCCCCGCACAGGGTGTGTGTGACAGATCCCAGCACAGCGTGTGTGTGACAGATCCCAGCACAGGGTGTGAGTAACAGATCTCAGCACAGGATGTGAGTAACAGATCCCAGCACAGGGTGTGAGTAACAGATCCCCGCACAGGGTGTGTGTGACAGATCCCAGCACAGGGTGTGTGTGACAGATCCCAGCACAGGGTGTGAGTAATAGATCTCAGCACAGGATGTGAGTAACAGATCCCAGCACAGGGTGTGTGTAACAGATCTCAGCACAGGATGTGTGTGACAGATCCCAGCACAGGGTGTGAGTAACAGATCTCAGCACAGGGTGTGAGTGACAGATCCCAGCACAGGGTGTGAGTAACAGATCCCAGCACAGGGTGTGAGTAACAGATCCCAGCACAAGGTGTGAGTAACAGATCTCAGCACAGGGTGTGAGTAACAGATCTCAGCACAGGGTGTGAGTAACAGATCTCAGCACAGGATGTGTGTGACAGATCCCAGCACAGGGTGTGTGTGACAGATCCCAGCACAGGGTGTGAGTAACAGATCTCAGCACAGGATATGTGTGACAGATCCCAGCACAGGGTGTGTGTGAAAGATCCCAGCACAGGGTGTGAGTAACAGATCCCAGCACAGGGAGTGAGTAACAGATCTCAGCACAGGATGTGTGTGACAGATCCCAGCACAGGGTGTGAGTAACAGATCCCAGCACAGGGAGTGAGTAACAGATTCCAGCACAGGGAGAGTGTGACAGATCCCAGCACAGGGTGTGAGTGACAGATCCCAGCACAGGGTGTGAGTGACAGATCCCAGCACAGGGAGTGTATGACAGATCCCAGCACAGGGTGTGAGTAACAGATCCCAGCACAGGGTGTGAGTAACAGATCCCAGCACAGGGTGTGTATGACAGACCACAGCACAGGGAGTGTGTGACTGATCCCAGCACAGGGAATGTGTGAAAGATCCCAGCACAGTGTGTCAGTAACAGATCCCAGCACAGGGAGTGAGTAACAGATCCCAGCACAGGGAGTGTGTGACAGATCCCAGCACAGGGTGTGAGTGACAGACCTCAGCACAGGATGTGTGTGACAGATCCCAGCACTGGGTGTGAGTAACAGATCTCAGCACAGGATGTGTGTGACAGATCCCAGCACTGGGTGTGAGTAACAGATCCCAGCACATGGTGTGAGTAACAGATCCCCGCACAGGGAGTGAGTGACAGATCCCAGCACAGGGTGTGTGTGACAGATCCCAGCACTGGGTGTTAGTGACAGATCCCAGCACAGGGTGCGAGTGACAGATCCCAGCACGGGGTGCGAGTGACAGATCCCAGCACAGGGTGTGTGTGACAGGTCCCAGCACAGGGTGTGTGTGACAGGTCCCAGCACAGGGTGTGTGTGACAGATTGCAGCACAGGGAATGAGTGACAGATCCCAGCACAGGGAGTGTGTGACAGATCACAGCACAGGGAGTGAGTGACAGATCCCAGCACAGGGTGTGTGTAACAGATCCCAGCAAAGGGTGTGTGTGACAGATCCCAGCACAGGGTGCGAGTGACAGATCCCAGCACAGGGTGTGTGTGACAGATCCCAGCACAGGGTGTGTGTGTGACAGATTCCAGCACAGGGAATGAGTGACAGATCCCAGCACAGGGAGTGTGTGACAGATCACAGCACAGGGAGTGAGTGACAGATCCCAGCACAGGGAGTGTGCAACAGATCCCAGCAAAGGTTG
Source organism: Somniosus microcephalus (assembly GCF_052327205.1). Classification (NCBI taxonomy): domain Eukaryota; kingdom Metazoa; phylum Chordata; class Chondrichthyes; order Squaliformes; family Somniosidae; genus Somniosus; species Somniosus microcephalus. Next base: position 126,956,625 of record NC_140994.1, read on the forward strand.
TGTGTGACAGATCCCAGCACAGGGTGTGTGACAGATCCCAGCACAGGGTGTGTGTGACAGATCCCAGCACAGGGTGCAAGTGACAGATCCCAGCACAGGGTGTGTGTGACAGATCCCAGCACAGGGTGTGTGTGACAGATTCCAGCACAGGGAATGAGTGACAGATCCCAGCACAGGGAGTGTGTGACAGATCACAGCACATGGAGTGAGTGACAGATCCCAGCACAGGGTGTGTGTGACAGATCCCAGCACAGGGTGTGTGTGACAGATCCCAGCACAGGGTGCGTGTGACAGATTCCAGCACAGGGAATGAGTGACAGATCCCAGCACAGGGAGTGTGTGACAGATCACAGCACAGGGAGTGAGTGACAGATCCCAGCACAGGGTGTGTGTGACAGATCCCAGCACAGGGTGTGTGTGACAGATCCCAGCACAGGGTGTGTGTGACAGATCCCAGCACAGGGTGTGTGTGACAGATTCCAGCACAGGGAATGAGTGACAGATCCCAGCACAGGGAATGAGTGACAGATCCCAGCACAGGGAGTGTGTGACAGGTCACAGCACAGGGAGTGAGTGACAGATCCCAGCACAGGGTGTGTGTAACAGATCCCAGCAAAGGGTGTGTGTGACAGATCCCAGCACAGGGTGTGTGACAGATCCCAGCACAGGGTGTGTGTGACAGATCCCAGCACAGGGTGTGTGTGACAGATCCCAGCACAGGGTGTGTGTGACAGATCCCAGCACAGGGAGTGTGTGACAGATCCCAGCACAGGGAGTGAGTGACAGATCCCAGCACAGGGTGTGTGTGACAGATCCCAGTACAGGGTGTGTGTGACAGATTGCAGCACAGGGAATGAGTTACAGATCCCAGCACAGGGAGTGTGTGACAGATCACAGCACAGGGAGTGAGTGACAGATCCCAGCACAGGGTGTGTGTGACAGATCCCAGCACAGGGTGTGTGTAACAGATCCCAGCAAAGGGTCTGTGTGACAGATCCTAGCACAGGGTGCGAGTGACAGATCCCAGCACAGGGTGTGTGTGGCAGATCCCAGCACAGGGTGTGTGTGACAGATTCCAGCACAGGGAATGAGTGACAGATCCCAGCACAGGGAGTGTGTGACAGATCACAGCACAGGGAGTGAGTGACAGATCCCAGCACAGGGTGTGTGTAACAGATCCCAGCAAAGGGTGTGTGTGACAGATCCCAGCACAGGGTGTGTGACAGATCCCAGCACAGGGTGTGTGTGACAGATCCCAGCACAGGGTGCGAGTGACAGATCCCAGCACAGGGTGTGTGTGACAGATCACAGCACAGGGAGTGAGTGACAGATCCCAGCACAGGGTGTATGTGACAGATTCCAGCACAGGGAATGAGTGACAGATCCCAGCACAGGGAGTGTGTGACAGATCACAGCACAGGGAGTGAGTGACAGATCCCAGCACAGGGTGTGTGTGACAGATCCCAGCACAGGGTGTGTGTGACAGATCCCAGCACAGGGTGTGTGTGACAGATCCCAGCACAGGGTGTGTGTGACAGATCCCAGCACAGGGTGTGTGTGACAGATTCCAGCACAGGGAATGAGTGACAGATCCCAGCACAGGGAGTGTGTGACATATCAGAGCACAGGGAGTGAGTGACAGATCCCAGCACAGGGTGTGTGTGACAGATCCCAGCACAGGGTGTATGTGACAGATTCCAGCACAGGGAATGAGTGACAGATCCCAGCACAGGGAGTGTGTGACAGATCACAGCACAGGGAGTGAGTGACAGATCCCAGCACAGGGTGTGTGTGTCAGATCCCAGCACAGGGTGTGTGTGACAGATCCCAGCACAGGGTGTGTGTGACAGATCCCAGCACAGGGTGTGTGTGACAGATCCCAGCACAGGGTGTGTGTGACAGATTCCAGCACAGGGAATGAGTGACAGATCCCAGCACAGGGAGTGTGTGACATATCAGAGCACAGGGAGTGAGTGACAGATCCCAGCACAGGGTGCGTGTGACAGATCCCAGTACAGGGTGTGTGTGACAGATCCCAGCACAGCGTGTGTGTGACAGATTCCAGCACAGGGAATGAGTGACAGATCCCAGCACAGGGAGTGTGTGACAGATCACAGCACAGGGAGTGAGTGACAGATCCCAGCACAGGGAGTGTGTGACAGATCACAGCACAGGGAGTGAGTGACAGATCCCAGCACAGGGTGTGTGTGACAGATCCCAGCACAGGGTGTGTGTGACAGATCCCAGCACAGGGTGTGTGTGACAGATCCCAGCACAGGGTGTGTGTGACAGATCCCAGCACAGGGTGTGTGTGACTGATCCCAGCACAGGGTGTGTGTGACAGATCCCAGCACAGGGTGTGTGTGACAGATCCCAGCACAGGGCGGGTGACATAATAAAACTCATGACGCACTTGGTTTGAGCATAAAGCAAGGCTTTAATCAACTTGTTTCAGAACATGGAGGTCTAGTTGTATTCCACTAGTTCCTTGTCTTACAAAATGTCCCTATAAAGCTGGGGCCCATGCCCAATAATTATACTCCTTGGACGGTGCCACCAGCTGGCCATCCAGCGTTATTTCTTAAATAGTTTCTTGATGATGAGATTTATAACATTTTTCCTGCCTAAAAGATTTGGAAGTCCGACGACTTTCTCTTAACGGATTAGGCAGACCACGAATAGCCGCAATCTTTTAGATTTTTGTTTATGGCCAGAAGGCACGTCACCCCGGATCGTGTCTTGGTCCCTGGGCCGTTTGATCCATGCCGGTGGATCAACAGGGACTGTGTTGCTCTGATCGACCCGAGGGAGGCTGGGGAGATCGTGACTCCGGGTGCAGGTCCCCACAGGCACAGAACTGGCTTCGGCCCATTGCTTAGCCGGGGATTGACCGGCGTCCTGGCCCGGGGTGGCCATCCCACGGGGAGCGCTCGGCTCCCTGAGTGGATCCGGCGGGGTAGCCGGCAGATCCCTCGATGTCCCAGGTAGGGCGTCATCCTCGGGGGAGCGCAGAATGTCGGCCTCATCCCCGCGGGTCCCTCCATCAGTTGGGTCCGCGGAACCGGCCGGACGGGGAGCCAGGTCCCGGAGCGAAACGGTGGACTCCTGGCCATCCGGGTACCGCACGCGTGCGTACGTGGGGTTGACGTCCGTAAGTTCTACCTCGTCGAGTAGAGGATCAGTTTTAGATGATCGGACGATTCTTCGTAGCAGCACGGGGCCGGGAGCTGCCAATCATGATGGTAGAGACGTCCCATGGGTGGAGCGACGCTGGAAGCTGAAGAATCGCTCGTGAGGTGTGACATTGGTAGAAGTAGAAAGGAGAGACCTGATGGAATGCAACACATCAGGGAGCATAGTTTCCCACTGCTGGTCTGGTAGATTGCATGACCTCAGCACAAGATGAACAGCGTTCCAAATGATAGCGTTGTATCTCTCAACCTGTCTGTTACCGATGGGATGGTACAGTGTCGTTTTACTTGTGGCAAATCCCCGTTGGGAGAGATAACTTTTGAGTTCACTTGACATGAAGGAGGGACCCCGATCAGAGTGGATGAAATTGGCCGTAACGCAAAGGGAAAAGACTTGATCAAGGCATTTGATCACTGTGGAAGTAAGCATATTGGGACAGGGGAAAGCAAAAGGAAAGCGAGAATATTCGTCCACCATAGTCAGTAAGTAGGTGTTCCGCATTGAGGAAGGCAATGGCCCTTTACAGTCAATGCTGAGTCACTGCATAGGCTGCATAGCGTGTATGAGCGAGCCATCCGATGGACGGAAGAATTGCGGTTTTAACTCCGCACAAATTTTACAGGAGGAGCACGTTCTTTTCACATCTTCCGTAGAAAATGGGAGATTTTTAGATCGCACAAAGTGCAACATATGGGTAACACCAGGATGGCATAAGTCAGTATGAAGATCCGCCAGAGTTGAAGTTGACATAGAAGAGCAGAATGCCCACATGAGGGTATCTGGGGCCACATTCTCTTTGCCGGGTCAATAATGTATGGTGTATCCAAAGGCAGCCAATTCCATCCTCCAGAGTTGTATTTTGTTATTCTTGATCTTAGTGCATTTCCAGTTATCCAGCATAAAGGCCATGGAGCGCTGATCGGTTATAAGTGTGAAATGGCGACGAGCGAGAAAATGACTCAATTTATGTACCGCTTCGATGATGGCCGTAGCCTCCTTCTCGACAGGAGGATAATGGAGCTCGCTACCCTGCAAAGTTCTGGGCAGAAATGCAACAGGTCGACCACCTTGATTCAAGGTAGCAGAGATCGCCACATCCAATGCATCGCACTCGACCACGAAAGGAAGATTTTCATCAATGGAACGAAGCGTGGCTTTTTCCAGTTGTCGCTTGAGGAGGTTGAAAGCTGAAATAGCCGTTGCCTCCAATGGAAATGACTTTGCGTGAAGCAGGGGCTGGATCTGGTCGGAGAAGTGGGGGATCCATTTCGCATAATAGGCGAACATGCCGAGTGCCCGACGAAGAGAGCCGAGATTCGTAGGGGGAGGGAGCTCCTGAAGCGGACAAAATCACTCAGGATCCAGTTTGATGACACCATTGCGCAGCCAGTAGCCAAGGATGTTAACTAATGGTACTGATTTCACAGATTTGGACTCATTTATGGTTACGTTCCGACAACGGAGAACGTCAAAAGATTTCTGGAGGTTGGCATCATGCTCCTTCTGGTCATGACCAGCAATGGTGATATTATCCAGATATGGAAAAGTGTCCGTTAAGTTCTCCTGTTTGACTAGGCTATCCATTGCCCGTTGAAAGACAGCCACCCCATTGGTGACCCCAAATAGAAGGCGACAAAACTGGTAAAGCCGACCATTGGCCTCAAAGGCTGTATACTTTTTGTCAGAGTCCTTTAACGGTACTTGATGATATGCGCTCTTTAAATCAAAAGTTGAAAATACCTTGTAGTTGGCAAGGTTATTGACCATGTCATCGATGCGTGGTAGTGGGTAGGCATCCAGGTCGGTATACTGGTTAATAGTTTGCGAGTAATCGATGCAAAGACGTTTCTTGTGTTGCTTCAGAGGATTTTTAACAATGATGACTTGAGCCCGCCAGGAAGATGAACATGGCTCAATGATACCGTCAGCTAGAAGGCGAGAGATTACTGCCTCGATAAAGGCTCGATCATCTTGGCTGAAACGTCGTGACTTAGTGACTATGGGCTTACATCGGGGGGAAAGATTGGCAAACAAGGAGGACTCATTGAGCGAAGCCGCCGAAAGCACACAAAATGGTACTTTGGAAATAGTAAGCTCTGGCTTTGACCCTCCAAACTCAAAAGTGAGTCTTTTGTGTTGTTTCTGGAAATCCAGTCCCAGGAGCACATCACTCCATAAGTTCTTGAGCACCCTGAGCCGGGTGGAGAAATAAGTGCGGCCATTGAGGATAAGGTCGACAAGACAAAAGCCGGAAGAATTGGTGGTCAGTGTCATCAGAGCCATTGCAATTTCCCTGTCCGAGGGGTAAATACGCAGTTTTAACTTACTGACAGCCCGCTCACTAATGAAGCTGTCAGAGCTGCATGAGTCAATTAGTGCACTCAAAATGTGTCCATTTACCGAAACCTTCATGGCTGCATGGGACAGACTTTGGGGAAAAACAGCTGTGATGGGAGGAGGGGCAGTTTTACCCTTGACAGCTGTAACCTTAGTAGTGGTTCTTGCGGAAGGAGCAGTTTTATAGATTGCAGCTGTAACCTTAGTAGTGGCTCTCGGGGGAGGAGCAGTTTTATAGATAGTAGCTGCAAAACTAACAGGAGCTCTCGACCGGTATACCTTAGAAAAGTGGCCTTTCTTACTAACAGTGGCTCTTGACTGGCATACCTTAGAATAGTGTCCTTTCTTGCTGCAATGATTGCAGGCTGCGTTGCGAGCAGGACAAAATTTCCTATAATGGAACGCACCTCCACAGAAGAAACACTTTCTTCCAGGTTGCCAAGATGCCGCTAGGGTGGGGTCGTCATCAGTGTAGGTTTCTAGGGTAGGGTTGCCATCAGCCAGGTTGGAGTCGTCATCCGTGAGGGCTTCCACCCGAGGCCTATCAAAGGAGTCACTAAAAGTGATAGAAGCAGCCCATGCACATGGTGAAAGATAGGTATCTGCATTCCTCTTTGCTAAGTCCAGAGGACATGCCTGGTCATAGGCAACCTGTAACTTAAGGGTCTTATTCTCCAACAGACGCAGACGTATGAAGGGAGACGCAATCCCATTAATAAAGGAATCACGAATTAACTCCTCCTGGTGCTGCTCAGCTGTAACAGCTTTAAGATTACAATCCTTGCTGAGCCTGCAAAGTTTCTGAAGGAATTCTTCAAGTGATACCCTGGATTGTTGTCAAGTTTTGGCCAGTAGATGCCGAGCAAAAATTTCATTTGGGGACTTGACATATAGCTGCTGTAGTATTTGGATAGCGGCGTCATAGTCTACACAGTCTTCGATATAATCAAACACATGAGGGGATACATAATTCGCAAGTATCTCTAATTTATCAGGAACTTTTTCACTACACACTCTGAGGAAGTTGCTGAAAGTACAATACCAGTGTTTCCATACCTTAGCAGCTGTAAGTGAATTCGGGTCCAGGTCGAGACGGGCGGGTCTGAGTAGTTTCTCCATGATGGAGCGATTACTTGTCTGAGTTCCCTTCTACGGTTCAAGTCGTAGCTGGCTGTTCCCGAAATCACCCAAAGTGTGGAGTCGATATCAAGTTGATTAAATTGACGTAATAAAACTCACTACGCAATTGGTTTGAGCGTAAAGCAAGGCTTTAATCAACTTGTTTCAGAACATGGAGGTTTAGTTGTTCTTCACTAGTTCCTTGTCTTACAAAATGTCCCTGGCAAGCTGGGGCCCGAGTATACTCCTTGGACGGCGCCACCAGCTGGCCATCCAGCGTTATTTCATAAGTAGTTTCTTGATGATGAGATTTATAACAGTGTGTGTGACAGATCCCAGCACAGGGTGTGAGTGACAGATCCCAGCACAGGGAGTGAGTGACAGATCCCAGCACAGGGTGTGTGTGACAGATCCCAGCACAAGGAATGTGTGACAGATCCCAGCACAAGGAGTGTGTGACAGATCCCAGCACAGGGTGTGAGTAACAGATCCCAGCACAGGGAGTGTGTGACAGATCCCAGCACTGGGTGTGAGTGACAGATCCCAGCACAGGGAATGAGTGACAGATCCCAGCACAGGGTGTGTGTGAAAGATCCCAGCAAAAGGAGTGAGTGACAGATCCCAGCACAGGGTTTGAGTGACAGATCCCAACACAGGGTGTGAGTGACAAAACCCAGCACAGGGAGTGTGTGACAGATCCCAGCACAGGCTGTGAATGACAGATCCCAGCACAGGGTGTGAGTGACAGATCCCAGCTCAGGGAGTATGTGGCAGTGATTCCCGCCCATCTGTATGCTTCAGAGACATGGACCATGTACAGCAGGCATCTCAAAGCACGGAAGCGGTTCCACCAACGCTACCTCCGTAAGATCCTGCAAATCCATTAGCAGGATAGGCGCACCAACATCAGTGTTCTCGCTCAGGCCAACATCCCCAGCATCGAAGCTTTGAGAACGCTCGATCAGCTCCGAAGGATGGACCACATCGTCCGCATGCCCGATACGAGACCCCCAAAACAAGCGCTCTACTCGGAGCTCTGACATGGTAGGAGAGCCCCAGGTGGGCAGAGGAAATGCTTCAAGGACACCCTCAAAGCCTCCTTGAAAAAGTGCAACATCCCCACCGACACCTGGGAATCCCTGGCCAAAGACTGCTCAAAATGGAGGAGAAGCATCCGGGAAGGCGCCGAACACCTCGAGTCTCTTCGCCGGGAGCAAGCGGAAGCCAAGCGCAAACAGCGCAAGGAGCGCACGTCAACCCAAACACCCCACCCACCCGTCCCTTCAACCACCGTCTGCCCCACCTGTGACAGAGATTGTAAGTCCCACATTGGACTCATCAGTCACCTGAGAACTCATTTTTAGTGTGGCAGCAAGTCATCCTCGGTTCCGAGGGACTGCCTAAGAAGAAGGGGAAGGATAACATTAAAACCTGATCCAGTGGCAGCCTCCAGCAGGCCCTGTCTTGGCTGCCAAGAACCTGAGATGACTTAGCACAGTGTGTGGTCATGTGCAATCCAATTTTGCAAGCTGTGCCTCAAACAGGCGTTAGGCTCCGTTTTGCATATGTAAAGGGACTAATACCTGCTTCAGGCATACACCCTGGACACCTACGGAGGAGCCTTTACAAAAATGGCGGGCGGCGCACATCCCGCCCAGAATCAGCACGTGCATGCTGCACCCGTTTTACGCCTTCCAGCCAAACTGTCCGGATGAATCAGTTAGCAAATGCACCACCCAGAGTGATGCTGAGCCACAAAATCAGGAGAGTGCCAGGGTTATTTGCTGGCCTCTGCTTCGTTAGCTGACCAGTGTCAGATGAGGGATGAGGACGCAGCAGTTGGACACAAAGCTCCTGCCTTAGGATAGGGAAAAGTGCTAAAGATTCCAGCTTCTTTTCGCTATCTGCCTGCTGCTATGTGCATGTGTGGACATCAGGCAAGAACTGAGGTCACTGTGCTGTCCTACAGATTTAAACAACTCACCAATACTGACTAAGACCACAGGTAGAGATTGACCCGTTGGGTGAGGAACTGACTGGCAGGCAGGGAACTATATCCCGAGCATGTGCCAGCATCTTCAGAGCAGGCGTGGTAAAGGAAGAAAATCAGGGAAAAAATAAAGAAAGAAATGCTATTGCAATGTAGTGTTGTATTGCAGATAAATAGCATGTGTTTGTAAAACTAATGCTGTATACCATGAATATTAAAAGTGTGTGTTAGTAAAACTAATGTTATATACCATGAATGTTATATAGCACATTATATGTGTCAGTAAATCTAATGCTAGATATCAAATTATTGGTGTGTTAATAAAAGTATAAGTGTGAAGTGGTGCACCGATGGAAGAGGCAGTATAATCTATTTTGAGGGGGTGCAAGAGCAGAGGGACCTGGGGGTGCATATGCGCAAATCCTTGAAAGTGGCAAGGCAAGTTGATAAGGCAGTTAAGAACGTGTATAGGATACTTGGCTTTGTAAATAGGGGCATTGAATACAAAAACAAGGGAGTTATGCTAAAACTTTACAAGTCACTGGTTAGGCCTTAGCTGGAGTATTGTGTACAATCCTAGGCATCACACTTTAGGAAGGATGTCAAGGCCTTGGAGAGACGGTTTACCAAAGTGATACCAGCGATGAGGGACTTCAGTTTTGTGTTGAGATTGGAGAAGCTGGGATTGTTCTCCTTAGAGCAGAGAAGGTTAAGGGGAGATTTAATAGAGATATTCAAAATTATGAGAGGTTTTGATTGAGCAAGTAGGGAGAAACTGTTTCCTCTGGCAAGTGAATCAGTAACAAAAGGGCATGGATTTAAAATAATTGACAAACGAACTAGAAGAGAAATGAGGAGAAATTATTTCACACAGAGGGCTGCTATGATCTGAACGCACTACCTGAAAGGGTGGTGGAATCAGATTCCATAGGAACTTTCAAAAGGCGAATGGACATGTATTTGAAGAGGACTAATTTGCAGGATTATGGGAAAAAACTGGGGTGTAGGACTAAATTGGACAGCTCTTTCAAAGTGCCGGCACAGGCACAATGGGCTGAATGGCCCCCTTCTGTGCTGTAAGAATCTATAATTCCAGGATTACTATATAGCAGATTATTAGTGAGTTAGTGAAAACAATCCTATATAACAGATTATTAGAGTGTATTAATTAAAGTAACTCCATACAGCATATTACTAAAGTGTGTTAATAAAAGTAATGCTATATAATACCAGATTGTTAGCATGTTGATTTAACGCAATGCTGTTTACCAGATTATTAGTGTGTATTAAAGTAAAGCTATTTACCAGATTATTAAAAACATATTGGCCCAGAAATTCGGGTCCCAACGCGTGAGTACGCATGGGGTACTCATGCGTAGGCCCAACGAAAGTGCCGGATTCCTGCATGCACTGCGCATGTATGGGAAACCGGCACTTCCGTTCCCCTGAAAGAAGGGGTTCAGAGGTGGAATGCGTGCGCGGGAGAGTCTGCGAGTGCGCATCGAACTTACGTTTTTTTTCCAGGTTTCTCCGGGAAGGTAAGTCTCCAGAAGTTAGACATGTAAAAAGCAGTCACAAGGCCTGCTTTTAACAAGGTAAGTGGTGACTTAATTAAAATTTAAACATTTTTTCCACAGGTTTATTATTTTTAAATTCTTTAAAGAAAGGTAAGTTTATTTTTAGCCCCGTTAGAAAATGTAATTAATTTTTTCAAAAATTTAAATTATTGTTTAAAATAGTTATTTCATGTAATTTATAGTTATTTTAAAAATGTGATTTTTTTAAAAATGTATTTGAAGATTTAGTGATGTTTTGGGGCTTATAGTATTTATAGGCTTGACAGCTCTTCCTGTCGAACTTATGAATGGAGCATTCCCTGCTACCATTGGCTCTCCATGGCCCACGTGATCCCAGGGGACGCATCGAACTAACTACGCCCCTGGGATACGCAAGCACTGCGCGCCGGCAGTTAGAGGAGGCCCAGGATTGCAATTCCACGGGGGCCCACAGCTCAACGGCCAGCGCACAAGGTAAGTGCAGGTCGGGGGCTTGCACCCGCGGGAAGCCTCCTACCCGAATTTCTGGGCCATTAATAAAAGCAAAGCTATATACCCTGTAGTGCTACCTGTCAGATTATTACCACATGATAATAAAGGTAATTTTAAAGTGGTGGACAGACAGTAAATTTTAGTTATTTTAAATTTAAGATTTTTTACATAATCACACTTGTAATTATATCAAGTGATTTGTGATCACTCAGATTCACATGGGAACTGCATTTTCACCACCTCTGGGGCATTTTATGCAAAACCTTTGTTCCTGAGTAGTAGCTTGCACTACACGTGGTAAGTGTAGAAATCTGTGAATATATTGCAAGAAGCCCCCTGGCCTTGACGTTAACTAAAATATTTCTACTTCTTCAATGCGGAATTTCAATGGCGAACAGAAACACATCAAATCACACTATAAAGTAGAGGAAGAGGATAGCATGCCGGACAGCCTAAGGAAACTAATATTGAATCAGGGACAGGGACTCACCAAAATTAAGGTAGGCAAAATAACGGAAATAAAGAAAATACTCACACAAAGAGTGGCAAATCCCCAGGGCCAGATGGTTTCCATCCCAGGGATTTTAAAGGAAGTTGGTGAGAACATTGTGGATGCTCTAACTATAATCTTCCAAAGTTCTCTCAATTCGGGAACCGTTCCTTTAGATTGGAAAATTGCACATGTTACTCCGCTATTTAAGAAAGGTGAGAGAGGGAAACCGGGGAATTAGCCTAACATCTGTTGTTGGGAAATTACTAGAGTCTATAATTAAGGAAAGACTGACTGAACACCTTGAAAATTTTCTGTTGATCAGAGAGATTTGTAAAGGGTAGGTCAAGCCAGACGATTTTTTGAAGAGGTGACTAAAGTCGTGGAAAGGGGAATGTCTATGGATGTTATTTATATGGACTTCTAGAAGGCAAATAATAAAGTCCCTCATAAGAGACTGTTAGCTAAAGTTGAAGTTCATGGAATGGAGGGAAAATTATTGACCTAGTTAGGAAATTGGCTGAGCGGCAGGAGACTGAGAATAGGGATAATGGGTAGGTACTCTAATTGGCAGAATGTGACTAATGGTGTCCCGCAAGGATCTGTGTTGGGGCCTCACCTATTCACAGTATTTATTAACGACTTAGATGATGAGATATAAAGCCACATATCCAAGTTTACCAATGACACAAAGATAGGTGACATTATAAGCAGTGAATGGAAGCATAAAATTACAAAGAAATATTAATAGATTAAGCAAATGGGTAAAACTGTGGCCAATGGGTTTCAATGAGGTCATCCACTTTGGACCTAAAAAGGATAGAACAGAGTACTTTCTAAATGGTGAAAAGCTAAAAACAATGGAGGTACAAAGAGACTTGGGGGGATCCATGTACATAGATCATTAAAATGTCATGGACAGGTACAGAAAATAATCAAAAAGACTAATGGAATGCTGGCCTTTATATCTAGAGGACTAGAATACAAGGGGGTAGAAGTTATGCTGCAGCTGTACAAAACCCTGGTTAGACCACACCTGGAGCACTGTGAGCAGTTCTGGGCACCACACCTTAGGAAGGGTATATTGGCCTTGGAGGGAGTGCAGCGTAGGTTTACCAGAATGCTACCTGGACTCCAAGGGTTAAATCACGAGGAGAGATTACACAAACTAGAGTTATATTCCCTGGAATTTAGAAGGTTAAGGGATGATTCGATTGAAGTTTTTTAAGATATTAAGAAGAACAGACAGGGTAGATAGAGAGAAACTATTTCCACTGGTTGGGGATTCTAGGACGAGGGGGCATAGCCTAACAATTAGAGCCAGACCTTTCAGGAATGAAATTAGGAAACACTTCTACACACAAAGGGTGGTAGAAGATTGAAACTCTCTTCCGCAAATGGCAATTGGGTCAATTGTTAATCTTAAATCGGAGATTGATAGATTTTTGCCAACCAAAGTTACTAAGGGATATGATCTCACTGAATGGCGGAACAGGCTCAAGAGGCTAAATAGCCTCTTCCTGTTCCTATGTTCCTAAAGAGAAGATGACATGCTGTCCACATGAAGTCAGAGCTTTAAGAACTCCACAGTTTCAGTTGCCTATTCTCAGTCCAACCTATGTTTACTCAGTGACATCACTTCCCCACAACCAGCTCATTAAAGTAAGCAAGGTAAACTGCAGGCTTGTTCATTTAGATGCAGTGGAGAGTTTTAAACAGCCATTACCTGGCCAATGCTTTGCCCACCGTTCCTGAAGGCACTGACTTTTGTTGGGCTGCACTCCACAGGTTCTGGGAACCCTCGAACAGCTGGTTCGTGTCCATGTGTGTGCCTTGATGATGCGTGTTGGTAGGATATTTTCCCACGGAGGGCATTACAGCGGAGCCTAAACATCCACACCTACCTTATCGATCAGAAACTTATTTTTCCCTCCGCATCCCCCAGGCACTGAGGCCATTTATTCAGCCCCTAGCATTGCTCCACCTGAGGTTATCTGACTGAATGGAGAGTGCAAAACGAACCTTGGAAACTTCCTGGTCTGTTTGGCTCAGCTCCACACGGGGCAATGCATCTTCTAATGCTGCAGTTATATTGCTATTTTCATCGTAATCCAAAGTGGCTTTAGTTGCACATCACCAAAAACAACTCAAGGGTCAGGTTGCTGATCAGATTTGTAAATACCCTAAAGGGACAGAAATAAGAAATGAGGGGATAAAAATTGAGTAGCACCCCATTTGGGGCACTAACTTCGCCAGGGCGCTACTTTTAGCGTCCTGGAAAAATTAGCGCCTGCGCTGGAAATTGAGTGGTTGCACCCCAAGAGGGAAGCGAGGCATTACTGGAAGCACCCCGCCTCCCTCTTGGGGTGCTGCGAGGGAATATCGCAGCGTTACGTGCCGCAGTATTGCAGGCCTTCCTCCCCTTCTTAAAGGGGAGGGGCCTTGCGCAGCACGACTCGGAGCCCAGTTGGGCCCCCGGGGAGCCGGAGTGCAGGCAAAAGAGCCTGGCACTCAAGAGAAGTGCAGGGTTCATGGAGCGCAGCCGGCACTCCGCAGTGGGGGCCGTTCAGGAGGCCGGGGACGGGAGCGCAGGTAGGTGCTGGCAGGCGGCCAGCAACAAAAATGGCCGCCCCGCACCTCGCCTTTAAATTGCGCCTCCCTGGCGGTAAGTCAAGGGGCGCTCCCGAAGATGCGGCCGGGGCGCGAGCGGGACGTTGCGCACGGCGATGACATCATCGCCGGTTAGCGCCACCACTAACCTCCTGCTGAATTTCACGGGAGGCCTGGGCAGCGCCGCGCCCGGGCGCTAGCTGCGTTGCGCCCCGTTAGCGCCCTCTTAGATGATTGAAAGATTTGATAGAGTAGATAGAGAGAAATTATTTAATTTGGTGGAGGAGTCTAGAGCAAGGGGCCATAATCCTAACATTAGAGCCAGGCCGTTCAGGGGTGATGCCAGGAAGGAGTTCTTTACACAAAGGGTAATGGAAATCTGGAACTCTCTTCCCCAAAAAGTTGTTCAGGATCAGTCAATTGAAAATTTCAAAACTGAGATGGATAGATTTTTGTTGGGTAAGGGTAATAAGGGTTACAGAACCAAGGCATGTAGGTGGAGTTCAGATACAGACTAGCCATGATCTAATTGAATGATGCGGAACAGGCTCGAGACGGTGAATGGCCTACTCCTGTTCCTACGTTCCACCTTGAGTAAGTGGTCTCTAACTGTTTATACCACACACAGTGTGAAACCTCAATTGAAAAGTGTGCAGGTGTGACTCATTGGACATTCTAGGATTTTTTTTAATTTATTTTTCAATGCTATGAGTACAGCTGCTCCCAACCTTTCTCTCCCAACGTTAGGAGTTAGCTGCACACAGACTGATACTCCTCACATGAGTTCAAAGGCAAATGTGGAAAGCTCCTTTGTTACTCAGCTCAGTATGACCTACAGTCAGCAGTATAACTCAGGTCTACCACCTGCACATCACACTCTACAGATATCGGGTCTACAGTACAACTGCTGCCTAACTATGGCATCAGGGGAGCACTTCACCACAATTTTAACAAAGATTGTTACTCTTGAAAACCACCGTTTTCTTTTTCCTGATTCGAAATACCTTGTTCCGCTCATGACTTTTGCACTGTCAACCCAATCACGTTTTAATTCCCACTACTTACACTAAATCACAGTTTTCAGTTTATCTCAAAGCCTATCTCAAAAACCGACTACAAATTGGACTTAAGTGGCACAGACGCTAAATATCTGCAATAAGACTAGTTGTACTTGGAATCAGATCATCTAATCGCAGTTTGTGCTGTTGGCATACACCCAAAGATAAAAAATGAACGAGTCACAATGACCTGTATAATTACGCAAATGTTGTGTAAAACATGCTAGTATGTCAAGGATTCTGCTGGGGTTTTTTTCCCCTTGAATGTTGGACTGGCAGTTCCTTACTGCAGTCTTGACCTAGAATGTAATACGTGGAATGTGTGTTCCTTTACAGACCTGATTCTATGTGACAGGTGAACAATCAGGACAGAGGTTTTAATGTTTGGCCTGAAGGCACAATCCAATTTTCAACTGTTTCAAATCCGCTGTGTCAGAGTTTATTTGCGCAGGATAAGTAATGTCAATTGTAATCAAGCCGTGGAGAGAGTGGAGCAGTCTGCCCTCTTGTGCTGTGCTCGCAAAGTACAAAACAAGGGGAGATTACAGGTAGGGAAAACTTTCAGGCAAATGAACGTTAAGGCATTCTATAGTTCCCGTATCTGGGAAGAGTCTTCTAACTCCTCTCATACCCCTGGACAAGACACAAGAACAAAGCTTGGCATCTGACAGGCACTCTTTCTCTCAGCTGTAGTCTCCAGCATCTCACCGTCACAAAAACAACAATTTGCATTGATATAATGTCTTCAACATAGTAAAAATGTCTCAGGGTGCTTCACAGCAGAGTTATGAAACAAAATTTGACACCGAGCCAAATAAGGAGATATTAGGAGACAGGTGACCAAAAGCTTGGTCAAAGTGGTAGGTTTTAAGTAGCCTCTTAAGGAGGAGAGGTGGAGAGGCCAAGAGGTTTAGGGAGGGAATTCCAGAGATTAGGGCCTAGGCAGCTGAAGGCACGGCCACCAATGACCTTTCTTGTCTCTCCCTGTTTTATAGAAGATCCCTAATCTTCTGAACTTCCCGCTCATATTCTTTATAAGCTCCCAAATATGGCTCTTCCTCCTCCCGATGTCCTCGTTATGTTGAAATCAAAACCCATGGCACCAACTCATTCACTGTGGAACTCCTCAGCCTTTCCTTCCTCCTACAATCTTCACGCTGTTAAAACCCAGGGTTGGCAGGACCTCATCACTACTTGCTGATTTACCTCCCTCCTCTTCTGTTTTGTTTAGTCTTAGCACCATGGGTCTTAGCCTTTCATTTAGGTTTCTTAATAGAGAAAAAAAAACAGTGCATGTTAAACAGATTCTCACCAGCATGACTACTGAGAGCCCGAGAGTGGCAGATAAAAGTGCTGCTAATGGCCTCAGCAACAGTAAAACAACAATTTGCATTTCTATCACATCTTCACTATAGAAATATGTCTCAAGGTGCTTCACAGAAGTGTAAGAGAAATAAAGTTCCCAAGGGTCCCTGCTGTTCGACTAGAAGCAGTGAATTGCAACAATCATATTAAAAAGACCATCTCTCTTTAAAAGTGAAATATCACATCATGACTTCCTCTTAAAGGGAATTCTTGCCATTAGATCAAGCACACTCTATCCTTTAAAGGTCTCTGTCCCAGGCATTTAGTGGAGACCCTTTATCTCAGTATCCAGGGTAAACCCGGCAGGTAAAAGGAGACGAGAAGGGCTGGGTACATCAGGTAAGTACATTTACAGCACTGCTTGTGGGCCAGGAGGAGTAGGAGTGCTTCCTCCAGGCCCAACAAAATACCTGCCAAACCATCCCCCCCACAATCTGTCCGACACCAAACACCCTCCGACCATCCAGCGATCACGGATCCCACCTCCCCACCCTCCACCTACTGCAATCTCCTCACTGCGATCTCTCCACTCCTCCTCTGTCCCCCCCACGATCTCTCTGCTCCCCCGCCACGATCTCACCAGTGTCCCCCCTCCCCATGATCTCCCCGCTCCCTCCACCCAGCGCGACCTCCTCACCACGATCTCTACACTCCCCTCCCGCCCCTCCCACAATCTCTCTGCTCCCCCCCGCCACGATCTCACCGGTGTCACCCCCTCCCCATGGTCTCGCCGCTCCCCCCACCACGATCTCTCTGCTCCCCCCCGCAATGATCTCTCCGCTTCCTCCACCCACCGCGATCTCTGCTGCCTACTACCATGAGACCTACTTGCTCCGCGGCTGTGGCCTTGTGCCACAGGATTTCCCACCTGACAGTCAGCCAGCCAGTCCACCAGGTTGGCAGTTGGTCGGGAAACCTGGAGAAACAAATTAAAGCACAATTAAAGTTAAAGCTCCACAGTGTTCGGGCAAACCCGCTCCAAACTCACCCATCAGTAAATATCGGGGCCTTTGATTCTTAAAGCAATAAGCAGTTTTACCTCAATCAAAATTCCCACCCACATGGTTTTAGGCCCTGAGCAGGACCATGAAGCAAACAGCTCAATAGACAGCCAAAGGCATGTTGTTTATGCCTGATTGATTTGAGTGCAAAGATTAATTAATGAGTATCTGTCTATTAGGAAAGAATCTCTTTCATCTTGTGTTTTGGAGTTTGCCATTTGGAAACTCAGATTAATTGTATAAGAGGTATGGGGTTTTCCCAGTAACTCCAGTTCCCTGGTTCACTGCTTGCTTCCACAGTGCTGCAGCGAGGAAGGGGCTCCATGGAACATATTTGCTGTGTAAGATGTCATCAGACACTCCAAAAATAACCAACAAAATTCCATACTCATTATTGTTTTGGAACAGCTTATACTTCTGGTTATTTGCTTCTGTGTAATTATTTTTCTTGGACATAAATGTGAATATTTGTTTTAGCCTGGATGCAACAATCTAACTGGCTTTTGAAGCAGACGGGAAAAACCAGTGGGCAACCTATGAAATTACAGACCAAATATTCTGAGGTAAAGCCTAATTGTTTGTACTGTGTCTTTTTACTTTAAATGGGAAACAATTCTGTCAAATTGTGGCATTCAGGCTTAAACTAATTGTCACATTAACTTGTATCCTGCAACCCCTTCATATTTTTAAAGACCTCTATCAGGTCACCTCTCAGCCTTTTCTTTTCTAGAGAAAAGAAGCCCGGCCTGTGCAGTCTCTCCTGATAGTTATAACCTCGCAATTCTGGAGATAGAGATTACAGAGAAAGGGAAGGATGTATTTTAACATTTGAGTGACATTCCAAACCGTAACATTCACATTCCCTGGACAGTCTGACAATTCGGGCCATTTTTCCAATAAAAAAGTCTGAATTAACCAATATCTTGAATTAAGCAGTGTAAGTAACAAAGCAAAGCAAACGTAGTGCGAAAAAATTGAATCATTAGATAATATGAATTAAGCAGCTTTGAACTGAGTAAACTGTAT
This sequence comes from Somniosus microcephalus, assembly GCF_052327205.1. Classification (NCBI taxonomy): domain Eukaryota; kingdom Metazoa; phylum Chordata; class Chondrichthyes; order Squaliformes; family Somniosidae; genus Somniosus; species Somniosus microcephalus. The sequence continues at coordinate 126,974,861 of NC_140994.1, forward strand.
TTAGTTCTAGCCTACTAACCAATGTCGCTTCCTATTAGAAAGTGTTTTAAAGAGGGAATCTAACCAGAAGTATCATTTGTGAAAAATATAACAAGAATGGTCATTAATTTTACCATCTGATTTTTTATTTTTTATATCTACTTCTATTGATCTTTTTGGGGAATATTTTTGCCCTAGTGGTGAAAACTGATGACATCACTGCAGCCATCAGCTTGAAGGACTCGTTGAGCTTGAGGGAGCAAGGAAGCTGAATTAACCTACGCAGCTGAAATAGCAAAAATCTCAGAAGGAGCCCAGGTTAATGGCGATAAGTGCAGATGTTAACTCAGCTCCCTCATATTGTCGAGTTCAATAATTCATCCGAGCCAGTCCCTTGTTGATGACATCAGCACTCAATGTTGAAACAATAACATTCAAAGAAACAGACAGGGAAAAACAAACACAATGAAGTTAAAGTTAATCGTCGCTTTTCCAATGTGGTTCAGATGGCTCGATTCCCTCTTGAACTCTCTAATAACGCAATTTAATCCCAGAGGTTTAACAATTACAGGACAGGATGTCTGCTATACAGTAACAGAAACAAGCCAGCCCAATTACGCTGATGTGTTAGAAGTTGACTCAAAGTAGATTTACTTTTACAAATATGTATGATTGTATTTCTAATTTTCTCCCCTTCTCTCCTAAAGGTGCTGGGTGTGTAATTGGGCTTGGTAGCGCCCGTTGTTTTGGCACTACGGGTGCCATTTAGGGACCAAAATGGCTTCCAATGCACGTGCACACACCTCTGCCACGAATCGCGCCGGCCGCCATATTGGTGAAGGTGTTCGCGCGCGCAGCTAACGTCCACCAGGAGAGCAAGCAGATCATGATGATTGGACGCCAGCGCTGCCATTTCTGAGCTCAGCGCTCCAGTCGACACCCTCTCTTAATCTCACATGGCATGTTAAGCAGCAGGAAGAACCCCCCCCCCCACCACCACCAGCGCTATTTAAAGGGATCATCAACTACTTACAGGTTAGTTGCTGGTTGATTTCTTCTGACTGTTGTTATGATTCTACAAGTGTTTGGTGCTTTCTATAGTTGTTTCAAGTTGCAAAACTCTACAGGGAGTGGTGTGGCAGCTGCTGAAGGACTTTTTCCTGACTTCAAGACTTCAGCACAACCCAGTTGCTGCCAGACATGGGTGCATTAGTAGGCATTCCCCTTGGAATCAAGCATGACTGGGAGAATGAGCAGAGGCCATGCAAAGCAGGACAAGCTGCTAGAAGAGGAAGGGGGACAAGGGCTCTCAGCAGGACACCATATCCGCCCAGGTGTTCAGGAAGCAATTCTCCTACCTGAACCCCAGCGAAGAACAATGTGTGAGAGGTCTGTGCTTCAATAAGGACGTCCTCACTGAAATGTGCCACCTGCTGTAGCCACAATGCACCTCCCCTTCAAGAGGTGCTGGCTAGCTTTAAGCAGTGCAGGCTAGCTTTACGTAGTGCTAGCAAGTATCGATGTTGGGCCCCCTGCTGATGCATGCAGCCAATCAACAGAGTGGTTAGCATGGGATGCACACAGAAATCATTATAATGAGCAGACAGCATGAAGTTGGCATGCTGCCTGCATTGCAATCAACGGGTGCAGGTTAATCGTGCATCGTGATCCCCGTGCCCGTTTTCGGTGGCTATCCAATTTAGCCCCTCTTTCTTGCTAGGGTACAATTCCACGGGCACCTCTCACTCTAATACCCTACCCACCTGGCCATTCTTGACATGTAACTTACTGATCCTGCCCTTACTTGATGTCTACACACATACAGTAAGCAGCAGAGGTCAATGAATAGCAATTCGGAGCAGGAATTCTGACTGATATTATTCATCCACATGGTCCAGGTGCACTGAGACCAGTTCCAGTTCCTCAGTTGTTGCCCTGGCTGAGATCAGCTACTTCAGCACAGAACTTCTGGTCTGTATGAAATAAAAACAGAAAATGCTGGAGAAACTCAGCAGGTCAGGCAGCATCTGTGAAGAGAGAAACAGAGTTAACGTTTCAGGTCCATGACCCTTCGTCAGAACTGGAAAAAAGCAGGAAATGGAATGACTCAATACTACCCTGAGTACTGCTTTTATCTGTTAACACAGGTTCTGTAGCAGTACTCTTGATTATGGGTCAGAAGGTTGTGGGCTCAAGCCCCACTCCAGAGACGTGAGATCATAATCTCATTTGACACTTCAGTGCAGTACTGAGGGAGTGCTGCACGGTTGGAGGTGCCTGTTTTCCGATGAGGTGTTAAACTGAGGCTCTATTCGCCTATTCAAATGGACATAAAAGATCCATTATTCGAAGAGCCGGGGAGTTCTCCTGGTGCCCTGGGCAACAATTGTTCCCCATTCGACAACACTAAAACTAGTCATTTATACCATTGCTATTTGTGGGGCCTTGCTGTTTTAATTAGCTACTGTAGTTGCCTATGTAACAATGACTGTACTTCAACAAGTAATTCAAGAAAAGCAGTGAAGCGCTTTGGGACATGAAAGGCACAGTGGCAAAGCCACCAAGGGACTCCTGTATAACTGTATAACTGCCTTTAACAAGAGTGCTACAGCACCTAAGTTGTTTACTGTATATAAATAGCCAGTTCTGGGTAGGTCCCAGAACCAGCGTGATGACGTCATCACGTTGGTCACGTGACGTCCCGAACGGCGGGAAATGTGATGACGTCATGACGTCAGACTGGGAGGTTCCCAGCTCAGGGCTCGTGAAGCCAGCATTAAGAAAAGACCTGTTGGTTGTTTCTCCTGCATACCATTGTTTGTTCTCTAGTTTACATTAAACTTCATTTTATTATCGGACTGACTCGACCTCAGTACTTCAGTTAGGGATCTGTCGATTCCTACATTGGTGACCCCGAAGCTTCGCAGACGATTTTCGCGGAGGACGCGCAGAACAAAACGATGGATGTTAACGCAGCGACCTTGAAGCTCCCTCAATTTTGGGAACAACAGGCGGCCTCCTGGTTCGTCCAAGCAGAGGCTCAGTTCCAGCTTCGGACAATAGTGCTGGATCAGACCCGTTATCTTTACGTGGTCTCCGCACTGGACAGCTCGACGGCTTCAAAGATCATCAGCCTGCTGGGGACCCCGCCCGTAGATAACAAGTACGATACGCTTAAGGCGCGACTAATGCAGGTTTTCGGACTCACGAAAGCGGAGCGCGCGCGACGTTTACTCACACTGCCCGGGCTAGGCGACGTCAAGCCATCCGAATTGATGAGCCAGATGCTCACGCTACTCGGTTCCGAGCCGCAGTGTTTCCTGTGTTGGGAACTGTTCCTGAGCCAGCTCCCCGAGCAGGCGCAAGCAGCCCTCGCCAGGTCGGAGGCTACGGATGGTGTAGCGCTCGCGGCCGAAGCCGACACCATTTATGCGGTGATGCAGCAGTACTGCGCCACCTCGAAGCATCGCGCCCCGAAGAACCCCGCCTTGGCACCTCCACCATCCGGACTCTGTTACTATCACGCCCGTTTCGGCCCAAAAGCCAGATGCTGCCGTCCTCCCTGCAGTTTCATGCCTAATGCACTGAGAAAGCAACAGCACCGGCTGCGTGAGCGGAAGGACGACCCCGAGGTCGGTTTCGCAACTACGACGGCGGTTGGAGATTCCGGGAAGTTACTTTATATCGCTGACTCCATTTCGGGCCGGCGGTTTTTGTGTGACAAGGGCGCCCAGTGCAGCATCCTTCCCGCTTCGATCCTCGACGTCAGGGCCGGGAGGCGCGGTTCCCCACTCCGGGCCGCCAACGGCAGCGCCATTCGTACGTTCGGGACGCGGCAGATCCCGGTGTGTTTCGGCGGGCAAAGTTTCCTATGGGAGTTTATCACCGCCCAAATCGATCAGGCAATCCTCAGCGCTGATTTCTTCTGTGCCAATAACTTATTGGTTGACTTACGAAATCGCCGTCTGGTTCACGCCACCACGTTTGCCTCCATCCCGTGCTTTCGGGATTTTCGCCACACTCACGCGGTTTCCTGCACCCTGCCGGCGGCTGACAACTTTGCCCGCCTTCTCGGGTAATTTCCGGATCTAACTCGGCCCATCTTCTCAGCGACGACCACTAAACATGGTGTGGAGCACCACATCGCGATGACTGGCCCTCCGGTCTATGCCCGGGCTCGGCAGCTGGAACCCAGCAAACTCGAGGCCACGAAGGCGGAGTTCGCCAACATGGAGTGGCTGGGGATTGTTCGCCAGTCGGATAGTCCCTGGGCTTTGCCACTTCATATCGTCCCTAAGCCCGGTGGTGGTTGGCGGCCCTGCGGCGATTACCGGTGCCTCAATGAGGTCACGACACCCGACCGGTACCCAATACCGTACATCCAAGATTTCTCCACACATTTGGCGGGCAATTCGGTTTTGACATCCAGAAGACGGCTGTCATTACCCCGTTCGGACTGTTTGAGTTCCTCTGAATGCCGTTCGGGCTCAAGAATGCGGCGCAGGCGTTCCAGCGCCTTATGCATTCAGTGCTGCGGGATCTCAAGTTCCTGTTTGTGTATCTCGATGACATCCTGGTCGCCAGTACTTCGAAAGAGGAACATCTCGACCACCTGCGCCTCCTTTTTCGCCGCCTCCATCAGCATGGCCTCATAATTAACCCAGCCAAATGCCAATTCGGGATGCGACAAATCAACTTCTTGGGCCACCGCATCGCGGCGGAAGGGGCAGTGCCGCTTCGGTCGAAGGTGGAGGCGATTGCTGCTTTTCCACACCCGCAATCCGTTAAAGCGTTCCAAGAGTTCCTCAGTATGGTAAATTTTTACCATCGGTTTGTTCCCCGGGCCGCGCAGCTCATGCGGCCACTCTACGAGGCACTCAGAGGGAAACCGGGGAAAGAACCTGTGGTCTGGACACCAGAGATGGATTGCGCTTTTGTGGACACGAAAGATGCTCTCGCAAATGCAATGATGTTGGCGCACCCGCAGCCTGGCGCCACCATCGCGCTTATGACCGACGCTTCGGACTACGCCGTAGGCGCTGTGCAGGAGCAATGGGTCGAAGGGACGTGGCAACCGCTGGCATTTTTTAGTCGCCAATTGCGTCATAATGAACGTAACTACAGCACGTTCGACAGGGAGCTGTTGCCGTTGTTTCTGGCCATCCGCCATTTTCGTTTTCTGTTGGAGGGACGCCAATTCACCGCGTTTGTGGATCACAAGCCCCTGACGTTTGTCATGGCCAAGACGGCTGAGCCATGGTCAGCTCGACAACAACGACAACTCACCTTTATTTCCGAGTTCACCACCGACATCCGGCACGTGGCCGGCTAGGACAACGTGGTCGCCGATTGCCTCTCGCGTGCGACTGTCCAGGCCGTCCAGCTGGGACTCGATTATTCACTCATGGCTGCTGACCAAGCGGCTGATCCGGAAACGCAAGCTTCCCGCACCGACTCCTCCTGCCTTCAGCCAGTGGATGTGCTTTTCCACTCGGCTGGCACCTCCCTGCTCTGCGACGTCTCCTTGGGGAACCCCTGCCCGATCATTCCGCTGTCCTGGCATAGGAACGTTTTTGATGCCATTCATGGGCTTGCGCACCCTGGCGTGCGGGCTTCACAAAAACTACTGGCTTCCAAGTTCGTCTCGGGAGGAATGCGAAAAGATGTCCACAACTGGGCCAACACCTGCATCGTGTGCCAGCGAGCTAAGGTGCAGTGACACGTCAAAGCTCCCGTCGCCGTTTACGAAGTACCGGAGCGGCGTTTCGATCACGTCCATGTCGACCTCGTTGGCCCACTGCCGCCGTCACAAGGTTTCACACATCTTTTGACTATAGTCGACCGTACCACCAGGTGGCCGGAGGCCGTTCCTTTGATGTCCACCACCTCCGCGGATGTCGCCCAGGCTTTTCTCTCATCTTGGGTTGCACGGTTCGGCGTTCCGTCTGATATTTCGTCGGATCGCGGGCCGCAGTTCTCGTCTGCTTTGTGGAATGCCGTCGCCTTGGTTTGGGCACCAAGCTCCATCGGACCACGGCTTACTATCCGCAGGCCAATGGATTATGTGAGCGTTTTCATCAGTCCTTGAAGGCGTCGCTGCGGGCCTGCCTCCAGGGGACCGCATGGATGGACAAGCTGCCTTGGGTGATGCTCGGGTTACGCACAGCGCCTAAAGAGGACCTGCAGGCATCGGCTGCCGAACTGGTTTATGGACAACCGCTCCGGGTGCCCGGTGAGTTTCTTCCATCAACAACGCGTCCTTGGTCGGCGGCCGAACAGCTGCAGGCTCACCGGGACACAGCTCAATCTTTCCGGCCCATTCCGACGTCACATCATGGGCTGCCCACGTCACACGTTCCGCCGGAGCTTATACGGGCCAAATTAGTTTTTGTCAGGCATGACGCCCACCATAGTCCTCTCACACCTCCATATATGGGCCCTTTCCAGGTACTACAGACGGGCACCAAGAGTTTTTTAGTGGACATCGGGGGCAAGCCTGACCACATTTCCGTGGACCGCCTCAAGGCCACACACCTGGACCTCGAGCGACCGGTCGAGGCAGCGCAGCCACCGCGTCGTGGGCGGCCGCCCGTGGCCGCCACGCCTGAACAGACTGTTCCGCAGACCAGCTCATCATCTACCCAACCCATTCCTCTCCGGGAATATCAGAGTCGTTCGAACAGGCTCGTCCGACCTCCTCCGCGATTGACTTTTGCGGTTAAAGACACTTCTGGGGGGGCGCATGTGGCAAAGCCACCAAGGGACTCCTGTATAACTGTATAACTGCCTTTAACAAATGTGCTACAGCACCTAAGTGTTTACTGTATGTAAATAGCCAGTTCTGGGTAGGTCCCAAAACCAGCGCGATGACGTCATCACGTTGGTCACATGACATCCCGAACAGCGGGAAACGTGATGACGTCATGACGTCAGACTGGGAGGTTCCCAGCTCAGAGCTCATGAAGCCAGCATTAAGAAAAGACCTGTTGATTGTTTCTCCTGCATACCATTGTTTGTTCTCTAGTTTACATTAAACTTCGTTTTATTATCGGACTGACTCGACCTCAGTACTTCAGTTGGGGATCTGTCGATTCCTACAGCACTATAATAAATGAAAGTTCTTTCTTCCTTCCTCAACCTTCTGCATTTCATATGGACAGTCAATGTCTTAGGGAAGTCATGTGACTGCTTGTCCGCAGTTGTGGACGCAAATCTGTGCCAGTTCTCATGTGTGAGACGAGTTAGGATCTGCCCCAGGGCAGAACTCAATGGGTGGACTACATTATTCTAATGTCAGTAAGGCGAACAATGGCGTGCACAAAATGCATTGAGGAGTTACAAACACTAGTTATTTGCTTTAAGATAATCGGATGTGTGTAAATGATATTGGATCTTTTATCTAACTTTTGGGCAAGATTGACAAAGATTTCAGATTTTAAACCTTCAGCTGGCAGACTGTTAATAACCTTGCCTCCCTGTATCAACTTGAATGAGCTGGAGATAAAGCGGTGGATTTGACAAATAATTGCTCCTGAGACAGAGCATTGAAAAACCGTGTGGGCCGCGCTGACCTCTGCACCCAAAGTTCCGATATGCGCTCCTGCCATGCTGAGATTGCCAACTCATGAATCTACCCCCAAAACAATAAAAACCCGCAGGCGCTGTAAATCTAAAATAAAAGCAGAAAATGCTGGAAATACATCAGCATCCATATTGTTTCGGGTATGTTCCCTTCATCAGATCTCCTACCACCAATGGACAAGAGCAAAGCTCTGCAGCCCTACCACATCCAGTTGTGAATGGTGGTGGACAAGAAGGCTCCATGAACATCCCCCATCCTCAACATGGCAGAACCTAGCATGTGAATGCAAAAGACAAGACTGAGCATTTGTGTCTTAAGCAAAAGGTACCAAGTAGAAAATCCTACTTGACCTGCTCCTGAGGTTCTCACCATCAGAGATGCCAAATGTTTGGCCAATTTCCTGCATTCCACAGGACATTAAGGAGTGGCTGAGTACAGTGGATACAGCAAAGGCTATGGGCCCTGAAGACCTGTAAATAGCACCTAACCAGCCTCCTAGTCAAGCTATTCCAGTGCCTCTATGACACTGGCATCTACCCAACAATGTGGAAAATTGCCCAGGTATATCCTATTCACAAAAGGCAGGATGATTCTAACCTGGCCAGTTACCAAGCTATCAGCCTCCTTCCAAGCATCAGTGAAGTGATGGGAAAGGTAAAATGGGAAACTAGATTGAACGGTATGATGGTAGATAAGCAGTGGAAAACATTTAAAGAAATATTCCAATATTCTCAACTAATATACATTGAGAAATTAAAAAAAACAAGAAAAATGATCCAACCGTGGCTAACTAAAGAAGTTAAGGATAGCATTAGATTAAAAGAAAAGGCTTATAATGTTGCAAAGAATAGTAGTAAGCCTGATGATTGGGAAAGCTCTAGAAACCAGCAAAGGATAACCAAAAAATTGATAAAAAGAGTGTAAATTAGCAAGAAATACAAGAACAGATTGTAAGAGCTTCTACAAGTATGTAAAAAGGAAGAGAGCAGCAAAAGTAAGCATTGGGCCCTTAGAGGCTGAGACAGGAGAACTTATATTGGGGAACAAGGAAATGGCAGTGACCTTAAATAAATATTTTGTATCTGTCCTCACAGTAGAAGACACAAAATGTATACCAAAAATAGTGAGGAACCAAGGGGCTAATAAGAGTGAGGAACTTTAAGTAATTAATTTCTGTAGAGAAAAAGTACTTGGCAAACTAATGGGACTAAAAGCCGACAAATCTCCTGGACATGATGGACTACATCTTAGGATTCTAAAAGAGATGGCTTCAGAGATAGTGGAGGCATTGGTTGTGATCTTCCAAAACACCCTAGATTCTGGAAAGATCCCAATGGATTGGAAGGTAGCAAATGTAACCCCGCTATTCAAGAAAGGAGGGAGAGAGAAAACAGGGAACTACAGACCAGTTAGCCTGACATCAGTCATCGGGAAAATGCTGGAATCCATTATTAAGGAAGTGTTAACAGGGCACTTAGAAAATCATAATGTAATTAGGCAGAGTCAACATGGTTTTATGAAAGGGAAATTGTGTTTGACAAATTTATTAGAGTTTTTTGAAAATGTAACTAGCAGGGTAGATAAAGGGGAACCAGTGGATGTAGTATATTTGGATTTCCAAAAGGCATTCGATAAGGTGCCACATAAAAGGTTATTACACAAGATAAGGGCACATGGGATTAGAGGAAATGTATTAGCATGGATAGAGGATTGGTTAATGGACAGAAAGCAAAGAGCTGGGATAAATGGGTCATTTTCAGATTGGCAGGCTATAACTAGTGGAGTGCCACAAGGATTAGTGCTTGGCCTCAGCTATTTACAATCTATATTAATGACTTAGATGAAGGGACAGAGTGTAATGTATCCAAGTTTGTTGATGATACAAAGCTAGGTGGGAAAGTAAGCTGTGAGGAGGACACAAAGAGCCTGCAAAGGGATATAAACAGGTTAAGTGAGTGGGCATTAAGATGGCAGATGGAGTATAATGTGGAGAAATGTGAGGTTATTCACTTTGGTAGGAAGAATAGAAAAACAGAATATTTTTTAAGTGATGAGAAACTATTAAATGTTGGTGTTCAGAGAGATTTAGGTGTCCTCGTACAGGAAACACAGAGAGCTAGCATGCAGGTACACAATTAGGAAGGGAAATGGCATGTTGGCCTTTATTACTGGGGGGTTAGAGTACAAGAGTAAGGAAGTCTTACAATTGTACAGGACTTTGTTGAGACTATACCTGGAGTACCGTGTACAGTTTTGGTCTCCTTGTCTAAGGAAGGATATACTTGCCTTAGAGACTGTTCAACAAAGGTTCACTAGACTAATCCTTGGGATGAGCGGGTTGTCCTGTGAGAAGAGATTGAGTAGATTAGGTCTATACTCCTTGGAATTTAGAAGAATGAGAGGAAATCTTATTGAAATATATAAGATTCTGAAGGGGATTGACAGGGTAGATGGTGAGAGATTGTTTCCCATGGCTGGAGAGTTCAGAACTAGGGGGCATAGTCTCAGGATAAAGAGTCAGCCTTTTAAGACTGAGACGAAGAGGAACATCTTCACTCAGAGGGTTGTGACTCTTTGGAATTCTCTACCCCAAAGGGCAGTGGATGCTCAGTCGTTGAGTATATTCAAGGTTGAGACAGATAGATTTTTGGACTCTGGGGGAATCAAGGGACATGGGGATCAGGCAGGAAAGTGGAGTTGGGGTCGTAGATCAGCCATGATCTTATTGAATGGCAGAGCAGGCTTGAGGGGCCTTGTGGCCTACTCCTGCTTCTAAATCTTATGTTCTTATGTTCTCATCATTAGTGCCGTCATGGCATTTACTCACCAATAACTTGTTCATTGATGCTCAGTTTGGGTTCCATCAGAACTACTCGACTCATGACCCCGTGTGGAATATACCACATTAACACGGCGAGCCGATTTCAGTGCTCTAACACACTGGAGAAAGAAAAGTTGCTTGTACACACAGTTGTTCACAAGTCCTGATAAAGGTCATGGTCTAGCCACAGGCCATTTTCAATGCTAGAGGGAAACCAGCAGAGTGAAAATCACGAGCTGGGCCTACACGGTGCGTTGAGCCAAAAAATAGTCCATGGGCAATGTTACCAGTGACACCTAATAACCTTTGCAAGCTGGCAACTCTGCTGCCTCTGCCTCTCCACTACTCCAGACGATTCACTGCCATTTTACCTTAGCACATGCTCATCTGACAACATCTCAAAGTAGTTCACACTTTTTGGGAGATCATCGATTTATTCTTATTTGGGCAAAATGTGGCAGCCATACTGCAGTGGCAATTTCCCGCAACCAGCAGCGAGAGTTGCAGTTAGTCAATCTTTTTTTATTTTGGTGGTGTTGATGGACCGAAAAATGTTTGCCAGACACCAGGTAATTCCTGGACTTCTACCAATAGTGGCGTACGATTTTTAACATCCATTACAACCATTGGAATATGGCAGAAGATGCATTGGTTTAGTGCTTCATCTGAAGGAAGATGGGCTGGATTTTACCAGCCCTGAGGAGGTGGGTTTGGAGGCAGGACCGCTGGCAAAATCAAAAAGAATGGGAGCGGTCCCGAACCCGCTCCCAACCTACCTCCGAACAATCTTCCTGGGAGTTGGGTCCCCGATTTGCACAGGGACCCAACTCATAGTGGCGGGAAGAGGATTATAGCCACTTAACTGCCTGTTAACAGGTAGTTAACAGGCAGTTAAGAGGCTTTTTCCCATTTTGAGACTTCTGCTGCGGGCTTCCCAACATCGGGGAACCCTGCCAGGGTAAGTGAGGTGATCTTGTGTATAGATGACAGCCGCAGAAGTGGTGTGAAGGATCCAATGGGACACTGGTGAATATCAGAGGTAAGGAGATGTTGGGAAAGTCATTTGTAATGTGTTTAGATTTTTCTGTATGTGACAAGCTTTGAAGTGTTTGTGTGGCCTCACCTCAATGGGAGAAGTAACAGATCGCTTCTGTACCCTCACCTGCAGCTGCTATCTGTTTTATTCTAAGGAGAGAGTCATTGGAGAGCCTAGATGCAAGGGCTCACCTTTGTACAGTGATTGTCAGTGTTTGACAGCACCTCAATGCTGTCAAACACTGAAATATCATCTGTCAAAAATAAATGCTACATATCCCTTTAAGAAAACCGGCAGATGAAGTGTCATCAACTGACGTCACCTAACAGCGGCTTTCCCTTAATTGGCCGGCAAGCCTGCAGGGCGGGCTTAATAAGGCCAGTCAGGGGAAAATAATGTCTGTGCATCAGACATCACTGGGGGCAGGACTAGAACCCAGAAGGCAGCAGTCCCGCCCCAACTCATCTTGGCAGGTTAAATCCAGCCCGATATCTCCAAAATGCAGCACCTCCTCAGTACTGCATTAAAGTCTCAGCCTCAATGATGTGTTCCAAGATTGAGTCCTGGCATGGAACTTGACCTGAAACTTCTGACCCAGGTGTGATTGCTATGAACTGAGCCAAGGTGGCACACGACCCAGCCTTGCTGCTGCAGTCACAGCTACATGAAGGATGTATCAATTTCACTGTAAAACTGCTCTTTGTTCTGCCATTGAATAATTGGAAGGCATCCAAATGGTCATCTGTAGGGGTTCGCAAAAATCCCCTAAATCCCTGAAGATCGGAAAATATTGGTCCACATCGTGGACGAAGAATTGCGTGATTTGAATTGTCTCAACATCAGGACTTTAAGATTAAAATGGTACCTTTGAGTTTCGAACTGTGTATATTGCAAAGAGGTTTGAAAATGGCCGTCAGAAAGGCATGGCCAAAAGACAAAAGAGAAGCAGCTCGAAGTGTCTGTGTAAGTGGGAGGATCAAGCAGTGGCAGTCAGACCTGTCAATCACCCTGTAGTACAAAATGTTTGTTTATAGAAACTGCAGAGAGGATGGATTGATACTGCTGCCTTATTGACATAAAGGATTAGCTGTGGTTACTCTAAACTGCAGAACAAAGGGCTCTGTTTACACAGAAATCCAGCCCATTGAAAACCCCTTACACACACAATGAAACACATCAAAACTCCGGAAAAGGACTTTTGAAAGAGAACAGTTTGGAATGAATGGGTTTTGAATCACCCATTATTCAGGTGTGTCCCCTTTGCATAGCCCATTAAACTCCAGATGTGGGCAGGAACATTTTGGCCCCAGAACATAGACACATTCAAACCACTCCAAGCTTTATTTGAATCAGCCAATCACAGCTTTTCTCTTGTGTATTCGAACTTTTGGGCGCCAATTTGCACACAGACCCTTTCAGCGCCAAACAGCAGGGGCTGGCAGGATATAAAGATAGCTCCTGAGAAGCTATCTCTCTCTCTTACTTCCTTGGACCGCAGGTGAGCAGGTTTCTGACTCCTCAGCAAGGCAACCTAGCAAAGAGTTAGAGGGTGGTAATTTAGGGGAAATTGCTAACATTGTTTAATTAACATTGTAGCCATTTATCCCTCATTTTTGCCATCTGTCTTCCCCCATTTAAGCAATTGTACAGTGATTACTAAAATCGTGTGGTGTAGTTTTCTTTAGTTTAATGAAGTTGATTTTCTCACATCCAGACCAGTTGTCCGTTTTTAATATATCAATAATTATAAGTCCTCCAGTCTGAACTGGAAGGTGGGGTTTAGCAATTCGAAACCGCTGTTTGGGATTGGTCAGAGGTGCAGTGGCAAAAAGCTGCTTGACCAGGTAAATTACCGTAAACCCGGTAAAGGAAGGTAAATTACCGTAAACCCCGAAAAAGATGCCCCCTACACATCTAAAGTGAAACCAATCAATAGCATTGGGTTTCCAGTAGTCTCTCCCAACACAAGTTACTAAAGGAACAGGCACTTAAATAAAATAAACAAGATGCCTCCAATGGCTCAGTTGGTAAATGGAGCACTCCGTATAGAAGCTAGAAAGCAAGAGAGACTTGTAGTTTATATCACACCTCACAGAAACAAAAGGCTTCACATAAAAATGACTATTGTTACATAGGAAAACCTGATAGGCACTTTGAGCACAGTGCAAATCGGGGACCCGACTCCCAGAGGAGTATAGAAAGTGCAGGGGGGTACTTAAAAAAGAAATTAGGAGAGCAAAGAGGGGGCATGAAAAACACTGGCTGGCAAAATAAAGGAAAATCCCAAGGTGTTTTATAAGTATATTAAGGGCAAGAGGATAACCAGGGAAAGAGTAGGGCCCATTAGGGGCCAAAGTGGCAATCTGTCTGTAGAGCCGGAAGATGTAGGTGAGGTTTTAAATGAATATTTTGCGTCTGAGTTCACTATGGAGAAGGACGATGTAGGCATAGAAATCAGGCAGGGGGATTGTGATATACTTGAACAAATTAGTATTGAGAGAGAGGAGGTACTAGCAGTTTTAGCTGGCTTAAAAGTGGATAAATCTCCAGGCCCAGACGAGATGTATCCCAGGCTGCTGTGTGAGGCAAGGGAGGAGATTGCAGAGGCTCTGACACAAATTTTCAGAACCTCTCTGGCCACAGGGGAGGTGCCAGAGGACTGGAGAACAGCTAACATAGTACCATTATTCAAGAAGGGTAGTAGGGATAAACCAGGGAATTACAGGTCAGTGAGCCGAACATCAGTGGTAGGGAAATTATTGGAAAAAATTCTGAGGGACAGAATTAATCTCTACTTGGAGAGGCAAGGATTAATCAAGGATAGTCAGCATAGTTTTGTCCGGGGGAGATCATGTCTAACCAGTTTGATTTAATTTTTCGAGGGGGTGACTAGGTGTGTGGATGAGGGTAGTGCAGTTGATGTAGTCTACATGGAATTCAGTAAGGGTTTTGACAAAGTCCCGCATGGGAGACTGGCCAAGAAGGTAAGAGTCCATGGGATCCAGGGCAATTTGGCACATTGGATCCAAAATTGGCTTAGTGGCAGGAGGCAGAGGATGATGGTCGAAAGTTGTTTTTGTGACTGGAAGCCTGTGTCCAGTGGTGTACCGCAGGGATCGGTGCTGGGTTCTTTGCTGTTTGTAGTGTACATTAATGATTTAGATGTGAATGTAGGAGGTATGATCAGTAAGTTCGCAGACGACACAAAAATTGGTGGAGTGGTAAATAGTGAGGAGGGAAGCCTCAGGCTACAGGACGATATAGACGGGTTGGTTTGATGGGCAGAACAGTGGCAAATGGAATTTAACCCTGAAAAGTGTGAGGTGATGCATTTTGGGAGGACTAACAAGGCAAGGGGATACACAATGAATGGTAGGACCCTAGGAAGGACAGAGGATCAGAGGGACCTTGGAGTGCATGTACATAGATCCCTGAAGGCAGCAGGACAGGTAGATAAGGTGGTTAAAAAGGCATATTGGATACTTGCCTTCATTAGCCGAGGCATAGAATATAAGAGCAGGGAGGTTATGATGGAGCTGTACAAAGCGCTAGTTAGGCCACAGCTGGAATATTGTGTGCAGTTCTGGTCACCACACTATAGGAAGGATGTGGTTGCATTGGAGAGGGTGCAGAGGAGATTCACCAGGATGTTACCTGGGCTGGAGCGCTTCAGCTATGAAGAGAGACTGGACAGGCTGGGGTTATTTTCCTTAGAGCAGAGAAGGCTGAGGGGGGACCTGATTGAGGTGTACAAAATTATGAGGGGCATAGATAGGGTAGATAGAAAGGAACTTTTCCCCTTAGTAGAAGGGTCAATAACCAGGGGGCATAATTTCAGGTTAAGGGGCAGGAGGTTTAGAGGGGATTTGGGGAAAAACTTTTTCACCCAGAGGGTGGTTGGAATCTGGAAGTCACTGCCTGAAAGGGTGGTAGAGGCAGGAACCCTCAACATTCAA
The DNA here is from genome assembly GCF_052327205.1 of Somniosus microcephalus. Taxonomy (NCBI): domain Eukaryota; kingdom Metazoa; phylum Chordata; class Chondrichthyes; order Squaliformes; family Somniosidae; genus Somniosus; species Somniosus microcephalus. Next base: position 126,990,235 of record NC_140994.1, read on the forward strand.
GAAGCATTTAGTTGAGCACTTGAAACGCCATAGATGTCTCTATGGACAAGGCTACGGACCAAGTGCTAGAAAATGGGATTAGAATAGACAGGGCTTGATGGCCGGTGCGGACACGATGGGCCGAAGGGCCTCTTTCTGTGCAGTATAACTCTATGACTCTATGAGGATACCACAAATGGCAATGATGTGAATGAGCAGGTAATCTGTTTTTGGTCGAGGGAGGAATGATAGACAGCAGGAGAACACCTTGCTCTTCCTTGAATAATGTCATGGGATCTTTAATGCTCACCTGAACAAGCGGACTAAAACCTGACCAGGAAAGTCAGTCTGGACTGAGTTAGTTAACTTTGGAGAGGTGTTGCCACTAGCCTCAGCACCCATGGGTTAGACTTCCATCTCTTGCTTGCTATCCAATAATCCCACTGGAAAGCGTGCTGGTGTGGAAATTTGGCAGAGAAAGTATTGAGCTGGGCTGGGTTACCCCACCACAGCTGCACTGTCTACCTCAGTGGAACTGACCTTCCTTTGCTCCACTTGTACCTATCCCATCATAGCCTGGGCATTTCTGGCAATGGCTTCTCTTCTTGCCCCTGCACTGTTACCCCTATGGAGTTGCCCAAGAATGTATCCTTGACTCTGTCGTCTTCCTTATCTACGTGCCCCTCGGCGACATCATCTGAATACATGATATCGGGTTCCATATGTACGCTGACAGCACTCAACTCCACCTCACCACTACCACTTTTAAACCCTCCACTGCCTCTGTGTTGTCAGATTACTTGTCTGAAACATAGAAACCTCGAGCCTGCTCCGCCATTCAATGACTGATGATCCAAACTCAATACCCTGTCCCTGCCTTCTCCCCATATCCCTTGATTCCTTCAGCCTTAAGAAATATATCTAACTCCTTCTTGAATATATTTAATGAATTGGCCTCCACTGCCTTCTGTGGTAGAAAATTCCATAGGTTCACCACTCTCTGGTGAAGAAATTCCTCCTCATCTCTGTCCTAAATGGCTTACCCCTTATCCTTAGACTGTGACCCCTGGTTCTCGACTCCCCAGCCATCAGGAACATCCTTCCTGCATCTAGTCTGTCTAGTCCTGTTAGAATTTTATAAGTTTCAATGAGATCCCCTCTCATTCTTCTAAACTCCAGCGAGTATAAGCCCAATCGACCCAATCTCTCCTCATACATCATTCCTGCCATCCCAGGTATCAGTCTGGTGAATCTTCGCTGCACTCCCTCTATGGCAAGAACATCCTTCCTCAGATAAGGCGACCAAAACTGCACACAATACTCAAGGTGTGGTCTCACCAAGGCCCTGTACAACTGCAGCAAGACATCCTTGTTCCTGTACTCGAACCCTCTTGCTACGAAGGCCAAAATACCATTTGCCTTCTTAACCGCCTGCTGCACCTGCATGCTTACCTTCAGCGACTGGTGCACAAGGACACCCAGGTTTCGTTGCACTTCCCCTGCTCCCAATCTATTGCTGTTCAGATAATAATCTGCCTTCCTGTTTTTGCCACCAAAGTGGATAACCTCGCATTTATCCACATTATACTTCATCTGCCATGCTTCTGCCCAATCACCCAACCTGTCCAAATCATACTGGAGTTTCTCGGCATCCTCCTCACAGCACACATGCCCACCCAGCTTTGTGTCATCTGCAAACTTGGAGATATTACATCTAGTTCCCTCGTCTAGATCATTTATATATATTGTGAATAGCTGGGGTCCTAGGACCGATCCCTGCGGTACCCCACTAGTCACTCGGAAAAAGAGCCATTTATTCCAACTCTTTGCTTCCTGTCTGCCAAGCAGTTCTTTATCCAAGTCAATACCTTGCCCCCAATCCCATGTGCCTTAACTTTACACGCTAATCTCTTATGCGGGACCTTATCGAAAGCCTTCTGAAAGTCCAAATACACCACATCCACTGGTTCTCCCTTATCTATTTTACCAGTTACATCCTCAAAACATTCCAGTAGATTAGCCAAGCACGATTTACCTTTTGTAAATCCATGTTGACTTTGTCCGATCCTGTCACTGTTTTCCAAGTGCTCTGCTATTACATCTTTTATAATGGACTCTAGCATTTTCCCCACTACCGATGTCAGGCTTACCGGTCTATAATTCCCCGTTTTCTCTCTACCACCTTTTTTGAATAGTGGGGTAACATTAGCTACCCGCCAATCCATGGGAACTGTTCCAGAGTCTCGAATTTTGGAAGATGATCAGCAATGCATCTAGTATTTCTAGGGCCACTTCCTTAAGTACCCTAGGATGTAGATTATCAGGCCCTCGGGATTTATCGGCCTTCAATCCCATCAATTTCCCTAACACCATTTCCCTACAAATACTGATTTCTTTCAGTTCCTCCTTCTCATTAGACCCTATGTTCCCTGACATCTCTGGGAGGTTATTTTTGTCCTCCTTTGTGAAGACAGAACCAAAGTATGTATTTAATTGGTCTGCCATTTCTTTGTTCCCCATTATAAATTCCCCTGATTCTGACTGCAAGAGACCTACGCTTGACTTCACCAATCCTTTTCTCTTCACATATCTCTAAAAGCTTTTACAGTCAGTTTTTATGTTCACTGCAAGCTTACTCTCATACTCTATTTTCCCCCTCTTAATTAATCCCTTTGTCCTCCTTTGCTGAATCCTAAACTGCTCCCAATCCTCAGGTTTACTGCTTTTTCTGGCCAATAATGTCTGACATCCAGTCCTGGATAAATGGCAATTTCCTCCAGTTAAACATTCGGAAAACCAAAGCCATCGTCCCCCTGCCACAAACTCCGTTCCCTTGCCACCAATTCCATCGTCTGCCCAGATCATTGTCTTAGCTTGAACCAGACTGCTCACAACCTCAGCATCCTATTTGATCCTGAGCTGCGCTTTCAACCCCTATATCCTCTCCATCACAAAGACTGCCTATTTTCACCTCTGCAATATCATCCATCTCCACCCCTGCCTCAGCCCATCCGCTGCTGAAACCCTCAGTCATGCCTTTGTCACCTCCAGACTCGACAATTCCAATGCTCTCTTGGCTGACTTCTGCCATCTGTAACCTTCAGCTCATCCAAAACTCTGCTGTACATATCCCATCCCACACCAAGTCCTGTTCGCCCATCACCCCTGTCCGCGCCGACCCTTTGGCCTCCAATTTTAAATTCTCATCCTCATGTTTAAATTCTTACATGGCCCTGCTCCTGTAACCCCCTCCAGCCCCACAATCCCCTGAGAACTCTGCATACCTCCGGCTCTGGCCTTTTGTGCACCCCTCCCTTCCTTCACCCCACCATTGGTGGCCATGCCATCAGCTGTCGAGGCTCTGGAATTCCCGCCCTAAACCTCTCTGCCACTCCACCTCTCTCTCCTCCTTTAAGATCCTCCTTAAAGCTCATCTTTTTGACCAAGCTTTTAGTCACCCATCCTAATACCTCCTTCGTTGGCTCAGCATCCATTTTGTCTGATTATGCTTCTGTGAAGCGCCTTGGGATGTTTCTCTACGTTAAAGGTGCTAGATAAATGAAAATTGTTCTTCTTGTTTATAGAGTCCTACTCCAGGACTTTACAAAGTCTAGGCTGATACTCCAGTGCTGCACTGACGGAGGTGCCGTCTTTCAGATGAGACTTTAAACCGAGGCCCCGTCTGCCCTCTCAGGTGGACGTAAAAGATCCCATGGCACTATATTGAAGAAGAGCAGGGGAGTTCTCCTATCCAATATTTATTTCTCAATCAACATCACTAAATCAGATTATCTGGTCAATAATCGTATTGCTGTTTGTGGGAGCTTGCTGTACACAAGTGTTTCCTACATTACAACAGTGACCACACTTCAAAAATATTTTGTTAGCTGTAATGCGCTTTGGGACGTCCTGTGAGTGTGAAAGCCGCTATGAACTTTCTTTTACTCAACATTCACCAGTTAGGCTCACACACAAAGAAAGACCATGTGGATGAGATAGTGAGGGACAGCTGGTGCCAACGTTCCCTATAGGGCTACTTTTACAATGTTAAGTTTCGCGCATGCACAAAACTGTGATTAGGCCGCCCCCCCAAAAATAAGAGGGAATATTGGCTGGTGCCCATGGAATTTTATCCCAGGATTCAGGAGGAGAAGAATGTAGGGGTTGGGGGGTTGGCGGTGTTAAAGAAAACTCTGTACGTCTTTACTGTATTTGGAAGGCAGCGAAAACTGGTAATTCTGTCAGTCTTTCTCTGCAGGCTGCCAAACATCTCCAGCACCAGTTAGGAGTGAAATGTACTCGGTTTCAGGAGAACTGCCGCAAATGACATGCATTAAGAGAACTTGCCAGTCAGTATCCTGTTTTCACAACCTCTCTTGCTCAACTCCTCCACTTTTCTCATATGTTTTATCTGAAAGATGTTCCTACCAAACATTTCAGCTACAGATTTTCTGCCTGTGACAGCCCTTCAAACAACAGCTGAAATTCATTTTGCCTTCCACCACATCCTGTTTTAAGAAACTTTAGAAATGTTCCAATGTGATTGGCTTGTGATTGTAAGTTTAACCATTTGAGATCTTCAACCAAGTGTGACCCTTGACTCCATGTGTCCCATTTAAAATACAAATGACTGCATTACATTATTAATGTGTGGTATTAATTAATAAAGTATGTCCAGTATGAAATGGGTTCATATCGTGCAATGTCTTTGTGCATCTATTAGAAATCTCCAAGGGTCGAACATGCGATGTATGGCAAGTTGTGACAATCAGCAAATCAAATTTCAAACTTAGCTGTTGTACCATATCATTGTTGATAGTTGGCAACTTTGCATTTATGATGGGTATTTACTACTGGAATGTTTGCAATGGCGATCTCAAATTATAGTCTTAAAGGTCAGGACCTCTCACCCCTCTCCCCATTGGTAAGTGCATTTTACCATGTAAAACGTAGTCCTAAAGAGGAGGGAGGCTGCCGGTTTAATGCCCAGTCTGTGCTGAGTTAGCTGATCTCAATCAGAGTGGCAGCAGTCGGGCGACAAGTGGTCCCAGTGTCTCTGGGCTAGAGAGCGGGAAGTTCCAGCACATGATCCCCATCCAGTCGCTCCTACGGGAAAGTGTGCATTTGGACGGAGCAGCCTTGTGGGGCCGTCTGGCCGACTCCTGCTCCTAATTCTTATGAGGACAAGATTGGGCTCACTGTGATGCCCCTTATGGTTGCATATCCAGCTGACACTCACTGTGACAAAAGAGCAGCTTGGGCGAGTTATCAGAGGGTAGGAGGTGCCCGGAGAACCATGCCCCCGCAAGAGTCAGAATGGGAGGGAAGAAAAATCGGCTGATGGGAAAAGCAAAGTTAAATAAAAGGGATAAAGCAGAGCCAGCACATCGGATGTTAATGAGCACGGTGTCTTTTCCCATAGTTAAAAAGAAAATAGCTGGGAACAAAATGTCAGAGAGTGGTTTCCCGCAGAATGCATTACAAAGCCAAAAATTAATTTGTGGATTACAACAAATGCACTATCATGTAAAAATTCATGTGAAAATTCCAGCAAAGGTTCTAAATGAGCTGGCAAACTATACATATTGAGTACTGCCAGCAGTAAAGAATGGAGAGATGCCAGGAAATGAATTCATTTTTAAGTTTCGCTAATCAAGACCATACCTCACAAGTATTTAACATGACTCGCACAAATCATGTTTACTCTACCTTCAGCAGTGTCAGTGTTGAAAACCTTTGCTACAGCTCCCCCCACTCAGGTAGAGGGTAAAGGCACCACTTAGACTGACACTGAGCCATAGAAACTAGAAGGTCCCCAGGTTTGATTTTTCACTTCGTGCTAAGTTAGCTGATCTCAGGAGTTGAGACACTGCGTTTGAACTCAATGTCCCTGGGCTACAGAGGAGAAAAAAATCGAGCCAGGTTTTATGCTCCTGATTGCAGCCAAATGACTCCTGCTGGAAAGTGCGCGTGTGCAGATTCCAGCTGAGGATAGGATCGGGCTCTGCTGTTGTACGACCCTTTTCTGATATTGGCCTGGCCCAGTGCTGGGCTTGCCGTGTGATAAACTGGCCCAGCAACTCATGCTTCTCTGAGTTACTTGGCTTGTTTTCTGACGGTGAAAGCTGAATTCTGACTGCTGAGAAGAAGATTTTGCTGGTGCTGGACTGTTTCTTTGGCTGCTGTCTAAACGGTTGTATTGCAGTCATGGGTGGTTTGGTAGGGCTGCCTTTGGGCTGGATGATGAGGGGGAGCGGCGAGAAAGACAGGAGAGGGCAGGAGCAGCCAGCAGAAGAGGGAGGGGGATGGCGATGCGCAGGAGGCCATATCCACATTGGCTCTTCAGGGAGCACCTCCTACATGAACTTCTCGGACGAGCAATGTCTCAGGTACCTTCGCTTCACAAAGGAGGTTGTCACCGAGCTATGTCATCTGCTGCAGCCACAACTCGAGCCTCGTGCCAAACCATGGACAGAATTGCCTGTGGCTGTCAAGGTTACGGTAGCCCTTATCTTTTCTGCCACTGGCTCCTTTCAGGCTGCAGAAGGTCACATCACCTAATTTGCAGTCCACCGTTGTAATAAGGAGGTCACCGAGACTCTCTACACCAGGAGGAACACCTACACCTCTTTCCACATGGCACTAGGCTTCGCATGCATTGCATGCACTGGAGATATACTCCCTGTGATGGCCAAGTCCAAATAAAGTGATACAACCTCCTCAAGGAGAGTCTGATTGGGACCTGAATCTGCCATTGTAAGGGTAAATTGCCCAAGGCTCCTTGCCAATCGTGGAAATCAGACTACAAGATCAGCACGCCCGATATGAGCTGCTCCTGATCTTCCAGCTGTTAAAATGAAAATCGTCAGTGCCGCCAGCTGAGCAGGCTGACCTCTCGGCCCTGTTCTCCGATCGGCGCTCCTGGTGAGTAAGACTACATGCCAGGACTAGAGTCTGGGAAAATCTGCCGTACTCTGCCACTTTTACACTGTTGTGAAATGAAAATAGCTTTGCAGTAACACAAAAGCGGCACTGGATGTATACCCTAACACATAGAGGCAGCCCTCACATAACTTAGGTCAGAGGTAGCTCAATTGTAAGACTATGCTCACAGGGCACATTCTAATTTGTGTGGCAACCTAGCTACTGACCCATTTCTTTGTTACAGAATGTTTCCACTCTGAAAAAAAAGTCAATAGCTGTGGTTCCTTTACCATCCCACTGCAGTGTGGTCTATTTCACTCATAATGCTCAATTTTATTGTAGTAAATCATTTGTTCAGGACAAGACTTTCAGATACCAAAATATATCGCTCGTAATCCTGTTATTTTTCACTCTTATTTTCGGATGTTTTTATTGGCCTGCGGTATCATTCCAAGCTCTCTTTTTCCCAAGCCAGATTGACTCCTACACATGCCTGACATCATGAATCTTTGCATTTATGACAACAATCTTTGTATCCCTGTAGTTTTCCAAAGTGTTTAAATAGTGATGAGGTTACGGACTATCAGGATAAGCCATTATTTGCAGTTGTTTGCTAAAAACAGACTACATATTAGTGTTGTAATATGAATAATCTTTAATAACCTGGCTAACATTCATCCGTCAACCAAAAGCACCAAACTCAGATGACTTGGGCATCAGTGTTTCTGGTATCTTGCTGTGAGCAAAATGGCTGCCTTGTTTCCAAATATAAACCAGCCCTGCACTTCAAAATAATTCATTGTACATGAAGCACTTCGAAATGTAAGTGCTTTCATTTTAATTGTATTAGTCTTCCTTTGTCAGTTATATTAATAAACCAAAAATAAATTACCCAAGTCCTAAAATTATATAATTTATGATAAAATCGGTTGGGGACACGGCCCAGAATATAAGGGGTTGCTAGATGTCAAGGGGGTGATTTTGCCGGGAGGCAGGATTGGTATGTGGGGGGCCGGCGCGAGCCGAATGCTGAGGCCCGGAGCCAACTGGTTCACCAATGTCCTTTAGGGAAGGAAACCTGCCATCCTTAACCGGTCTGGGCTATCGGTGACTCCAATCCCACACCAAAGTTGTCCTCTGAAGTAGCCTAGCAACTACTGAGTTGTATCAATCACTTAAGGGATGGCCAACAAATGCTGGCCTTGCCAGCAATGCCCACATCCCGTGAATGAATAAAAATGCACACACACACACACACACACATCGGCACACACACACACACACACACACACACACATCGGCACACACACACACACACACACACACACACACACACACACACATCGGCACACACACACACACACACACACATCGGCACACACACACACACACACACACACACACACACACACATCGGCACACACACTGTAAATTAATTTATTGGGGAAGAATTTCCACGGTATCGGTAAGCCTGCTGCAATGGTGTCACAATTGCTAATATCCTTGTACAATCACCAATACGACGTCCTAGTGTCCTATGGTGGTTGCCAGATGACTTTTCCTTTTTCCTTCTCTAACCCTTGTCTCATTCTGCTAGATATTCTATTGAGCTTCTTACAGTTTTTTTTTAAAATCCACACTTGCCATTGCCTAATTGCTACCTCATCTTCTCTTCTACCTTGGGTTTCCTGCACTATGGGCCTTGGCCCTTCACTGAGGTTTCTCATTAATCACTAAAAGTTCAAGTTTCAGAAATGTTTGCGCAGTAGAGCCTCGGAGCAGTAGACAGTTCAGTGTAAGAGGCGCCAGCCCTGAACATGCACCTTGGTGATTGGCAGAATGCCTGGAGAAATGGCTGCCATATATGGCGTTTCTCTGGGGGTTCTGCCAGTCTCCCGACGGAGTTACGGCAGGAAACCAGGAGAATCGTTGTGGAATTTTAAGGCCGCCATTTTGGGTCACACGGGTCATCTGCTTTCTATTCCTCGGAAGCTTTTACAATGTTGCGCAGTATTATATTTTAATGCTTGCTGCCATGTACTGTATTTGATGTTTGATCATTTACTGTATCTTAAGGCACATTGTTTTACAAAAAAAATACTTTAAATATGTTCTCATCATTTCTGCATTCTAAGGGCTTTGATTTCAGGGTTATAGAAACGGTTCAATCTGAAGTGTCTATGACTTTGAGATTCTCACAGATTAAACTAAGAAAAATGAAGGAACTACCTTAAATTATATGTGGTGTCACAGGGGAATATGCAGTGATTCAATCAAATAAGGTTGAGTTCCTGCAGTGTGTGAACTTTCCAGAAGCTGAGGAACAGGGTAGGCCTCTAGCCTAGGGCTAGAGTTTAGGTACTTGAGAAATTCTATTGCTGAAAGTCAGGTTTGGGAAACCTAGTTGGTAAGTTTAAGTCACTTTGTTTACTTATTTGAAAGATTTGCCAGTGGTTATTGACCTGCTGCCTTGTTGTGAATGGTATGTGGTGTGGTTGCTATGGTAATATTAATCTGGACATTGTACGGTGTGTGGGATTGTAGGTAGTTAGTATGTGGTCTATGAGGAGATGAACTTTGATTTGTTTGTATTTTTTGAGGCTTTTGATATATTTGATATTTTTCCACACACACACACACATATATATGTATAATTCATTAATGTGTTGCTGTATTTGAATGGTGGTATTTTGTCATTTAATTGATATTTAATGCTTTTTTTTAATGAAATTTGGAAAATGCAATTAGCCATCCTACACTCAGCAGGGAGTTTGTGGTTTTAGGCAAATATTCAAACTGGGCATAGGTACAACTAATTTTGTTGCAACAAATTCCTGATGCTCTGGAGCAAAATCATATATTATTTTAATTTTTTTTGACCCGTCTTCATTCATCCTTGACAGTAATTATAACCAAAAACTCTCATTTAGTGGAACACAAACTTTTTCAGCCTCAGCCCTGCCATTTCAAGCTTTCCCAAGCTGAATCCCACAAAAGAACTCTCAGCTTCTCACGCCCTTCTGGCTTAGATTGGTGCTGCTAAATAAACAAAACAAGTCTTCTCTCTTGTTCTCGCCCCTTTCACTTATTGCACTTCGCTCTCCTCTTTCACATTGGCTATCTCTACCTCCATCATTTCTATCATTTCTCCTTCATTTCTGTTTTCTTCTCTCATTTCTGTGTCTCTCACTCCTCCTTCATTTAAGTCTCTCCCCTTACTTCTTTCAGTTTTCTCCTCCACCTTCTCAGCTCTCTGCCCTCTCTGTCTCTGCACACTGCACAGAGAGTTGGGAAGGGAACGGGCTGCTTTGGATCCTGAAGAGTGGAAGGGGTTGTGCCAATGCTGCTGAAGCAATATGCAAGGAATTGCCCGCCTGAATTTCAGAAGGTGTAGGAGTTGGTGATGGAGGCCTAAAAGCACAAACATACGGACAGTTCTTCTGATGGAAGGAACTTACTGTGACTGACATCAACTGCAACCAATCAGGAAGAACTAAGGCATCACTGGCCTCAGCATCATTCAAGCTGAATGTATTTATTTTCAGAATGCAATGGCTCCAATATTCCAAATTCACATTTTAAATTTGCAAATTCACAAATAAAACAATGCAAATTGTTGCAGAATGCCAAACTAGACTTGGTCAGCTTTGGTGCTATATCAATTGCAAACCGTAAGGTAGCAGAAGAAGTGTCTCCATCTCTGAGGCAAGTATATTAAATGGGCCACTATTCCATTTCACAACATACTAGGGTAGGGAATGAAAACAATTGTAGTTTGTCAATTAAGACTTTAGAAAGGGACAATTTAGCTCACTTGAAATTGTTATGTGTTTCTGAATCTGACAACACTTCAACTTCAAATTTAACTGGGACAAGTGATGCTTGCCTTGTTTCTGTCCCTGGGGCCTGTGTTATTCTGCAAAATATTTCTATCCCTGTATACTGAAACAAGCAGAGATGTGTTATCAATACAGGCACAACAATGCAAAACATGTCACAAGGTACCGACAGAAAGCAGACACGATAATTGATGGGAAGAGTCAAAATTTTTTGTGGCAATCACAATTTTTGGGGATGAATTATCATGGCGCCAGCTACCAGCTGGAATGGAAAAGATTGCCGCCAGCCATTCTAGTGTGACAAAGCACTGCTTCCCACTCACTTCAGTGCTGTATTTATATTACAATTGTTGCTGGAGGCAGCCCCAGCTCATGAGGCAGTACTTTAATCAACATTCCCTCTAAGCTGCGTGGACACGTGGACGCCCAGCTCTCTGCCGGTCCCGCGCGGCCCGGGACCGGCTTTTCCGATGGCAAACTTTGTGCATGCACAAAACTGTGAATGGGCCACGCAGCCCCTTAAAAGGGCCGCCCACCCAAAAAAAAATTAGGGGAACATTGACAGTAATGTCAATCAGGGAACATTAGTCACTCTGGCAGCAAGGAGACTGATGTGCCTCAATAAATCCGAGACTCGATGTTAGCGAAACAAAACAAGGCTTTTATTGACTTAGAAGGTAACACACAGAGGAAAATGTATCTTCCATCCAGAGGTCTGCCGTACTGGATGTGCTGCAGGCTGGGCCAGCTTACATAGGAGCCAGGTATGGGCGGAGCCCTACACACAGTACAATACAATGGAAATGAAACTGAAACCAACCACAGTCACAGGCAGAGAAATACTGATGAGTGATGAATGGAATATTTCATCACATTCACCCCTTCTATAGATTTAGTCTGTTCGGGGGTTTGATAGTCCTCTGCGACCGACGTGGCTGTTGTGGTGCCGCGGGTGTCAGCTGGGTGTCCCCGGTGGCCTCCTGGGTCTCTGCCGGGGGTGCCGCCAAGGTTGTTGAAGGGGTAGTTGGTGGGGGTACCGTTGGTCGATGTTCTTCCGGGGGTGATGAAAGAGTAGTGGGTGGGTAAGAGTTGCTGTGGTCGTTGTTGCTGCTGTTGTCGTGGTTGTTGTCGTTACCGGCTGGGGCGACGTCTTTTATGGACACGGTGTCCTCCCTTCTGTCGGCGTGCCGGACATACGCGTATTGGGGGTTGGCGTGGAGTAGGTGCACTGACTCCACGAGAGGGTCCGTCTTGTGGCCCCTCACATGCCTTCGCACGAATACCGGACCTGGGGTGGAGAGCCATGACGGCATGGATACGCCTGAGGTGGATTTCCGGGGAAAGACAAACATTCGCTCGTGAGGCGTGGCACTTGTGGCAGTACACAATAGCGACCGTATCGAATGGAGCACATCTGGGAGGACTTCCTGCCAGCGGGAGATAGGGAGGCCTTTGGTCCTTAGAGCTAGAGTGACTGCTTTCCATACTGTCCTGTTCTCTCGCTCCACTTGACCGTTACCCCGGGGGTTGTAGCTGGTGGTACGGCTCGTGGCGATCCCCCTGGACAGCATGTACTGGCGTAGCTCTTCACTCATGAAGGACGCCCCCCTATCCGTATAGATGTGGCTCGGCATACCGAACAGGCAGAACAGGCTGCTGAGGCATTTAATGACCGTGGCGCTGGTCATGTCTGGGCAGGGGAAGGCGAATGGGAAATGAGAGTATTCGTCCACAATGTTCAGGAAGTAAACATTGCGGTCGACGGACGGGAGGGGGCCCTTGAAATCTAAGCTGAGCCGCTCAAAGGGCCGTGTAGCTTTGATTAAGTGGGCTCTATCTGGGCGGTAGAACCGAGGCTTGCACTCAGCGCAAGTGCGACAGTTCCTGGTCAGGGACCGAACTTCCTCAATCGAGTAGGGTAAGTTGCAGGACTTTATGAAGTGGAACAGCCGCGTGACCCCTGGGTGGCAGAGGTCATTGTGGAGGGTCTGTAGCCGATCCCCGGTGGCGCTGGCACACATCCCTCGTGAGAGGGCGTCGGGGGATTCGTTAAGGGCCCCTGGCCGGTAAATGATGTCATAATCGAAGGTGGAGAGCTCGATCCGCCACCTAAGAATCTTATCATTTTTAATCTTCCCCCTCTGTTTATTATTGAACATAAACGCTACCGACCGCTGGTCAGTAAGTAGGGTGAAGCGTTTGCCGGCTAGGTACTGGCGCCAGTGGCGCACTGCCTCCACGATGGCTTGGGCCTCCTTTTCTACGGAGGAGTGTCTGATCTCGGGCCCTTGGAGGGTCCTCGAGAAGAAAGCTACGGGCCGCCCCGCCTGGTTGAGGGTGGCCGCCAAGGCAAAGTCAGACGCATCACTTTCCACTTGAAATGGAGTGTTCTCGTCCACTGCCTGTAGCGTGGCCTGCTCAATATCCTGCTTAATGCTTTTGAAGGCGGCATGGGCCTCAGCAGAGAGCGGAAAAGAGGATGCTTTCAAGAGGGGGCGGGCTTTGTCGGAGTAGTTGGGGACCCATTGGGAATAATAAGAAAATAACCCCAGGCACCTTTTCAGGGCTTTGGGAGTGTTGGGCAGGGGCAGCTCCCGTAGGGGGCGCAATCGGTCGGGGTCTGGTCCGATTTCCCCATTCTCCACCACGCTGCCTAGTATGCAGAGGCACGTGGTGTTGTAAACGCACTTGTCCTCGTTGTAGGTGAGTTTGAGTTTTTGTGCGGTTTTCAGGAACCTCTCGAGGTTCGAGTCGTGATCCTGCTGGTTGTGACCGCAGATGGTGACGTTGTCGAGGTAGGGGAAGGTTGCCTGCAAGTGGTGGTCATCGACCATGCGGTCCATCTCCCTCTGGAAGACCGAGACCCCATTCGTCACCCCAAAGGGGACTCTGAGGAATTGGTAGAGGCGTCCGTTTGCCTCGAAGGCGGTGTACGGGCAGTCCTCTGGTCTGATAGGGAGCTGGTGGTACGCTGACTTGAGGTCGATGGTGGAGAACACCCGGTATTGGGTGATTTGGTTCACCATTTCTGATATGCGGGGTAGCGGGTAGGCGTCTAGTTGGGTGTACCTGTTGATCGTTTGGCTATAGTCGATCACCATCCGTTTCTTCTCGCTACCCCTTACCACCACCACTTGGGCGCGCCACGGGCTATTGCTGCGTTCAATAATGCGCTCTTTCAGGAGCCTGTCTACCTCGGTCGCGATAAACCGCCTGTCCTCCCAGCTGTACCTCCTGCTTTTGGTCGCTATTGGCCGGCAGTTAGGGGTAAGGTTTGCGAATAGCGAAGGCGGCTTTACCTTCAGGGTAGCCAGACCGCACACTGTGAGGGGCGGCTGGGACCCACCGTAATTGAGCGTGATGCTTTGGTGGTAGCACTGGAAATCCAGGCCCAAGATCACGCTCGCACATAGATTCTTCATGATTAATACTTTAAAATTATCGTATACAGTTCCGTTAACGGACAATTGTACCGTGCAGTAACCCATAATGGTCGATGTCTGGGTTTTATCAGCCATAGAGATGGTACCCCGAGTAGGGACCACCTTTAGGGAGAGTTGTTGTACCAGTTCAGGGTGGATAAAACTCTCCGTGCTTCCACTGTCAATTAAACATTTAACCCTGCACCCGTTTACCTCGATGTCCACCATTGATTTGGATAGCGGGTGCGGCCTGGTCTGGTCCACTGTGACCGATGCCACTGTAGGGCCCTGATCGAGACAAGATGGCGTCCACGCTGTCTGCTCACAAGATGGCGGACCCCACGAGGTCGGGCAAGATGGCGTCCAAGGTGGCCGCTCCCACGGCGCACACGCGGCGGTGGCGGGTTTTCCGGCGGGGTTCCCTCTGCACACCTTCCCGAAGTGCCCCTTCTTACCGCACTTAAAGCAGGTGGTGCCTTTCGCTGGGCACAGGTTTCTGGTGTGCTTCGGCTGCCCGCAGAAGTAGCAGTTGGGCCCCCGACGCGTCGCGGCTGTCGTAGGGCTTCTGGGGGGAGAGCGGGGCCCCGACGGTGTCGGGCTGCCAGGCGGGGAAGATGCCTTCCAAGATGGCGGCGCCCTTGGTGCACACGTGGCGGCGTGGACGGCGCGGGCTGAAGAGTAGGCGTCCGAGTTTCTCTGGGCCACATCCAGGGATCGTGCTGTGTCCGCAGCCTGTTTCAGGTCCAATCCCGTTTTTTCCAGCAGTCTCTGCCGGATGTAAGTGGAGCTGAGGCCTGTGATAAAGGCATCGTGAACAAGCTCGTCAGTGTGCACTGCGGCTTTTACATCTTGGCACTTGCAGTCTTTGCCAAGCGTTTTCAGGGTGCCTAGGAACTCCTCCACCGATTCCCCAGGTCGCTGTGCGCGAGTAGCGAGCAGATGCCTAGCATACACCTCATTCGTAGGCTGCTGGTAATGCGCCTTTAAGATGTCGCAGGCGGCCGGGTACGTGTCGGCGTCTTGGATGAGGGGGTAAACCCGGTGGCTTACCCAATTCCGCAGAATTCTGAGTTTCATACTCGCAGCGTCCGTAGCGTCTTTGACGGCTGCGGATTTGTCCAGGAAGAATTCCATACACATAAACCAGTGTCCGAAGCGTGCCGATGCATCCGAAGCATGCTGGTCCAAATCCAAACGTTCGGGTTTCAAGAGTTGATCCATTGTGTTGAAAATTAAGTCAATAAAATTGATGTGCCTCAATAAATCCGAGACTCGATGTTAGCGAAACAAAACAAGGCTTTTATTGACTCAGAAGGTAACACACAGAGGAGAATGTATCTTCCATCCAGAGGTCTGCCGTACTGGATGTGCTGCAGGCTGGGCCAGCTTACATAGGAGCCAGGTATGGGCGGAGTCCTACACACAGTACAGTACAATGGAAATGAAACTGAAACCAACCACAGTCACAGGCAGAGAAATACTGATGAGTGATGAATGGAATATTTCATCACAGAGGCCCCTTTCTGAGAGATACAATTGGCACTGTGTCGCCAGGTTAAGGAAGGGAGAAACAACCTGGGCTCCTGTTCCTGATCGCTATCCAATGGCCACGACTGGAAGTATATGTGTGTCTGGCTGCCAGGTGCAGACAGGATGGGGCTTGGACTCCGTGGCTGAATCGTCTGCTGGCACTTGCTGACTAAGTTCACACATGAAGAACTTTACTCTCGGAAAAGTCACTGAAGGCCGACTGACGCCAGTTACACCAATGAGAGAGTCAAAACCTTCAGGAGAGGAAAACTGGAGGGAAGATTTGAATGAAGAGCTTGTTAGAGCAAAGAAGGGGTGGTGATTGGGAATGAGTGCAAGTCCAAGCTTTTGTGAAATTTGGGCAGCCAACGAGCACTGAGCTTTGCTGATGTTCCAGCTTGGATTTATTTTCTTTAGCACAATGGAAACCTGGATCAGAGCCGAAGGAGGGAACAGGGCTTTTTTTTTCCTCTGCAATTCTTATTTGGCCCGGATTCCATGGGAGGTAATTCACTCAGCCTTACCGCTCAGGCCAACAAAAACAAAAGAGTGACAAGAAATACATGCTTGTTTTTTTTTCTCTCTTTCTCTCAGTATTCCGTGTACCATAGAGCCTGTCTTTAACAGCCATACGAAAAGCATCTTGTGCAGAGGAGGTGCAGGCTTTATTTTTTATTGAAAGAGGATTAAGGGCTGCTCAAATGTCTCCACTGATGAACAGCCAGGTGTGGGGCTGAGCAATATGAGACCAGGCTGGCCCCGGGTTTGAGTGCTGATCTATGCTGAGCGAGCAAATCTCAGCTCATGTGCTAGTAAAGGTGCCACGATTGGCCTGTGTTTTGGAAATAGGAAAACTAACCAGAATTTCTACTCCCGAAGGACAGCTTGGCTCACTTTCACCCCCGCAGTCAGAGATTCGAGGCCCAAGCCCCCATCCAGGAGTTCAGCACATAATCTAGGCTGACTCTTCAGTGCTGCACTGTCAGAGGTGCCGTCTTTCAGGTTTTCATTAAACCGAGGCCCCGCCGACATAAAATACATTGTTTTGCAGAAAGAGAAATTCTCCCAGGGTCCTGGCCAACAATGATCCTTCGATCAACATCTGCAACAACAGATAAACTTGCCATTCATCTGGTTGCTGTTTGTGGGTCCGTGTTTGTGCAATTCAGCTGCTGTGTGTTACCTACAAAACAATGACTGCACTTAAAAAATGTATTAATTGTCTGAGAAGCACTCTGGGGCATCCTGAGGATGTGAAAAGCGCGATATAGATGCAAGCTCCTTCTTTCGATACAGTAACCCGAGATGGACAGTGAGGATCCGTGGTTGTTGAGTGATGGCACAATCAGGCTCACTGCCTAGGTTCACATGTGAAGAATGGTTACTTGGATGGCGTAACAGAGGACGACAAGTGGCTGTGGAACTGTAACTCCTGCAAGAGTCAGCGTTTTCTTGCGAGAAAAGAAAATTTAAAAAGGGAAACATAAAAAGATAGAGTTCAAGCTTCATTAATCCTTCCAAGTGTAGTGTCCAAGGCCTGAAAGATGAGAAAGGGTTAGAAAAACTTGGAAGGGGGAATTTTAACTCTCCCCGATTGACCAGAGAGGAGCGGCAGAGCAGTCACAATGGAGCAGCTTTATTTCCCGCTCCATTATTGGCTAGCCGTAGGTCAGTTAGTAGCACTCTCACCTTCGAGTCAGAAGGTCATAGGTTCAAGTCTGACTCCAGTGACTTGAGCACAAAATCTAGGCTGACACTCCGGTACAGTACTGAGGGAGTTCTTCCAGAGGTGCTGTCTTTCGGATGAGACATTAAACCTGTGGATGTAAAAGATCCGGTAGCACTATTCGAAGAAGAGCAGGGAAGTTCTCCCAGTGTCCTGACCAAGATTGACCCCTCAACCAACATTAGGAAAACAGTTTATCTGATCATTGATCTCATTGCTGTTTATGGGACCTTGCTGCGTGTCAATTGGCTGCCGAGTTAGCAGGTATTACAACAGTGACAATAGTTCAAAAGTACGTGGCAGTGAAGCGCTATGGGACATCCTGAGGTTGTGAAAGGCATGATATAAATGCAGTTTCTTTCTTCTGTATTGCCTTCTGCACTAAAACTGACATCTCTGCTATGTCGTATCTGCAGAGTGTCAACATTGTACAACTCCTCAGTGTGAGATTCCCATTAGCGAGCTGTATAACTGAGGGATCCATTCACACTGAAGGTAGAAACATGGCTGAAAGGCCTCTATTAAACTGTAGGGCCTTCAGTTTAATAGAGGGCTTTAACTATTGCTATGAATGTTGGGATAGGACTACCTCCATTATGAACATTTATTTTCTGTTGCCCTCCAGCATGACAAGAGAAATACCCAGAATTACTAGTATAGTGCGTAGAGGCAGGGGAGCACGTACCTCAGACAAGATGGTGGTAGATGATGAGACACTCGCTGAGTGCAGGATGATCAGTAAGCCTGCTTTACCCAGTAGAAAGCAGATTTGTGCAGGATCTGACATGCTTACACATAAAGGAGCTGTAGGGCATTGTATTTGCACAAGCCATCTGCTCTTCCTCAGCAGAAGTGCTTAAATTTAATCTGAGCAACTCCTCCCCCCCCCCCTTTGTCTCAAGCACTTTTTAAAATTACATTTATTTGAGATCATCAAGCAGAAATACGTTAATGCTGGGGAATGGAGTCATGTTCAAACACTTCCGGGTTAGAGATAGCATGGTTCGATGCACAATCCCAACTGTTGTGCCTCATCCTAGATAAGCATCCCCTACTACTGGCCGAGTGTGACATTTTCCATTTTTCTTACACCGGCCATCCTGCAGCCTCTCTAATTGGTCATTTGTGCCACATTAGAAGCAGACCCATGCCCACCATGAACTGGATTAAGATCGCCCAATTTAATTTCGCACTGTGCCTTTACAGCTAGCAGATATCGAAAGACAAGAAAGAATGAAAGAACTTGCAATTATATAGCACCTTTCACATCCTCAGGACACCCCAAAGTGCCCTGCGCCCAATAAATCACTCCTGAAGCGTGGCCAACGTTGACCTTTTAGGCAAACTCAACAGTCAATTTATGTACAGTAAGGTCTATCTAACAGCAAATGAGATGAATGGCCAGTTCATCTGTTTTGGGTAGTGCTGGTTGAGGGATAAATACTGGTCAGGACACGGGGAAGAACTCCCCAGCTCTTCTTCAAAAAACCGCCGTGGGAATCTCTTAATGCACATCTAAAAGTAGCATCTCCGACAATGCAGCACTCCCTCAGTACTGCACTGAACTGCTAGCCTAGATTATTGGCTCAAGTCTCCAGAGTGGAGCTTGAACCCACACATATTCTGACTCAGAGTCAAGAGTTCTACCACAAAGCTAAGGCTGACACTTTTCCAAGAAGGCTTTCGCCCATCAGTCTGGGCTACGTTCGAACACAAGTCGCAGAGGGCAAAGGTCAGTGTCTCACCCACTGCATTACCTAGTTTCCCTCTCTCCCTTTCCCACCCCCCACCCACTCCTCCTCCCACCCACTATAGATATATATTTTTTTTTGCTTCTTCAACTAAGATTTCCAGGCCACAGCTCCTGGAAAGAGACCAAGGTGTTTTCATGTGCGATGTGATTAGATTCTCATGGATTCTGGATGTGCACCTGATGCAGCCACAGAGAGTCAGAACATTATGTCATCCACATCTGCCGTAAAATAAACCACTGCCAAAAAGCAATCAGCTGTAACAAATATTCAAACAGAAAAAATATTACTCATCCACCACAAATGATTAGCTAGCACACCCTGAACAGTTCAGTCAGACTTTATTATATTAATCATCTCATTTTTTGACAAACTGTAACATTTAGAATGATAGGATATTCTGTTGCTATAAATATTTAGCATAGCTTAATTGCCATCGGACTGGGTATGCTGTGAAAGGCCTTGTCATAGAGGCTGGGTCTAGCCCGCCTCCTGGCTGGAGGGCCTGTTTGCCATCTATTTTGAAGTCAACTCAAGCAAAAGTAAAAATAAGTGCATTTTGAAAAATTTGTTTACAATTGCCCATGGCATCTCTAGAGAAGGGCACATCCAAATAATTTAGTCATACTGGAGGAATTTTAATCCACCACGTCCAGCGAGAACAGGGCGCGAGACCTTTAGCATGGAGCGTTCCGCCTTACTACCCTGCTCCCGCTGCCCACCATTTCAACTCCTCACTGCAGTTTGCTGGCAGAAGTAGGCCGGAGCCTCGTAAATTTATGCAAATAGGGTGTCCCATTATGTCAATGGGATTTTAAGCCCAGCCTGAGCAGGGAAGTCGCTGATTCAAACTTCCTACAACAGCACAGCTCTTCCTACCAGCAGGCAGCGACTTAAGGCCTACTCTGCTGCTGGTGGAATAGTCAGGATGAAAAGTTTCTCCTGCCTGTCCTGTGATCAAGTTTGCTGTGAAAGGGCTGTCGTCCTCAGTCCTCAGTCATCTGCCTCTCTGTCTGTGTCCACTTGGAGCAGGAGATGGCTGCTCCACAGCTAATGTGATTGCCTCCTCACGAGCAGGGCCACTGAAGATCAGGGTTCAAGAGCAGCAGTCACAGTTTATAATGTGTGTGGCGTGATGTTTGCTGGGTCATGTGAACCAATGCCATGTGCATACAGGTAAGTGCTGTAACAGTCAACATTTGGGGCATTTTCTGTGAATTGAGCTAAAGTTATCAAATCCAATTTCACAGCTTTACTCAGAAACAAAGTAGAAGTAGAGATGGAAATACAGTTCTTGCCTTTATACTGTGCCTTATTGCATCATCAAAGTGCTTCACACAATCAGTTGATTTTGGAGTACAGTGACTGTTGGTTGTTATGTAGGCAACATCGCATGAACAACATTGTGAAGAAGACCCAGTTAATCTGCTATTTTGTCACTGCTGCTTGAAGGAGGAGTGTTAGGCAAGGCATCGGGAGAACTCCCTGCTCTTCTTTTGCTCCAGCAGATGGGTCCTTGATTTAATAAGCTACTGTACTGGAATATCAACCGATTTTATGTGCTCAAGTCCTTCTGTGGGATTCAACCAAACCTTTATGATCCAAAGGTGAGAGTGCTACTAAATGAGCCAAGCTAAGACTAGCAAGGCATCCAATGTACACGTCGGTTTCAGCAGCATGTAGAGTTCTTATTCGAATGCCAACTTTTGTTTTTTGACAGAAACTCATCAAACAATATGTTCAAACTATTCAAAATTGGACAAGTTCGTTTCAACGCACGTCCAAAAAGTCCACTGACCATTTTTTGTCAAACTCAAAGTTTGGATCTGCAAGGCTGCTTTGGGCCGAGGAGCCAAATCTCTAGATTAGGCATAATGCACAACTAGGGCCCTATCCCTCCTGACCTCGGTAAGGTCAATGAATGGGGTAAAGGGGCCTTATCTGAACATATTTGGGACCCCTGGTTTGGGGGTTTATCCATCAGCTGGTGAACAGGCACATCCCATTAGGACTGAAAATCATACAAATGTTGTGAAAAATTGTGCTAGGTTGTAAAACCTTCTGGTTCAACATGGTTTAGGTTAAGCAGCAATCACTCACTGTACACTTTGAGAAAATGAATAATGAAACTTGAAAGAGGAAATTAAGAATCCCATTCCCCACAGGCCAAGGATGTCTCAGAGCGGCTGCAGAACATCTGGGAAGGGGAGGGTGAACAGCCAGTTGTCGTGGTGCATATAGGTACCAATGATATAGGTAAAAACCGGGATGAGGTCCTAAAAGCTGAATATAGGGAGTTAGGAAGTAAATTAAAAAATAGGACCTCAAAGGTAGTAATCTCAGGATTGCTACCAGTGCCACGTGCTAGTCAGAGTAGAAATAGAAGGATATTTCAGATGAATACGTGGCTAGAGAAATGGTGCAACGGGGAGGGATTCAAGTTCCTGGGACATTGGAACCGGTTCTGGGGAAGGTGGGACCAGTTCAAACCAGACGGTTTGCACCTGGGCAGGGCCGGGACCAATGTCCTAGGGGGAGTGTTTGCTCGTGCTCTGGGGGAGGGTTTAAACTAAAATGGCAGGGGGTTGGGAACCTGAGCAGGGAGACAGAGGAAAGGGAAACAAGGATAAAAGCAAAAAATAGGAAGGAGAAAAACAAAAGTGGCAGTCAGAGAAACCAATGGTTTAAATCAAACATGGCCACAGTAAATAATAATTCTAATAGGTCTAAGAGTGTTAAAAAAACAAGCCTGAAGGCTTTGTGTCTTAATGCGAGGAGCATTTGTAATAAGGTGGATGAATTGGCTGCGCAAATCGAGGTAAACGAATATGATTTGGTTGGGATTACGGAAACGTGGCTCAAGGATGGCCAAGGCTGGGAACTCAACATCCAGGGGTATTCGATATTCAGGAAAGATAGGCAAAAAGGAAAGGGAGGTGGGGTAGCATTACTGGTTAAAGAAGGGATTAACACAATTGCAAGGAAGGATATTAGCTCTGATGATGTGGAATCTGTATGGGTAGAATTGAGAAATACCAAGGGGCAGAAAACGTCAGTGGGAGTGTTATATAGACGTCCAAAGAGTAAGGCGGAGGTTGGGGGTGGCATTAAAAGGGAAATTAAAGAAGCGTGCAATAAGGGCACAGCAGTCAGCATGGGTGACTTTAATCTACATATAGATTGGGCTAACCAAATTAGTAACAATATTGTGGAAGAGGAATTCCTGGAGTGTTTATGGGATGGTTTCCTGGACCAATATGTCGAGGAACCAACCAGAGATCAGGCCATCTTAGACTGGGTATTATGTAACAAGAAAGGATTAATTAGCAATCTTGTTGTACGAGGCCCCTTGGGTCGGAGCGATCATAATATGATCGAATTCTTCATTAAGATGGAGAATGAAGTAGTTGACTCAGAGATTAGGGTCCTAAATTTAAATAAAGGAAACTACGATGGTCTGAGGCGCGAGTTGGGTAGGATTGATTGGGGAATGTCACTCAAAGGGTTGACGGTGGATAGGCAATGGCAAACATTCAAAGACCGCATGGATGAACTACAGAATTTGTTCATCCCAGTTTGGCATAAAAATAAAACAAAAAAGGTGACTCAACCATGGCTAACAAGGGAAATTAGGGATAGCATAAGATCCAAGGAGAGGACATATAAATTGGCCAGAAAAAGCAATAATCCGGAGGATTGGGAGCAGTTTAGGATTCAACAAAGGAGGACAAAGGGATTTATTAAGAAGGGGAAAATAGAATAGGAGAGTAAGCTTGCAGGGAACATAAAAACTGACTGTAAAAGCTTTTATAGATATGTGAAGAGAAAAAGATTGGTGAAGTCAAGCGTAGGTCCCTTGCAGTCAGAATCAGGGGAATTTATAATGGGGAACAAAGAAATGGCAGACCAACTAAATACATATTTTGGTTCTGTCTTCACAAAGGAGGACACAAATAACCTCCCAGAGAGGCCGGGGAACATAGGGTCTGATGAAAGGGAGGAACTGAAAGAAATCAGTATTTGTAGGGAAATGGTGTTAGGGAAATTGATGGGATTGAAGGCCGATAAATCCCCAAGGCCTGATAATCTACATCCTAGGGTACTTAAGGAAGTGGCCCTAGAAATACTAGATGCATTGCTGATCATCTTCCAACTTTCAATGGAATCTGGAACAGTACCCATGGATTGGAGGGTAGCTAATGTTACCCCACTATTCAAAAAAGGTGGTAGAGAGAAAACGGGGAATTACAGAACGGTAAGCCTGACATCGTTATTGGGGAAAATGCTAGAGTCCATTATAAAATATGTAATAACAGAGCACTTGGAAAACAGTGACAGGATCGGACAAAGTCAACATGGATTCACAAAAGGTAAATCGCGCTTGACAAATCTACTGGAATTTTTTGAGGATGTAACTGGTAAAATAGATAAGGGAGAACCAGTGGATGTGGTGTATCTGGACTTTCAGAAGGCCTTCGATAAGGTCCCGCATAAGAGATTAGCGTGTAAAGTTAAGGCACATGCGATTGGGGGCAAGGTATTGACTTGGATAGAGAACTGGTTGGCAGACAGAAAGCAAAGAGTTGGAATAAACGGGTCTTTATCCAAGTGGCAGGCAGTGACTAGTGGGGTACCGCAGGGATCGGTCCTAGGACCCCAGCTATTCACAATATATATAAATGATCTGGACAAGGGAACTAGATGTAATATCTCCAAATTTGCAGACGACACAAAGCTGGGTGGGTGTGTGTGCTGTGAGGAGGATGTCGAGAAACTCCAGGATGATTTGGACATGTTGGGTGATTGGGCAGAAATATGGCAGATGCAATGTAATGTGGATAAATGTGAGGTTATCCACTTTGGTGGCAAAAACAGGAAGGCAGATTATTATCTAAATGGCAATAGATTGGGAGAAGGGGAAGTGCAACGAGACCTGGGTGTCCTTGTGCACCAGTCGCTGAAGGTAAGCATGCAGGTGCAGCAGGCGGTTAAGAAGGCAAATGGTATGTTGGCCTTCGTAGCGAGAGGGTTTGAGTACAGGAACAAGGATGTCTTGCTGCAATTGTATGGCGCCTTGGTGAGACCACGTCTTGAGTATTGTGTGCAGTTTTGGTCACCTTATCTGAGGAAGGATGTTCTTGCCATGGAAGGAGTTCAGCGAAGATTCACCAGGCTGATACCTGGGATGGCAGGAATGACGTATGAGGAGAGATTGGGTCGATTGGGCTTGTACTCGCTGGAGTTTAGAAGAATGAGAGGGGATCTCATTGAAACTTATAAAATTCTGACAGGACTGGACAGACTAGATGCAGGAAGGATGTTCCCGATGGCCGGGGAGTCCAGAACCAGGGGACACAGTCTAAGGATAAAGGGTAGGCCATTTAGGACAGAAATTAGGAGGAATTTCTTCACCCAGAGAGTGGTGAACCTGTGGAACTCTCTACCACAGAAGGCGGTGGAGGCCAGTTCATTAAATATATTCAAGAAGGAGTTGGATATATTCCTTAAGGCTAAAGGGATCAAGGGGTGTGGGGAGAAATCAGGGACCGGGTATTGAATTTGGATGATCAGCCATGATCGCATTGAATGGCGGAGCAGGCTCGAGGGGCCGAATGGCCTACTCCTGCTCCTATCTTCTATGTTTCTATGTTTCTATGCCTAGTTTGTAACCATGTACTGTGCACAGCGCAGTAGCAAACAGGACTGAACAAAGGGACCAGGTCAATATGAAACAAGTCAAAAGGTCATTCATTAAAATTATTACATTTAACGTCAATATTCTGTGACACATAAAACAACTGTGACATGAAAGTTTGTCACTCAAGGCCTAGACAGTTAATATCAATGATCTGCTTGGCCTGACAGCAGTCGTAGTTTTTAAATTTAAATTGTGCCCTCCTTGCACATCTGCTTAAAAGTTCCACTACCTGCTGTATGGTGAATTATCGCACTCAGTTTAAAGTCCATTTCGAGAATGCTCAGCTCCTTATATTAATGGTTTTGGCAGGTTCACATCCTGTAACAGTAATTAATTTTTACTTACAGATCAGTGAATGGGGCACAGGAGATAATCGTGTTAATGAACTTAAACCTATGTGTATAATCAGGGTTTTTACATTGCCTTATGACAAAGCAAATACATTTCCCACGCTATCTTCTCTCTTACTCTCTCCCTTTCTCACTTTGTCTCTATCTCCTTTTCTCATTTCCTTCCCTCGGTCGCCCTTTCCCACCTTGTCTCTACTCTCAGTCCCTCACCTCCAATTCCTTTTTTCACTTTCTCTCTCCTCCTTTCCCTCTATTCTCTATCTCTTCACCTCCTGTTTTCCCCTTTCGCTTCATTTGTATTTTCACTGTTGTAATGTAGGAAGCGCGGCAGCCAATTTGCACACAGCAAGGTCCCACAAACAGCAATGTGGTAATGACCAGATAATTTGCTTGAGGTGTTGGTTGAGGGATAAATTTTAATCCAGGACACCAGGAGAACTCTAGTATGATAGCAAAATGCTGCAGATGCTGGAAATCCGAAATGTCAACAGAAAATGCTGGAAAAACTCAGCAGGTCAGGCAACATCCGGAGAGAAATTTGAGTTGACGTTTCCGGTCGAAACCCTTTTTCAAAAATAGTGCCCTGGAATCTTATACGTCCTCCTGAGAGACCAGACAGGGCCTCGGTTTAACCCCGAAAGATGGGACCGCTGACAGTGCAGCACTCCCTCAATCCTGCACTGGAACGCCAGCCTAAATTTTATGCTCCGGAGTGGGATTTGAACCCACAATGACTCAGAAGCGAGAGTCCGACTAACTGAGCCACGGCTAACTACTGTTGAGTGTTAGCAAGTTCCCCAGAGCAGCATTTGGAATTTAAACATTGCACCAACTTGGGAAATACTGCGGGTGATGTCAGTCACCTCCCCACAAGGAGAGACAGAAAATCAGCGGCGGAGGGAGAAGTTCTCATTGGGATCTCTCATTTGCTTATGTCCCTCTTCTGATTTCCAGTTCGGGAGCTGCTTTTTCGGAGGGCACGGAGCAGGTCATTTGTTCCCACGGCCATGAAAGGAGGGAAAATACGTTAAAAAAGAAATAGATTCCCTCAAGCCTCCCGAGGACCATACTGGGTGTAGGTCCCATCCATTTTGCACTGGGCCGTGCAGACTAGCAGGTTCCGGCTTCGATTCCTGCCCCGTGGTGGGTGAGCTGATCTCATCTGGGGCAACGGGAGTGATACTGCAATCGGCTTCCAGACCTCGGGCCGTGGAGGTATGAATCAGCCAGGGCTCCTGGCCCTGACTGCGATCTAGTGACCCCTGGCTGAGAAGTGCATGAGTTTGGACAGGACGGGGCTCAGTTGTGAGTCAGCCTCTCGAGGGGAGAACATTTATGAAAAAAAGTCACAAGTGGAGGAACGGCAGATTTTATTATGAACTAAAAAAAAATTGCTTGTGAGGTGCGTTGTTTTATTCCAAGCGATAAATAAGCACATACTAGGGGTGGTGTAATTCCTAGTTTCATACGTCTATTTAATATTCATCATTCTGTTTTAATGGTGTATAATTTGGAGGTAAAAGTGAGATGAAACAGACTGCTTCTGGGAGTAGCACTAATTGGTTACTTTTTCAGAGAGTCGACACTGGCACGAGGAGCCGAATGACCTCTTTCTGTGCTGCATCATTCTCTGAATCTTGGTTGCTATAGAGTTTTTCTCTCTCTCTTTTCTCCCGAAGGTGCTGATTCCTTGCTGGGGTATGGTCGGTGCCAGCCTAAGTGATCATGTGTGAGCTCGGAGACTGAGAGTCAGCAGGCTATTCCACCGTGGAAGGCACCACAGCCCAGCCGTATCCCGTTCTCACCTGACATCGAGCAGCAGACGTCGCTGGGTAGTGATTGATGGCAGGAAGCCTGCCCGATTTATTTCCCCTCCTCCCCTTCCCTCATCCAGGGGTGCTGAGACCAGGCTGCTGCTGAGGTGGAGATCAGCAAAGTCAGCACAGCAGAGTGTTGGAATAGTCACCGAGGAGGATTGGGCTTGCGTTGTGCAGGCAAACAGTGCTTGGTTCAGGCATTTGGCGCCCTCTAGTGATTATATTCTGCTGCCTGGTCACCGTCACAGAGCCAAGCACCGAACGAAATGGGCTATTACAGCAGTCTCAAGAAAAATGAAATAACAAAGTTTATCTGCTTTTTGCAATCTTGAGCAGGCCAACAATGGCGGGGGGAGGGGAGGGAGGCAGTGAGTGGATACTCAGAGTCCATTCACTCTTTTTCTCAGGTTACAGAAATGCCTTGGTAGAGACCTGGGAGCGGACTGCATGTCTCCTCAAAGGGTCAATGTTTGGGGTCAAGGACGGGAGGCCTAAAAGAGATTAAAAAGCAACAAAATAGTGGGATTATAGTGAAACTAGCCAGGGTTCCTGCTCCTGCTCCTGAATGTGACCCCATCTGGAACGCATATGTGAGGGGAGGATTGGTCTCATTGATGATGCCCCCACTGCCAAATAGCCTACAGACCTCACTGTCTTAGGCTCACAAATGACGGAAGGGACCAAGCACCCTTGAGGCCATACATCAGTGTTAATCGGTGCCTTCAGGAGAGAAAAGAGAAAAATGCGGCAATTGAAACAATTAATAGAATAATTTTAAAAGGCCGGGGGACGAGTTGAGGCCTTTCTTACGTGACTGCCCATTAAGCAGGGAGGGTCAGAGGCAGCTCAGCAGAGTTGGACACAGTAATGTAAAAGTAGCTGTATTATAAAAATATAACAACTTCTGAGAATAAACTTGTTGCCAGCAATGTTAATAAAACTCAGCATCATCCCACATTGCTTCACAAAAGTCAGTTTCTGTTTTTCGAGAATTGTATTGCTTTTTGTTATAAATATGTTTTCTCTTCTTCACCTTTCTCAGGTCGCTCTGTACCATCTCCACGGATGGATAGGCAATCTGCAACATTGGAAGTAGGAGATAGATAGATTTCTAGACACAAAAGGCATCAAGGGGTATGGGGAGAGAGCGGGAATATGGTATTGAGATAGAGGATCAGCTATGATCATATTGAATGGTGGAGCAGGCTCGAAGGGCCAAATGGCCTACTCCTGCTCCTATTTTTCTATGTTTCTATGTTTGTAAAAGTTCGGAGTGAATTGAATTCCATGGGGACGTGTCGTGCCACAACACAAAACTGCCTCTAATTTGACGTGCCATTGGCAAACTCACTCAGACCTCCCACAAAATGGCTGATGTGGGAAATGGTAAAATAACACGTTGCAGTAAGAGCTGAGGTTTGCTTCGCAGCTGGCTGTGCCGTATCTGACCAGGGAGTGCTTGATACTGGCACTGGGTGCCTGAAATAGCCGACCTTTACCCAACATCGACAGCCCCTTCACCTTGACAAGTACAACAGAAATCCTAGACAATGTATGTTACTGGATCGTTTCTCCACAGGGAAAGAAATGGCATGACTGCAGATTGCTATAATCTGACCAGTCAAATTTTGTATATTATTTGCTAAAGAACTTCCTATTAAAACACAGCGCAATAGTGATGAAGAGTGGACAGATATAAAATATAATTAAAAAGGCTAATGAAATGTTGGCCTTTATCTCAAGGGGACTGGAATACAAAGGGGTGGAAGAGATGCTACAACTACCTCTGGTTAAACCCCGCCTGGAGTACGGTGTTCAGTTCTGGGCACCGTGCCTCAGGAAGGATATATTGGCCTGGGGGTGGGGGCGAGGAGGTGCAATACAGTTTCATAGAATGATACCGGGGCTAAAAGGATTAAACTATGAGGACAGGTTGCATAGACTAGGCTTGTATTCTCTGGAGTATAGAAGATTAAGGGGCGATCTAATTGAGGTGTTTAAGATGATTAAAGGAGTTGATAGGGTGGCTAGAGAGAAACTATTTCCTCTGGTGGGGGAATCCAGAAGAAGGTGGCACAACCTTAAAATTAGAACTAGGCCATTCAGGAGTGATGTCAGGAAGCACTTCTTCATGCAAAGGGTAGTGGAAATCTGGAACTCTCTCCCCCAAAAAGCTGCTGAGGCTCGGGGTCCACTGAAAATTTCAAAACTGAGATCGACAGATTTTTGTTAGGTAAGGTATTAAGGGATATGGAACCAACGCGGGTGGATGGAATTAAGATAAAGATCAGCCATGATCTAATTGAATGGTGGAAAAAGCTCGTGGGGCTAAATGGCCTCCTCCTGTTGCTATGTTCCACCTTGAATAAATCGACATGGCGCCGAGTCTGAAAATGGGCCCAAGCCAAAATCTACCCCAATGTCTGTGCAAAAGCTAGTCCTTATAATCAGTGAAAGGTGTGACTCGTGTTGAAGTGCCTGGCTGTGAGTTATCATGCACCGCCTGTTAATACTGAGCATTATACGGTCAACTTTATGAATCTGCACTCACAGTGCGAGCCCTCGCCCGTCGAGAGCACAGCAGGAATTTGGGCCATGATTTTCCATTCATTAAGAAACTCTTGCATTTACTTAGTGCCTTGTTGCATCTCAGGAAAATATCTCAAAGCACTTCATAGCTGAGTTACTTTGAAGTACAATGATTGTTGTTATGTAGACATACATGGGAGCCGCTTTGCACATAGGAAGCTCACACTGTGGAGAATCTCCGTGCTCTTCTCTTTTTCGGTGGCCTTGGTTGAGGGAGGAATATTGGCTCTTCTTTGTATAACACCATGAGAACAGGCATACACGGTTTAACATCTCATTCATAGGATGAGACCTTCGACGATCCAGTACTTGGTCAGAACTGCTCTGGAGTGTCAGTCTAGGTTGCCAGCTTAAGAGAGATTTAAAGGAAACTAAAACAACTGGCTGATTATTTTTTTTCTTGTGTTGCTGTGATTGAAATAGCTTGGAATGAATTCAGTCTATTTACCTTCACTAATTTTAACATCCTGCAAAAATTAGAGCTTAGAGATGCAATTTGGTGCTTTCATTTGGAAGAATGCCATCTGAAAGAGTTTACAATTAATCTTCTTTTACATCTGGCTGCATTCCATGTTCATAAAGCTAAATTTGTTCAATTTAACCCTAATTGGATTATTTTTAAATATGAAGTGGCAAAACCTCCACCAAACTCTCCAAAGATTAAATGATATAATGCTTTTAGAACTCTAAACTGCAGGATCGAATTTCTCTCAAATTATAAAACTATTTGTCTCAAGTTTCTTTCAGAGATTTGGGTTCCTGTCTCCTTACAGAGCCCCATTTTGCAAAGCTTTCTGAGGCAAGTTCTTACAACAGTCTAGACCACGAAAACCAGCACAATTGTTTTAAATGCAGTTTCCGGTTTTCCCCAGAGCTTCTCTTGAGTAATTTCTACAGATATCTAGTTAAAGAAGGATGGGGCTAATTTGGACAGCCCCCGCAAACAGGCACGGGGATCATAATGCCCGATTACCCTGCGCCCATTGGTTGCAATGCAGGTAGCATGCCAACTTCATGCTGCCTGCTCATTTGAACAATCTCTGGGTTCAGCCAGTGCTAACCGCGCAACAGCAGAGGGCCAATATCGTGAGAGGCAAGTACCACTAAAAGCTAGCCTGCACTGCTTCAAGCTAGCCTGCAACTCTTAAAGGGGAGGTGCATTGTGGCTGGAGCTAGTAGGAGGTGTGGTGGGGGGGCGGGGAGTAGCCCTGGTTCCATGGAGCATGAACCTGCTGTCCTCTCTTAGGAAGACAGGATTCAATTCGTCATCCCACCCCTGACACTCCGCCAGTGCCCTTGCTGTTGCCTGTCAGCCAGCCAGCCCAGACTGCTGCCGCCCATGCCGAGATGATGCAGTCTGCAGCCGGGCCTTCTTGGCCCAGAGCTGCTCGAGGTCATCCTCCAAGGCCATCTGCAGTCTCCTCCACTGAAAGTCAGCAGCCTTCCACCAGTCATGCTGCAACCACTGGGGTAGCACTGCATAAGAGCACTAGGACAGGCAAAGGCACACGGAAGACAGGCACTAAGGGAATGCACAAGGGTGATTAGTTTATGTTTGTATGCAACATGGCATGGTTTGATTTATAAATTTGGTTTGGAATGTTTATTTTGTGTTGGGTTTTATTTTTGCATTGTGGTCAAGCAGACACTGTGATGGTCAGTGACAGAGTGAAGGTAAGGTGTGGGACTGTTGGTGAATGGGGAATTGGGGTTACGTTTACTGGTATCGCACTCGGATGAGTTCTTCACAGACAGCCCGGGCAGAAAGGGGCTATCTAAATTGTCTCCTCCCTTCCTCTTCCCTCTCCTCATGCTCCTGCTCCTCAGCTGCTCACCGTATAGCTGGTGGCAAGGGCTGTGCCCTCATGATGGTGAGGTTTTTCAGCATGCAGCAGACCACCGCGAATTTTGACATCCGTTTTGTTGAGTACTCCAGAGCGGTCCAGGCCGGGGAAGCGTTGTTTCAGCACAACAATGGCCTGCTCTATCACATTCCATGTGGCAGCATAGCTTTCATTCTATGCATGTTGCGCATATGTGCGTGGATTGCGCACAGGAGTCATCAGCCATGTCGTCAGCGGATAGCCCTTGTCGCCCAGTGGTCACCCTTTGGTTTGCCATAGTGGCTGAAATACAGCTGGCACAGCGGATTGCCATGGAATGAAGGCATCATGACTGCTGCCAGGATACCGGGCATTGACCTGCATGATTCACTGCCTATGGTCACACACCAGCTGGATGTTGAGGGAGTGGAATCCATTTCAGTTCTGGTACAGGGCAGAGTTGATATGCGGCGCCCGCAAAGTGATGTGCGTGCAGTCAATGGCACCCTGCACCAAGGGGAAGCCTGCAATTCTAGCAATTCCGCATGCTCGCTCCGCCTGCTGGTCTCTGGCAAGGGAGAATGAAATGTAGTCAACTCTCTTTGAATGGAGAGCCTCAGTGACCTCCCTCACACAACAGTGGACGGCAAACTGCGAGATGTTGCAAATATCTCCAGCTCCAGCCTGGAAGGAGCCCGACACATAAAAGTTGATCACCACGATCACCTTCACAGCCACTGGCAAAATTCAGTGAGGACATCCTTCCAGAAGCACAGACATCTCACACATTGTTCCTCGCTGAGGTTTCGGTAGAAGAATTGCTGCCTGAACACCCTGAGCGGATATGGTCTCCTGTTGAGAGCCCTTCTCCCCCTCCTCCTCCTCCCTCTTCCAGCAGCTTGTCCTGCTCTGCATGTCCTCTGCTCATTCTCCAAGTCATGCTGTACTCCAAGGAGAATTCCTACTCGTGCACCCACTGGTTTGTGCAGAAGCCTTGAAGTCAGCAAAATGTCCTTCAGCACGTGCCACACCACTCCCTGTAGACTTTAGCAACTTGAAACAACTATAGAAAGCACCAGAACTCCTCGGACATCGTAGCAACAGCCAGAAGAAATCAACCAGCAACTAACCTGTAAGTAGTTGATGATCCTTTTTAATAGCGCTGGTGGGGGGGTCCTTCCTGCTGCTGAATGCATGTTCAGCTGTGTGAAGTTAAGAGAGGGTGTTAGTTGGCTGGAGCGTTGAGCTCCAAAATTGCACCACTGGCATTAAATCAGTGTTGCACGCTGATTAATGCCATGATCTGCCTGCTCAGCATACTCCCAGCAGACGTTCATTCGCGCGCACTAATGCCTGCACCAATATGGTGTCCGGCATGATTGGTCCCCACAAGTGAGCATGCACACCGTGGACGTCATGAGTGGCACTCATAGCGCTGAAAAAATGGGCACTGACGAGCCCAATTTCTCGCCGGGTGTCTCTGGATTGCCCCATGGCTTGGTGCGTAAATGGACCATGCCAGTGTGAGACTGAGCCACACAGACAAGGAATGTCCCAGGACTGATTCCTGGTTTGTGCTGGGTCAGCTGATCTTGATCCTGTGCTTGGGAGGAGAAAAGTCAGGTAGAGTTCCCATTGCTGATTGCCATCCAGTGACTCCAGCTGGAAAGTGCGACTGTGTGGACATCACATGATAAGAGGATTGGGTTTGTCTTTGATGCCCTATGTGACTGAATAGCCTGCTGACACTCACTGCCCAGGCTCACAGATGAAGAATAGCATCTTGAACAAGGTATGGGAGGGCTGGCCTTACCCATGAAACTGTGCCCCAAGAAGAGTTAGGAAAGGAAGGGAGACAACTTTTATAAAATAACTTTTCACAAATTCAATACAAGGGCAAGATTTTAACAGTATCACGAAATGATATGTTGTGCTTAAAAGAAGTTGTATTATTGGAAAATAATATCTCAAATGTCGTTATGTCACCTCTGCCCGTTATCACTCGTTTTAGTAGTCTGTCACTTGAGACAGTGGGAACTGTAGTGGGTTACGTACCTCTGGTCTGAAGATGATCAGAGCTCATGTTTATGGATGCATCCCTGCTGCTCACCTTCGCTCCTTTCAGTCGCCGATCTTCCACCTCCTGTGGCTCTCCCACAGTTCACTGAATTTGTCTTCTCTCTTAATCACTCTTCTAACCTTGATAACTCTCTGGAACGTTTCAACTTTTCTCAGTCAAAATCAAATCTATTGGCTCTCTCTTCCTCTGCTTAGATCAGCGTGCCAAGTGACACCAATGTCTGTCACATCCACCGCTGCTTGGGCTCTAGTGAGAACTCTGATCCTGATGGTGCTCTCCTACCCTTGCCAAGATAGGTGCTTCCTTTCCCATTCCATCGCTTCAGTCTCTCTTCCACTCTTCCGCCTCTTTGCAAATTTGTTTGGGCTCAATCTATCCGTACGAAAGATGATCCTTACCAGCTACTGCCTTATTACTTAAATCCACATATTATGGAAGTTTTGTTGACTCTCAAATTATCCATCACCTTGAAAGTTCTGCCTAAATCCATGATTGGCAGTATGTTTTTTGGAATGGTCATCCCACTGCTAATCTTTTTAGTCTTGTGCACTTTTGGAACTCTGTTCTGGTCACTTTAGTAATTCATTTGCCAATGTCTTGGACATCTCCAGAGTCTAATCAGGATGTGGGACTTCTAAACAACTCATCATCCTATGGTCTTCCACCGAAGCTATGCCTATGTCTATTTAATTTCTTCTTCAATAGCTCTAAGGTACTGATATCCTCTGATCCTTTCTCAGTTAACTTAGGACTTTATTATCTCTCCCCATTCAGTATCTTCTCCATATGAATGACATTCTTTGTCTGATGTTCAGATTGTATGTCCTTCAGATCCTTTCATTCACATGCCCTCAATGCACACAACTTTCACTCCTCTTGCAGCATGGTGTTGAATTCCAGCATTTGATCTCCTCCATCCTGTTCAATTGAGACTGTAAATTTCTCAAAATTCTAACCAACCAGTTCTTACCTTTGATGGTTCCACCATTCATCCCTATCCATCTATTGACATTCTTGACCTCACTATTTCTGTTCATCTCAAACTGGACTCCCACACCCCCAATACTAAGGATGTTTCCCAGAAGCTTGGTTTCCTTTTGGTGCCAAAATTCTGAGAATTCTTAACAAAACTCAAGTTTGTCACAACTTGAATACTCCTTGAATGCTCTTCTAATACACTTCTCACACTGCTGGACAGGTTACAAGAAAAGATAGATTTTTCAGTCTCACTCCTAGCCTCCAGCCTCCCTCTCCATTATGTTTTACCAATACTACAATGGTCATTACTCCACACAACTGTTCCCTTTTGTTCCTCCTAAACTCCAATTATACTCTGTAACAATAATCACTCCACCATTTCCTATGGTTAATATTTTCCAGCACCTCAGAACAAGTCCATGGGGGGAATTTTCCCAGCCCTGGGGTGATGGGTATGGAGGCGGGACTGCCGGGAAAATGGCAGAAACTGGGAGCGGGTTCCGACCCTGCTCCCAACCTGCCTCCATGCCATCTTCCCGGGATGCAGGGACCCGTCTCCTCGAGGCGGGAAGGGGATTAGAGCCAATTAACTGCCTGTTAACAGGTAGTTAACAGGCAGTTTTGAGGCTTATCCCCATTTTACCCCTGCAAGTGTGGGCTTCCCGACAGCTGCGCACTTCGCCAGGGTCAGCGAGGCGAGCAGTGGGTCTGCGGGGGTGAAAGGGATCGAAAAGTCCGCTGTAGAGGTGAATGATGGGTGCAAGTGTGGAGAGGTAAGTATGAGAGGTGAATGTAATGTGTTGGAAAAAGTTTCCTTATCTTTGCTTCTTCCTGCAGGCTTCAACCCTTGGGGATCCAGAGGTGCCTCATCTGCTTTCTGCTGAGGAGAGAGGTTTTGGTGAGCCTTCAGTGCAAGGGCCCATCTTCTCAAAGCTGTCAAACACTGACAATTCATCTGTCAAAAGATTTTCGACAGATGAAACGTCATACGCTGACGTCCTCTGTCACCGGCTTTCCCTTAATTGGTCGACTAAGCCCGCAGGGCGGGCTTAACAAGGCCAATCAAGGGAAAATAGCATGAGTTGGTCTGACGTCGCTGGGGGCGGGACTGAAACCCGACAACCAGCAGTTCCGCCCCCAACGCGTCCTATTACCTCACTTAGTCTTACCTTCCTCCTACATTTCTACTTGGCATCAACAAAGCCCTGTTTTTTAATTACCTAGCGGGGCCGCAGCCCTTCACCTAGGCTTTACAATTTTAAAAAGCACTTTCAAATACAATTCTACATTTTTTACACAAAGCACAGGCTCTGGTCCAACAGCACTCTGACCACTTAGATTGCTGGTTGTGTCTTGTAAAAAGAGACTTGGCCGGGAAGATGCTTCTGTCAAAGAGTCTAGCCTGACACAGTTGATGCAACGATGTGCTGTGCTGAGTGGTGAAGTAAGAATCTTCTCTCAGAATCCCATGGGAGTTGCATTTGCAACCTCGGTCACCTTGTCAGCATTAGGACAGGCGCAGAATCCAGGCACTATGTCACAGGGAAGTGAGATCAAAATGCAAACTCCCTGACATCACCCCCCCCCCACCCCCCGCCCCCCAGTCAATGTTCAACACCTCACTTCAGTTGACTGAAGCTCAATATTGATAAAGGCCTACGACTAAGTTGGCTGCTCTTCTTAGCTGAAGAATGGTACGTAGCACAATGCAATGGAAGGAGACAGAGGAAACAAATACCTTAAAATGGAAAAGCTCCAAATGGTTCAGTGAATAGTCAGAGGTTCTGAACCCCCCCAAAATACCTGCAACAACAACTTGCATTTATATGGAGCCTTTAATGTCGTAAAAAGCCCCAAAGCACTTCACAGAAATTTGACATCAAACCACACAAGGAGATATAAGGACAGGTGACCAAAAGCTTGAGGTCGGTTTTAAGGAGCGTATTAAAGGAGGAGAGAGAGATAGAGAGGCGGAGAGGTTTACAAAGGGAATACTGGAGCTTAAGGTTTAGACAGCGGAAGGATCGGCCGCCAATGGTGGAGTGAATAAAATTGAGGATGCACAAGAGGCCAGAATTGGAGGAGCGCAGAGTTCGCGGAGGATTCTAGGGCTGGAGTAGGTTACAGAGATAGATTTTTTTAAAGACTTAAAAAAAACATAACAACATGTTCTTAGGTTACTAAGTATTTGAATCAATAGCAATTGCCGCTGCTAATAATCAGCAAAGGTTTCCTTTGTGCACTGCTCACAAAGAAACCACTCATAATTTTACCACATGCAAGATACAGAGAGATCGTTCCCCAATCTCTCGAAAATAGTTAGTGGCTGCTATGCATTGGATTGAAAAGCTTCACTTCCAAACTTACTCATACTACATAAGGTAACATAATAAGAATACATTATCACAAGGAATCAGACCAGGGAACGTTCTGTCAGTTAAGTGTGAACTCGGGAATGGAGTTTCCCTTTAATGCATTGATGAAACTCTTTAGGAAGTGGTTACTGTGCTCAGTAATCAGAAATGTATCAGAGCACTAAGCTGGAAGTCGAGTTGGGCATTCTTTGAACATTTATCATTTTAAGTTGCTTCGCAAAAATATTATTGCATTTTTCTCATAGATTGGTGTTGGATGGTCTCATTTTTGGGAAATATGTAAACAGTGCTTTGGAGTTTGTCTGAGTATTCTCCAAACTGGCCAGGAATATAGGCTCCTCCCCCCCCCCAAGTTTGGAGTGCCTTTCTGTGTAATTAACCACAGCGACCACCGCTTCCTTAAAGCTGCACGAACATGTGTGACAATTTACTGACAGCACAATGTGACCTGTACTTACAGAACTGTCAGAAAATGTGCCCCTACACCTTGTACTACTGTTAAAACAAGTACACCAGTATACCCTTGACTGTTTTGACACTGGAACGTACTGTATGTCATGTCGATGTAGCATTATACTCTCACTAAACGTCATAATGCCATGAGATAGGGCACAGCAACTATAGCCTGCTAAAATCTAACAAGCATACATTCACCACATGAGTTGTATACCCGAATAACACTGCCACCAAATATGCTACTTTTACTATGCATTTATACTGTCACTCTTATATGGCTGTGAAGTAACAGCTACTTCACAGTTGCAGTGCATATGGAAAACACAATGGGGGCAAAATTGGTAGCACAAAATAAGTGATAATGAATCAGCAGCCTGTTTCACAACCCACACGTTTTTTTCCCATTAAAGTCATGCAGGTTAAACACGGGCTGCCAAGTCGCTATCGTCCGGTGTCTGGAGTGTGCATTTTGAGCTCTCTGGCATGCTTAAGCTCACTCCAGACATCACTCTTTGGTACAAATCCAAACTAATGTTTAAAATGAAGTGAAACTGACAAGCACATTCCAATTTACAAAGTTTTCTCATTAACACTTTGTGACCTTAATGAGGTAGGCGAGTTTAAACACAGATCCACATTAGCAGCAGAATAATATATTGTGCATTGCATGGTGCGAAGCTCCTGACATTGTAAAGCAGCGTAGCATTTGCTTTATTATGAGCAATGTCACGGTTGATCTCATAGAGTCATAGGGAGCGCTAACGGGGCACAAAGCAATTAGCACCCGGGTGCAGCGCCGCCCACGCCTCCCATGAAATTCAGCAGGAGGTTAGCGGTGGTGCTAACTGGTAGCGCCCCGCGGCACTGCGCCGCCAGCAATAACGTCATTGCCGTGCGCAGCGGCCCTCTTGTGCCCCGGCCATAATCTTCGGGAGCACCCCCTGATTTACTGCTGGACACTATGTCCTACGGGGTCAGGGGGGCCTACTTGCGGCCGGGGAGGCGCAATTTAAAGGCGAGGTGCAGGGTGGCCATTTTTGTTGCTGGCCGCCTGCGAGCACCTGCCTGCGTTCCCGTCCCCAGCCTCCTGAACGCCAGCCCCCCCCCGCCCCCCCGCGGAGTGACGGCTGCGCTCCAACAGCCCGGCACTTCTCTTGAGCGCCCCGATCTCCAGGGGCCCAGCTGGGCCCCGAGTCGCGCTGCGCAAGGCCCCTCCCCTTTAAGAAAGGGAGGAAGGCCTGCAATACTGCGGCACATAGCGCCACGATATCGACTTGCAGCGCCCCAAGAGGGATGCGGGGTGCGTCCCGCTTCCCTCTTGGAGCGTCCCGCTTCCCTCTTGGAGCGCAACCACTCAAGTTCCGGCATGGGGGTGCTAATTTTTCTGCGCCACTAAATGTAGCACCCCGGCGAAGTTAACGCTCCAAATGGGGCACTATTCAATTTTTAGCCCTTTGAGTCATAACGGTGCAGAAGGAGGTCATTCAGCCCATCGAGTCTGTGCCGGCTCTCTGTAGAGCAATCCAGTCAGTCCCATTCCCCCGCTCTATCCCCGTAGCCCTGCAAGTTTATTTCCTTCAAGTGCCTATCCAGTCTCCCCTTGAAAACATTGAGGGTGTCCACTTCCACCAGTTCCATGGGAAATGAATTCCAGGTCATCACCACTTGCTGCGTAAAAAAGTTTTTCCTCACCTCCCCCCTGTATCTCTTGCCCAAAACCTTAAATCTGTGTCCCCTAGTCCCTGTACCATCAACTAGTGGGAACAGACTTTCCCCGTCTAGCCTATCCAAACCCGTCATAATCTTGTACACCTCTATCAAATCACCCTGCAACCTCCTTTGCTCTAATGAAAACAAACCCAGCTTCTCCAACCTGCCCTTGTAGCTAAGATCCCCCATTCCTGGAACCTCTCAAGGTCCTTCACATCCTTCCTAAAGTGTGGTGACCAGAACTGGATGCAATACCCCAGCTGTAGCCTAACCAGCGCTTTATAAAGGTTCAGCATAACTTCTCTACTTTTATACTCAATACCTCTGTTTATGAAGCCCAAGATCCCATATGCTTTGTTAACCATTCTCTCAATATGTCCTGCCACCTTCAGGGACCTATGCACATTAACTCCCAGGTCCCTCTGTCCCTGCACACTCTTTAAAACTGTGCCATTAAGTGTATATTGCCTCTCCCAGTTCCTTCTGCCAAAATGCATCACCTCACACTTCTCTGTATTAAATTCCATCTGCCACTTGTCTGCCCATTCTGCTCGCCTTTCTATGTCCTGTTGCAGTCGATTGGTATCATCGGAGGTGATTTTGCCATCCCTGGGGAGGCGGGTATGGAGGCGGGACTGCCGGGAAAATGGCCGAATCTGGGGGCAGGCACCCCGCCCCCAACCCGCCTCCATGCCATCTTCCCAGGAGGTGGGTACCCAACCCGCACTGGGAACTGCCTCCTCGAGGCGGGAAGGGGATTAGTGCCAATTAACTGCCTGTTAACAGGCAGTTTTTTTGATAATCCATATTTTGCCACCTAAAGTGTGGGCTTCCCGACGGCTTCAAACCTCGCCAGGGTCAGCAAGGCGAGCCGTGGGTCTGCGGGGTTTGGAGGGGCTGAGATGTCCAGTGTGCAGGTGAGTGATGGGTGCATGTGTGCAGAGGTAAGTGTGTGAGGTGAGTGTAAAGTGTTTTAATAAGTTTTACTTACCTTTTCTTCTTCCTCCAGGCTTCATCCCTTCAGGTCTCGGGAGTCCCTCAGCTCACCGGCAGAGAAAGCAGAATGGCCGCTGCATTCTCAATTGCATCAGCCTTCTGCTTTCTGCTCAGGACAGATCTCTAACTGAGCATGTGTCCCAGGACTCAACTTAGAAGACACATTGTCAGTGTTTGGCAGCTTCACAGAGCTGTCAAACGATGACAATTCATCTGCCAAAAGCTCTTGACAGATGAAACATCACTCACTGACGTCACCAGTAACCAGCTTTCCCCTAATTGGCCTGCTAAGCCCGCTGGGCAGGCTTAACAAGGTCAATCAAGGGAAAATAGCGTGGGTTGGCCAGACGTTGATGGAGGTGGGACTAAAACCCAACAAGCAGCAGTCCCACCTCCATCACGTCCCCATTGGCAAAATCACCCCCATCATCACTGTTTGCCACACCCCCAAGTTTGGTGTCATCAGCAAATTTAGAAATTCTACTCTGTATTCCAATATGCAGGTCATTTATATATATCAAAAAAAGCAGTGGCCCCAGCACTGACCCTTGGGGAACACCACTGTCTACCATCCTTCAGTCTGAAAAACAGCCATTTACCACAACTCGCTGTTTCCTGTCCTTAAGCCAATTTCGTATCCAACCTGCCACTGACCTACCTATTCCATGAACCTCAATTTTGTTAACCAGCCTTCTATGTGGTACTTTGTCAAATGCCTTCGAAAATCCATGAAGACAACATCCATTGCATTCCCTTCATCAATCCTCCCTGTTACTTCATCAAAAAATTCAATTAGATTAGTCAAACATGATCTGCCTTTTACAAATCCTTGTTGGCTCTCCTTAATTAGCTTAAACCTCTCCAAGTGCCAGTATGTATTTAAAAACAGCATATTTGGTGCCATTATTGTCCATCATACCTGTTAATACGTAAAAAAAATCTGTGTCAAACTTCAACAAAAGTACTTAAAAAGACAAAGTCAATCACTTGAAATCTACAGAGTAACTATACAACATTTCCCATAGCCCACAGCAGAAAATGCTTCTTTGACGTGCAGTCAGTATGTCTGGAACTTCTAAGTTACCTTAACAATCACAACTTAAAAATAAGAAAAAAAAGGCCAATCTGACCTGTAACTGATTTCGCGAATGCAGAACAATTAAACCTGGATGGCCTTAAAAGGGAGCAAAACTACATTTTAGCAGCAGAATAATATACATGGGCTAACAGTCCTGTCCTTATAAAAGTCCACATCTCTGACCTAGTGCCAAGTGAAGTACACTAGAATAAATGAGAGATTTGACACTTGTCGATCACACTTCATGC
The DNA here is from genome assembly GCF_052327205.1 of Somniosus microcephalus. Lineage (NCBI taxonomy): Eukaryota > Metazoa > Chordata > Chondrichthyes > Squaliformes > Somniosidae > Somniosus > Somniosus microcephalus. Next base: position 127,031,604 of record NC_140994.1, read on the forward strand.
GTCGCACTTTATTACGCATATAAATTTCTGCATCGTACTTCAAAAAACTGTAACAAAAGAAAATGAAAGCCAGTTATTTGCTTCTGGTTTCTTCTAACCTCTAATGGACTGCAGCATAATACTCTGTGCTTTACATATTGCAGTGCTCCTCTCCTTATAAAATGGCGTATCCTCTGTCATACACTGAGCAACACCACGGTTGGTCTGCTAGTCATTTTCTTTTTACTTATTATAAATTCAGTAGAATGAAAACAACATTAAGACGACTAATGGTAGAGCGGAAATGACATTGATTGAATACTGCGAGAGGCTACTGTGATCCCATCACAGCAGAAAGCACTGTCAAATGTTTCACAGGAGAGTACAATAAAGAAATTATTCCTCAGCTGTTAAACTGAATTATAAGGAAATTAGAAGCCCACTGTATATTATTAAAACATTTTACTGCAATAAAACTGGGTTTCCCTTGTCGGTCATTTTAGACGATTTAATTTTGACTCTTCCTGAAATGATAATTATCTGAAATTTGAACTCAGCTTTTTGTTTCTATTAATCCACTACTTCATTGAATTTCACTGGTTATAGGTACAGCTGCTGTCTGAGAAAATCAGAGGCACAGTGACACACAGGCCAGGGATATTTTTACAATGAGTCTTCTCAAGCCTTCATAGAAAAAGTAGCATGCAGCTCCCCTAGTGGTTCATTGAGCAAATCCAATGGCCGGTCTGGTATTGAGACATCCCCAGACAGAGGCTCCAGGTTCCAGCCCTGCTCAGAGCTGAGTTAGCCCATTCTAACTGGACCTGCTTTACCGAGTTGCTGCATTTTTTCTCACTGCCCTTGAGCTAGGGAAAAGAAGAAATACATTTTAAACCACATGTTCCACTTCAGATTAGGAACATAGGAATAGGAGCAGGCCATTCAACTCCTCGAGCCAATTCCGCCATTCGATGAGATCATGGCTGATCTGTATTTTAACTCCGTCCACCTGCCTTGGCTCCATATCCTTTACACCCTTATCCAGCAAAAATCTATCAATATTGGATTTTAAATGATTAATTGAGCTAGAATCTACTGCTTTTTATCGGAGAGAGTTCCAAACTTCTACCACCCTTTGCGTGTAGAAGTGTTTCCTAACTTCTCTCCTGAAGGGCCTGGCTCTGATTTTAAGGTTGTGTCCCTTTGTCCTTGTCTCACCAGCAAGAAATGTTTCTCTCCACCTACCCTATCAATTCCTTTCAAAATCCTAAAAACTTCAATCAAATCACCCCTTAACCTTCTATATTCCAGGGTATACAAGGCTAGTTTATGTAATCCCTCCTCATAAGCTAACCCTTGGAGCCCTGGTAATATTCTAGTGAATTTGTGCTGCACTCCTTCCAAGGCAGATGTATCCTTTCGAATATGCGGAGCCAAGAACTGTACACAGTACTCCAGATGTGGTCCAGATTGCAATTCAATAACTCTTACTGGAAGGTGGATATCAGTGAGGGCAGCAACTGGCTCACCTGTCATGCCCCACAAGATAGAATAGCCTGCTGAATCTCACAGTTTTGGACATGTGGGTAAGGTAACAGAGAACTGAGGTACAGCACAGGAGGAGTCAGCACCATCCAAAGAACAGGGGAGAAAAATGGGGGAAAGCAAGTTTCTGGAAAAAGTATCTAAAACATATATTGAGAATGTAAAAACTTCATTACTGCGTGACTTCAAAGGCTTTTCAATGCTCGTGTCATCCTTAACTAATGTCATTTGTGTCCTTGGTGTGACTGCAAGAATAGCTGGGCTGGAAATAGATTTCTGATCTTCATTTTCAACATCACATGATAAGTAATGACAGCTGTTTGCTTTAATGGAACGCTTTCTGCTTAATGTCAAGACACACAAGAGATAGCCTCAGCATAAAATATCTGCCTTCCTCTGGAACACAGGTTCAATAATTGAGTTACCCAATAAACTGATGAGGATACATCACTCAGCATGCCTCGTGTTCTCTTTTGGCAATTTTCTCGCTCCTGTGCTAAAGACCGTGACTCATTCTAGGACATGGCAAGCCTCCAGTACCTTGCCCAACTAGGCTGTTCTCCAATGACGACTCTAGATGTTGCACTTCACCAATCTATATTAACTATGGGGTGCATCATAGCAGAGTCCCATCCTGTTTCCACTCGCTGTACATACACAAAGGGATTCTTTTCTGCAGGGGTCATTCGAAACTTCCATCCATCCGCTGTGTTCTGCTCTAGAACAGGACCTAACTCAAGTCTCATGCATGAGTTTCCTGATCCACTTGCTAGGGAAGAGTAGCCGAGCTGGTTTCCCGTTGCCTTCCTCTTGGTTATTACCTTCTCCTACTAAGGCTCGAATCCTTCACCTTTTGACTTAGAGGCTAAAATGCCACCATTAAACTAAAGGCTTGCTCTGGTCATTGGATAGCATACAATAATTGAAGTCTTGCCTGAGTTTTCCCCTCTCAGGTCCAAGGGATGTTGAGGCTAACTGTGATGTCTCTGTCACCACCTCAGCTGAGATCATCTAACGTAGGCATTAGACTTTGGCTCCTCCCGGTCTGCATGGTTCATGTCTCTGGACAGTATGTTTGCCGCCAGAATCATTGTGGGGAAGAGGTTGGGGGTGCGGGGAGGTGGGGGTGGGCGTTGTGTGTGGCCCAGTCAAATCTGGCAATGAATGGCTAAACCAGTTGTGTATGAGAAACGTTTAAATCTGCGCCCCTTGGACTTAAGGGAGTGAAGGTGCGGGCTGTACCAGGGTGAATGATTAGGGTGGGAGAGAGTAAGGGGAAAAAATTCAGTTGATTAGTGCCTCCCGTTAACACCCTAAGAGGGCGCTAACGGGGCGCAAAGCAACTAGCGCCTGGGCACGGCGATGTTTGCGCCACTCGTGAAATAGACCAGACATTTTGCGGCAGCGCTAAACACTACCGCCACTATCTCCTGCGCCCACAGATCGTGACGTCAGTCGAGCGTGCAACACCCCGGTAGTGCCCTGGACTGGATATTCAGCGGCACCCCCTGCCTTTCCGCCTGCCGCTAGCAATGACGGGTTGAGGGGAACATTTTGCAGTCGGGAAGGGACTGGGGGAGCGCTATTTAAAGGCGGCCGCTTCCTGCCTTTTTTTGTCGGCGACATTTTTGCACCACGCATTCTGAGAGAGAGAGAGACATCTGGAGAGATTCAACGCTGTGTGAAGGAGTTTTGGGTACTGAGCAACACTTTACAGGTTCAGTTTAATTTGACCTTCCTTGCATCGATTTAGAAGAGACTATGGGGGCTGCACTCTGAGCTCTTTCCCTGGGCCTCTCCATTGTTCTTTCCAGCAGATTTGATATACAGGTCTCTCCAGGCCAAGATTCAAGGCTGCAATGAGCAGGGTGTGGCTGGAGAGCAAGATCGACCCTCCCCTTTAAGAACTGTCTGGCACCAGTGTGTCTTGTGTTCCATTGCTGACTGACATCACATGAGCTTCGCCAGCGCTCTGAGGTAGCGCCTCGCTCCTCGGCGTTAGCACCTTAAGAGAGGTGTGTAGCGCCTGACTTAGCGCTCTAATCACCTCCAGGGGCAATAGAAGCCAAGTTTGCAGTCGGAGGCGATAATTAGCGCCAGGCACTAAACTTTGCGCCCGGCCAATAATTGCGCCCCAAACGAAGCGATACCGAATTTCTCCCCCTAAGGCTTTTACTGGGAACAAGAGCACTAATGGCGGAGGTGAGGGAGTGATTGAGCAGATTGACAGTTGGATGACGGAGTGCCAAAGGCACACAGCTGGGAGTTTGAAAGTGCTGTTGTAACTGACTTGTGGCAAGGATTTTTTTCCAGGGCGGATGAAGAAGAAAATAGGGGGAAGCAGATATCTGGTGAGAGATACAAAGAAATAATTAGAGATGGATCACATCAAGCATTATTGAGCCCTGTTCTCCTCTGCCAAAACTGTTCATTACATCAGGATCATCCGGGAATGCAAAGATACCCCAAGGCTTCTTTTCTCCTTAGCCCCCCTGTCCCTCAACCCCTCCACCCTTAACACCAACAACAAGTGCGAGGAGCTCATGGGCTTCTTTGTCACTAACACTGAGACCATCCATTCAGCTGCCTCTGCCACATCCCTCCCTTCCCCTTGCCCATCAGGCCAAGCTTCCCCGTAGGTCCACCCTGCCCGAGCCCTGAACTCACATCTTTCTCTAGTTTCTAACTAGAAACCCTCTCCAAGCTCACCTTGTCCATGAGACCCACTTCTTGCTCTCTGGACCCTATTCCCACTAAACTGCTGATCACCCAACTTCCCTTCCTGGCTCCTATGCTAGCTGACATTGTAAACAGTTCCCTCTCTTTATGTACTGTCCCCCTCCCCTTCAAATCTGCCGTCATCACCCCCTCCTTAAAATCCCACCCTTGACCCTCTGTCCTTGCAAACTACCACTCCCATATCCAACTTCCTTTTCATCTCCAAAGTCCTTGAACGTGTTGTCATCCTCCAAATCAGTGCCCATCTTTCCCGCAATTCTTTGAACATCCCCAATAAGATTTCTGGCCCCAAAGTTTCAAATTACATTCTTTGTAACTGACCATGGTGCACTACCCCTCCTCATCCTTCTTGACCTCTCTGCAGCCTTTGACACAGTCGACCATGCCATCCTCCTCTAACCCCTCTCCCCATTGTCCAGCTGAATGAGATTACTCTCGCATGGTTCCACTCTTACTTATCCAAACATAGCCAGAGAATCTCCTGCAATGACTTCTCTTCCCATCCCTGCACCGTTACCTCTGGAGTCCCTCAAGGATCTATCCTAGGCCTCCTCCTACATCTCATCTGCATGCTACCCCTTGTCGACATTGTCTGAAGACATGATGTCCATTTTCACATGTCTGCTGACGATATCCAGCTCTACCTCACCACCACCTCTCCCAACTCATCCACTGCTTCTGTGTTATCAGTTTTCTTGTCCGACATCCTATCCTGGACGATCCATAATTTCCTCCAATTAAACATTGCCCCAGCCACAAATTCCTTTCCTTCACCATTGATTCAATTCCCCTCCCTGGCCACTGTTTCAGACTAGACCAGACTACTTGCAACCTTGCGTCCTTCTTGACCCTGAGCTGCGTTCCCAACTCCATATCCTCTCCATCACAAAAACCGCTGACTTCCACCACCATAAAATTGACTGTCTCCAACCCTGCCTCAGCCCGTCCCTTGCTGAAACCCTCATGCATGCTGTTGTTACTCCAGACAAAGCCACTCCAATTCTCACCTAGCCAGCCTCCCACCTTCCATAAACTGAAGCTCATCCAAAATTCTGCTCTCCATATTCTATTCTGCTCACACGTCATCCCTGTGTCGCTGACCTACATTGTCTCCCGATCCACCAATGCCTCAAATTTAAAATTCTCATCGTTGTGTTCGAATCCCTCCACGGCCTTGCCGTTCCCTATCTCTGTAACCTCTACACTCCTCCAAGAACTCCTCGTTCCTCTAACGCTGATCTTTACGCATCACCCACTCTCTTCACCCCAACATTGGTGGCTGTGCCTTCAACCATCTATGATAATTCTTTGTTCTTCTTTGAAATAGTGCCATGAAATCTTTTATATCCACCTGAACAGGCAAACGGAGCCTCGGCGTAATGTCTCATCTGTAAGACAGCACGTCCGAAAATGTAGCATTCCCTCAGTTCTGCACTGAAGTGTTAACCTAGATTATGTGCTTAAATAAAACAAAGTATAGTGTGAATGGATGTTTTTCAGATAGGAGGGATATAAATAGTAATGTTCCTCCAGGGATCATTGTTGGGACCATTGCTCTCCTTTCTCTCTTTCACTCTCTTTCTCTCTCTCCATACAAAAGTAGGGAGTGTGGTTAATTGTGAAGAGGACCCTAAGTGACTTGAGGAAGACATGGGCAGGTTAGTACATTGGGCAGATAGATGTTAGATGAAGCACAGAAATGTGAGGTGTTACAATTTGGGATACATTAGGAGAACATTTTTATGCAAGGGTTATTAGGACATGCTGGGGGTGAAATTGGAATCAGTAGGGACTGTTTTTTTGGTGCGCCAAGGCCCCTTAAGGTTCCAAAATGGTGTCCGCAGTGCACGTGCACACTTCTGATGCTAAGTACGCCGGACGCCATATGTGTAAAGGGGTTAGTGCACATGCATGTAGTGTCCACCAGAAGTATGCAGAGCAGGCAGATCATGACGTCAATCAGCGTGCAATGCTGATTTGACGCCAGCGCTGCCAGTTTGACATTCCTACCTATCCAAACATAACCAGAGAATCTCCTGCAATGGCTTCTCTCCCCACCCATACACCGTTACCTCTGGAGCCTCTCAAGAGGCCATGTTGCCACAAGATATCTGATAGAGCAGACCATTGGCTCCCTGAAGCAACGATTCCGCTGTCTGAACCGCTCTGGAGCAGCCTGCAGTATTCGGCTGAGGGGGCCTCAATATTTGTGGTGGTGTGCTGGATACTGCCATCATGAGGGAACAACCCTTGCCACCAGCTATTAGATGAGAAGTTGTGGAGCAGGAACACAGGGAGGAGGAGGCGCAGGAGGAGGAGGAGGAAGGGAGGCTGCAACCAGGACAGCCCCTTTCTGCCCAGCTTGTATGTGAAGAACTAATTCAAGTGTGATACCAGTAACCTCAACCCTAATTCCCCATTCACCAACAGGCCCACACTTCTTACCTTCCCTCTGTCACTGACCATCACATCGTCATTTGGCCACAATGCAAAAATAAATGCCAACACAAAACACACATTCCTATCCATATTTATAAATTAAATCATGCCATATTGGATACAAAATTAAACTAATCACCATTGTACATTCCATTCCATGTGCCTTTGCCTGTCCTAGTGCTCCTACAAGGTGCTACCCCAGTAGCTGCAGCATGGCTGGTGGAACGCTGCTGACTGTCAGTGGGGGAGACTGTAGATGGCCTTGGAGGAAGACATCGAGCAGCTCTGGGCCTAGCAGGTCCGGCTTCAGACTGCACCATCTTGGCATAGGCAGCATCAGTCTGGGCTGACTTGCTGACAGGCAACAGCAAAAGCACTGGCGAAGTGGCAGTGGTGGGATGAAGAATGCTGCCTTCCTGAGAGAGAACAGCAGGTTCATGCTCCAGGAAACCACTGCTACTCTCACGGGGCAGTGCCTCAGCAATCCTGGCAATCTGTTGGAGGACAGATTGCTGGATTGCTGAGGCACCCTGCAAGCCCCTTTGAACACTGCTATCCAGAGCCATGATGGCAGCTGTCTGACCTTGCATGGCAGCAGTTTGAGCTTCCACTGCAGCACTCACACGTTGGGTGGCCACTGCTTGTGCTGCAATGGAAGCTAAGAGATTGACCATCAGATGCTGCATCATGGTTGGGTCCACAAGTGTGTTGATGGAGTTCACCACCAGTTCCACACTGGAAAGTCTTCAAAATTTCAATCGACCTTTTTGGGGAAGAAAGTTTCAGATTTGACATTGGATAAATACATGAATAGGAGGAGGCCATTCGGCCCATTGTGCCTGTGCTGGCTCTTTGAAAGAACTCTCAATTAGCCCCACTCCCCCACTGCTCTTTCCCACAGCCCTACAAATTTTTTCCTTTTCAAGTATTTATCTAATTTCCCTTTCAGGCAGTGCATTCCAACTCATTGCGTAAAATAATTTCTCCTAATTTCTCCTCTGGTTCTTTTGCTGATTATCTTGGATGGGCTCCAAGCTCTGCACAAAGCCCTGTGCCAAGTTGGTGCCGGACTCCTCCACGCACCTTGATGTTGAACGCAGGCTTTCTGGCAGGCTTCCCAATTCACCAGGCATTTCGGTGTGTACACCCATCAGTCTTTTTCTGTAGCCTGGCCCTACGACGTCCTCATCTGAGTCCTCTGCAGTGGAACTCATGTGCGCCTTGGCCCACTGGCGAGCTGGCACCGGCGCTATCCTTGCCTCCTGCCCTGGCTGCAGCGCACATGTGCCCAGTGCCTCACCGCGTGCAGGTCCCATCTCTATGCTATCCTCTAAAATACATGCAGCCAGTGATGCGCTATCAATAACTCAAAAGACTGAGATTAAGCGAGTAATTAACAGGCTTTTATTAACAAGAGAATGAAGGTGTGCCTCGAGTGGTCGACCGGTCCAGAATACAAAGGGGCTGTGGAGCAGTCACCTTTATACCTGGATTCGTGGGAGGAGTCAGCCGAGGCATGTACAGGCATGTACACAGTGGAATACAAACAGTGGTTTACCACATTCACCCCTTGTTTAAAATTGAGTCCGGCGGGGTGAAGTGTATTAAAAGTTAGTGTATTGGAGTCTCTCCGGAGGTCTTGTCTGCCGCTGTGATCGACGTGGCGACGACAGGGGTAGTGAAGCTTCCGGCGTCGAGTCCCGCGTAGGCTGGGGCACTGGTGTGTAGTCCTCGTAGATGTCAAGCGGGTCGCGGGGCCCAGGCCTGCCATCTGCTGGGGCTGGATATCGGATCGTGGGGGGGGTGGTAGTGGGTAGTGGGTTACTGCGGCCCCCGAGGGTGCGAGGTCTCTTATGGAGACTGTGTCCTCCCGCCCGTCCGGGTACGCAATGTAAGCATACTGGGGGTTGGCGTGGAGGAGGTCGACCCTCTCGACCAGGGGGTCCATTTTATGGGTCCTCACGTGTCTTCTCAGTAGGACCGGCCCTGGGGACGTCAGCCATGGCGGTAGCGATGTCCCTGATGTGGACTTCCTTGGGAAGACAAACATTTTCTCATGAGGGGTGGCGTTAGTGGCAGTGCAGAGCAGTGACCGAATAGAGTGGAGCGCATCGGGGAGCACATCCTGCCAGCGGGAGGTCGGAAGGCCCCTAGACTTTAAGGCTAGCAGGGCGGCCTTCCAAACTGTCGCATTCTCTCTTTCCACCTGTCCGTTCCCCCGGGGGTTGTAACTGGTGGTCCTGCTTGTGGCAATACCCCTAGCTAGCAGGTACTAACGGAGTTCGTCGCTCATAAACGATGAGCCCCGGTCGCTATGGATATAACTGGGGAAACCGAACAGGGTGAAGAGGTCGTTCAGACATTTAATGACCGTGGCACTGGTCATGTCCGGGCAGGGGATGGCGAACGGGAAACGGGAGTGCTCATCAATAATATTGAGGAAGTACACATTGCGGTCGGAGGAGGGGAGAGGCCCTTTAAAATCAACGCTCAGGCGCTCGAAGGGGCGAGTGGCTTTTATCAGGTGAGCCCTGTCTGGTCTATAAAAGTGCGGTTTGCACTCAGCGCAGACTTGGCAGTTCCTGGTCATGGTCCTGACCTCCTCAATGGAGTAAGGCAGGTTGCGGGCCTTGATGAAGTGGAAGAACCTGGTGACCCCCGGGTGGCAGAGGTCATTGTGGAGGGCCCGCAGTCTATCAATCTGCGCGCTGGCGCAGGTGCCACGCGATAGAGCATCCGGGGGTTCATTGAGCTTCCCGGGCCGGTACAAGATCTCGTAATTGTAGGTGGAAAGTTCGATTCTCCACCTCAAGATCTTGTCGTTTTTGATTTTGCCCCTCTGCTTGTTGTTAAACATGAAAGCAACTGAACGCTGGTCAGTGAGCAGGGTAAATCGTTTTCCGGCCAGGTAGTGCCTCCAATGACGCACAGCCTCCACAATAGCCTGGGCCTCCTTCTCAACAGCGGAGTGTCTGGTCTCCGGGCCCTGGAGGGTCCGTGAAAAGAAGGCCACGGGTCTCCCCGCCTGATTGAGGGTAGCGGCCAGGGCAAAGTCGGACGCATCGCTTTCCACCTGGAAGGGGATGGATTCATCCACTGCGTGCATGGTGGCTTTGGCAATGTCTTCCTTGATACAGTGGAAGGCTAAGCGGGCCTCTGCCGTCACGGGAAAAGAGGTGGACTTGATCAGCGGACGGGCCTTGTCCGCATAGTAGGGGACCCACTGGGCGTAATAAGAGAAAAACCCTCGGCACCTCTTCAGGGCCTTGAGGCAGTGGAGCAGTGGGAGTTCCATAAGGGGACGCATCCGGTCGGGGTCGGGGCCGATGACTCCGTGTTCCACAACACAGCCAAGGATGGCGAGGCGGGTTGTGTGGAATATGCACTTCTCCTTGTTATACATCAGGTTGAGGAGTTTGGCGGTGCAGAGGAATTTTTCGAGGTTTGCGTCATGGTCCTGCAAGTCATGGCCGCAGATGGTCACATTGTCCAGATATGGGAAAGTGGCCTGCAACGCATTTTGATCGACCATCCGGTCCACCTCCCTTTGGAAGACGGAGACCCCGTTGGTGACGCCAAAGGGAACCCTAAGGAAGTGATAGAGGCGGCCGTTTGCCTCAAAGGCAGTATACTGGCGGTCCTCAGGGCGGATAGGGAGCTGGTGGTACGCTGATTTCAGGTCAATGGTCGAGAAGACGCCGTACTGCGCGATCTGGTTGACCATATCAGCTATGCGGGGGAGTGGGTAAGCGTCCAGCAGGGTGTAGCGATTTATTGTCTGGCTGTAGTCGATGACCAGGCGCTGCTTCTCGCCGGTCTTAACAACCACAGCCTGGGCTCGCCAGGGGCTGGTGCTGCCCTCTGTAAAGTCTGTAGGTTGTGCAGTAAATAACTTCAGAGACTTTAGAAGTACAAACAAAACAGGTCTTTACTATTCAGAGGTCTGGGCGATTTCTGCCCTAGTTAACGTATCACAACCCTTATATACTGGTGTGGTCACTATCGGTATTACAGTATACATGAGCCAATAAATAGTGCCACCCTGAAGTAGTGCTCTTAAAGGCGAACGGTCACATTCTATAGTTCCCTTAAAGGTAAACGGTTACATACACAACACTCCTCCCTTCCTAGCTTATTACTTACAGAATCCCGTTAAACATACAATCTTCAATTTTATATAAACAGGTTGCAGATATACTCTCGATGGAGTCAACGTCATATAACAATTTACAGATATACTCTCGATGGAGTCAACGTCATATAACTTCATGTTTAACATAACATAATAACATATATAACTTCATGTCAAAACAGATCACAGATTCAGTCTCTGTGGAAAACAGTTCATAGATTCAGTCTCTGTGGTGTAGTCGGTTCACATTGCTGGAGTGACTCATTCAATAGTCCTTCCATGGGTTTAACAGTTTGAACTTCCGAACTGAATTGGCTCCGTTCGGAGGGACCACGTGTGTGATCTGGTAGAGGTAATCATGGTTCAGATGGGTCATCTTCTGTTTCGACTTTTCCTTTTCTGCTTCTTGGAGACTCTCTGGGCTCCACTGTCAGCTGCCAGCTGCATGCGCAGTTCCTCCTTCTCTTCCTCCTTTTTCCGTAGTAGAGCCACCTTCTCCCGATGTTCCGTAGACTTTCGGTGCTCCTCCATGATTTCTGTATGGTGGGAGTCGAAGTTACAAGTTGGGCAGGACAGGACATAGTAATATTCGGAGTCGTCCTGAGCTAGGCCAGCGAGAGGGTCTTCTATGTCCTCCCTACCCAGCTGGACGTCAGCCAGCTTTTGTTCCAAATCCAGACATCTTTCCTGAAGAGACTTCTTCACGTGTTCCGCTTCCTCTAACTTTTTCTGGGCTTTCAGCAAGTTGTTTACTAATGACCTCATTTGTGATTTTAATACTTCAACTTCCTTTGGAGATTGATTGATCGGACTATTCAATCCCTCTACCGGAGCAGTTGTTTCAGCGTTCTGTTGTTCAACCTTGACATGAGTCAGCGTACTTTTGGTATCTAAGGGTTGCTCTGCTGCCATCTTCTCAGTCTGTGTTGCAACCTCGGCTATTTCAATAACTTTTGAGAGCTCCAAACCCTTCTCCTCTGATGATTTAAGCTCATGTTCATGGCCCATTCTTACGGTCTCTGTGTTTCTTACAGTTCCCTTTTCTTCCACTGAAAAGATTTCCAGTTGCATCTGTTCTTCAAGTCGTTGGACCTCGGCCATTGCCGCTTCATATTTATTTTGTGTTTCCTTTAATAATTTAACGAGTTCTTGGACATCCTGTATTCCCTGTTCTGGTATGTCTTCCACCACTAATTTTTTTCCTATGGATTGAATCCCTAACGATGAGTCAGCCTTGGCCTGAAGCTCATCAAACATTTCCTGCAGACTTTGTAATTCTTGCTTATGGCCAACCTTTAGTCGTTCATGTTCTTTCACTAACACGAGCTTTTCGGAAGTTGCCAAGTTAACCCCTTCCAGGATTGTAGTCCGAGCCTGTTCATACTGTTCTTTCAACTCGTTACACTCTGCTTGCAACAAGTCGTAGAGGTGAACTGGAATACCATCCTGACTTCCTGAAGATTCCTCTTCCTTTGGATCGTTCTGTGTATATTCTAGTTCCTGAACAGCCTCAGGGAGATGTGATTGGTACTTGGCCACGATGGCTCTATGGTCGCTCTCTGCTTGAGCGAGCTGTCTCTGTTGTCTTTCCAGGGACTCCCATTCGGTGTCCCAGAACTTTTTCACCTTTTCCATCTCTTGTAGGAGACGGGCACTCAACTGTTCTAATTGTCGTTGTACTTTGACATAACGTTGAGTTCTAGCCTGGTGTTCCTCCGTAATGCATCTGTCTGTAGCTTGAACAGACTCAGAATTCTCTGTCTTTATGCACGCCATCGATTTCCCAACCTTAGTCCGTGAGTTCATGTTAATCTTGTTTTTCATACATAAGCTGGACTTATCGTCTTCCGGCTCGGAGTCTGAGCTGCTTGTCTGCACCGAGTCCTCACTCGTCATTGCTTGTCGGTAGTGCCATTCCATGTCTATTTTCTTGATCCACTCCCGTCCCAGAAGTGGTGGTCCTCCCTCAGGTAGTACGTACAGATACATTCGTGGGTGTTCTTTACCCCTATCTCTCACCTTGACTCGTATTTTTCCCAGGGGGTATACATGATGCCCCGTGTATGTCTGTAATACGAATTTGGTATTTCTTAAGGGTATGTGAGAGAATAGCCGGTGATAGTCCTTTTGGTTGATGACGGATACAGCTGATCCCGTGTCCAGCTCCATTCGTACTTGGACTCCCGCTATTTTTAGTGTGACCCAGATCAACTGTAGATCAGTTACTTTACCCACATGGTGGATTCTCAGACTATCCAGCTCCTGGCTGTTTGGGTCTGAGTCTGAATTTTGTTCGTCTGAACTCTTTTCAGCCACCTGATGCACCTTGTTGTACTTTCCTTGTGGTGGTGGCTTCCTTTGCTTGTTGGTCTTCTTTCCGGACCTGCATACCTTCGCGATGTGACCCAGTTTGCCACATTTCCTGCACTCTTGGTTCTTAAACCAGCACTGATTCTGGTCGTGCGTTGTCTTTCCACAACGGTAGCATTTGGGAGTGCTTGTTGTAATTTGGTCCACCCCGAGTGCCGCCGCCTTTAGCTGCATTTCCGCCGTCCCTTTCGCTGCGGCTTCGTGCGATGAAGCTATGAGGACAGCCCTGTCCAGTGTGAGGTCGTTTTCTTCCAGAAGTCGCTTCTGCGTTCCTTCTTTGGCCAAGCCGCATACGAACTTGTCCCGCAGCGCCTCTGTCAAATTCCCTCCAAACTGGCAGTATTTCGCTAGCTTACGCAGTTCGACTAAGTATTCCGCATTGCTTTCATCTTGCCTCTGGGTTCTGGCGTAAAATTTAAATCGTTCAGCCAGCATCAACGGTGTGGGGTTCAAGTGATCCTTCAACACTGTTACGATCTCTTCGAAGGTCTGGTCCACTGGTTTAACTGGTGCTATTAGATGTTTCAAAAGCCCGTATGTTTTTGCTCCCATCGAATTTAACAAAGTTATTGCCTTGTTGTCATCCTCAATTTCGTTGGCTACGCAATATATTTCTATGCGTTCCACATACGTGGCCCAGTCTTCTATTTCTGCATTAAAGTCATTAATATTTCCTCGCTTAGGCATCTTCTTCTCTTTTTGAGAACAGTACAAGTATTACTTTACTTATTATTACTTTTCTTCTCTCTTCTTGAGAACACACCAGCCTTTCTGAAAAATCTTATTACTTTTCTGAAATTCTTAATAATTTCCAAGATGGCTTGTGAACTTGAATTAATTTACCTGTTCTCAAAGCAGCCCAAGTTAGATCAAAGATGGCGGTTTCCCGCTTCTTCCTTCTTCTTCAGCGGTTTTCCCCGAAAAATGGCGGCTTTCCCGCGCTTCTCGCTCTCCCCGCCCACTTCAATGGCGGTTTTCCCGCGCTTGGCGGTCTTCACCCGGTCCCCCGACGCCGTCTGTCAGCCCGAGTGCAGTCCTTATCTATAATGCGATCGCTGGATCGCGAAGCGGCTGCCGGCCCTTATCTGTAGATCCGATCGCTCTCGCGGCTCTCGGCCCTTATCTGGAGATGCGATCGCTGGCTTGCAACGCCTCCCGCTCGGCTCTGGCTCCCCCGCTCGCGCGGCTCTCAGCTCTGACACTCCCGCGCCTACTCGCAGGCTCAGCGCTTCGTGGCAGCGGTTGCTGCACGGCTTCTCACATTGCCCGCGGTCCGGCTGTCACCCGACACCGTTGGACCCGAATGCTTTGCCCTTCTCCTCCAAATACTTCTACCCCGTTTTTTTTTAAATTTATTTGTTTTAACTACTCACAGTCTCTTCGGCCGCCTTGTTTTAGGCTGATTGGCTCGCTCAAGATGTGGTAGCAGGGTAATCTGTGCCTGTTGCTGCCGCAGCTTTGCTGTTAATCTTCCAGCTTCCAGTAAGTACTATACTTTTAGTAGACGGAGCCTCGTGTTTTCTTTTTGAAGCTCTCTGCTACTGGTTAGTCTTGCCGCAGGGTACGATCGGACTCGTCGCCACTGTAAAGTCTGTAGGTTGTGCAGTAAATAACTTCAGAGACTTTAGAAGTACAAACAAAACAGGTCTTTACTATTCAGAGGTCTGGGCGATTTCTGCCCTAGTTAACGTATCACAACCCTTATATACTGGTGTGGTCACTATCGGTATTACAGTATACATGAGCCAATAAATAGTGCCACCCTGAAGTAGTGCTCTTAAAGGCGAACGGTCACATTCTATAGTTCCCTTAAAGGTAAACGGTTACATACACAACACCCTCAATAATCCCTTCCTTCAGGAGCCGCTCCACTTCGGTTTTAATGAAAACCCTGTCCCCGGCACTGTATCGCCTGCTCTTTGTGGCGATGGGCTTACAGTCGGGGGTGAGGTTAGCAAACAGTGGGGGGGGTGACTCTGAGTGTGGAGAGGTTGCACCTGGTGCGCGGCGGGTAATTTGGAAGTTGCTGGCTGCGGACTGTGAGTGGGGGGAGGGGTCCACTGTACGCCATCGTAACACTTTTAAGGTGGCACTGAAAATCTAACCCCAGTAGAACGGCAGCGCAGAGGTCGGGCAGGACCAGAAGTTTAAAATTATCGTACACAGTCCCGTCTACTACGAGTGTCACCACGCACTAGCCGCCAATATCCGCCGACTGGGACTCGGAGGCCATAGAAATCCGCTGGTGCGCAGGCAGGACTGGGAGAGAGCAATGCCGCACCGTGTCGGGGTGGATGAAGCTCTCCGTGCTCCCAGAGTCAAAAAGGCAGATTGTTTCGTGACCATTTACCTTAATGTCCATTGTGGAACTGGCCAGCTGGTGCGGTCTCGCTTGGTCCAGTGTAACGGAGGCCAGCGTAGGGGTCGGTGTGTCGCTGCGGGTATCAGATGAGGCGGTGTTGGGGGCCTGCTGCGTCCCAGCTGTCGTCCAAGATGGCGGCGTCCATGATCCCCATGTGGCTGGAGGCGTCCAAAATGGCTGCTGTTCCGGTGGTTCGCACATGGCTGGGGAGGCCCAAGATGGCGGCCCGCACGGCCCACACGCGGCGCTGCTGGGGCTCGGGGTGGCTTTGGCCCTGCAGATGCTGGCGTAGTGTCCCTTCTTCCCGCAGCCCGAGCAGATCGCATTTTTCGCCGGGCAGCGCGCTCTGGGGTGTTTGGCCTGGCCACAGAAGTAGCATTTCTGGCCTTGGGGCACTGCTGTCTGGCCTTGGGACACTGCTGCGGTAGTTGGACCATTGCTGGGATGTGGCTGGGGTGGCACGGCGCTATGAGACGGTCCTACCGTGTCCCAGGCTGTCGTTCCCCGCGGCGTCCACGGTGCAGAGGAGTAGGCATCCATGCCCCGGTAGGCTGCGTCCAATGATAGTGCGAGTTCAGAGGCCTTGTTGAGGTCGAGGTCACTCTGCTCCAACAGTCGCTGTCGGGTGTAATTGGACCTGTGGCCCGCTACAAAAGCGTCCCGGATAAGTTCCTCTGTGTACACGGCGGCCTTTACATCCTTACAACCACAGGCCCGGCCAAGCACAGACAGTGCCTGAAGGTATTCCTCGGTCGATTCCCCAGGTTGTTGTTTACGACTCCCCAGAAGGTGCCTGGCGTACACTTCGTTCACTGGGCGCGTGTACTGGTCCTTGAGGAGCTTGATAGCATCCGCGTACGAGGTCGCGTCTTGGATGACCGAGTACACTCGGTGGTTCACTTTGGAGGTCAGGACATTCAGTTTGTCCTCGTCCGATTTGATTGCAGCGGAGGCGGTCAGGAATTTTTCGAAACACCTAAGCCAGTGAGTAAACTTGGTGGATGAGCCCGCCTCCCGATGATCTAAGTCCAGGCATGCTGGTGTGAGGATCTTCTCCATTATAAAAATCTTGTTAATAAAATTGATGCGCTATCAATAACTCAAAAGACTGAGATTAAGCGAGTAATTAACAGGCTTTTATTAACAAGAGAATGAAGGTGTGCCTCGAGTGGTCGACCGGTCCAGAATACAAAGGGGCTGGGGAGCAGTCACCTTTATACCTGGATTCGTGGGAGGAGTCAGCCGAGGCATGTACAGACATGTACACAGTGGAATACAAACAGTGGTTTACCACAGCCAGTATCTGAGCTGGTGGCTGCGAGTGTGAAATCGAGTGATGGTGCGTCTTCATCTTCACTGCCTTTCTGCTCTTCCACCACTGCCTGGGCAGATTGCCATTCTTGGGTATCTGAAATGAAAAAGCAACAAGGGTTGGGTTGTGGTGAGGGGAGAGGAGAAAGTAAGAAGTGCATGCTTACACCATCTGCAGTTTATTAGTCCGAAAAGAGTTAGGGATGAGGGGATGGTGGGATGTGAGAAGGATGATTAGGTATGTGGATACCGTCATCATCAATGGATTCAGCCCTGCCGGTGGCCATGGCCTCAACAATGGCCCTTCCTATAATGGCCAGCACCATCTCCTCCATGGAGGTTAGAAGATGCAGGTGCACATCTCCCCCTCCGGATAGCTCCTATGCCTCCGATTGTGAGCCACCTTCTCCTGCAAGAGAGAGGGAAGTGTGTCAGTGTTGTGCAATCTGTTTAGGTGATGTGGATGTCCTGGTTGAATAGCTGGCAGCGTGTGCAAGCTGTGAGATGTGGGTGTGAGGCTTGCGGCAATGCTAAGTGTGGGAGGGTGAGGTGAAACTATGAATGTTAGGTATAAGCCCTGATTGCTGGAGATTGCTGGTAGGTGAGTGATGGGGGTCTGGTGAATTGAGCAGTGGCTGAGGCTAGTGGTGCAGTTGCTAGGATATAACATTTGAAGATGCATTCACTGACCTTGACCACTCATGTAAGGATACAGGTCATCCCTCCTCCTTTCCACCTTCCCCACCAAGACCTTCAGTGCAGCATCCAAAAACCTGGGTGTCCGCGCTCTCCCATGGTCAGCCATTCTTCACTCTATCCCAGTTCAGATTAAATTGCAGAACGAATCCCAGCACCTGCTACAGCCATAATGTACCTCCCCTTTAAGAGGTGCAGGCTAGCTTTAAGTAGTGCAGGCTAGCTTTAAGTAGTGCAAGTTACTAATGATAATAGGCCCCCTGCTGATACGAGCAGCCAATGAACAGCCCAGTTAGCCCTGGCTGTATGCAGAAATCATTTGAATGAGCATTATATGAGTCTTCATTACACTGAACGGGCGCAGGTTAATCGAGCATCACTATCCAATTTAACCCTTGCTTTGTCCTACCAGAAACAGTGGTGGAAGCAGAATCCATGATAGTTTAAAAAAAAAGTAGATAAGTATTTGAAAAAGAAATAATTGAAAAGGTTATGGGGAATTGGATAAAAGGGGATATCTCGTTCAAAGATCTGGCTTCCTTCTACGTTGTGAAATTCAATGATTCTAAGTCCTGGAGTGGGACTTGAACCTACAACATTCAAAGTCAGAAATCAATGGGCTATTCAAAATACAATCAGATACCATGATATGCCATGGTTAATGTACTAGAGAGATGAGCTTTGATGGGCAATTGGCATTTTTTCATTCCCGATATTTCTCATACTCTTATCTTCAGTGTCAGCTTGGCTTAGTTGGTACAACTCTCAGTTCTGAATCAAAAAGCTATGGGTTCAAACCACTACTTTAGCACATAACCCAGGCTGGCACTCCAAGGCTGTACTGAGGGAATGCTTCATTGTCAGAGGCACGCTCCTTTTGGAAATGACATTACATGCGATCTGGCCTGCCTATTCAGATGGATGTTAAAGATCCCAGGCACCATTTAAAAAAAAGAGCAGGGAGTTCTCCTCAATCCGGATTTTCCATATTTTATCCCCTGCCCCATATTCCAGTTATTTCTGAGGGACAGTTCAAGCGATGGCCTTAAGGGACAGGCACATATAAATAGGGCTATTCTCCACCCCACAAACAGGCAAGGTCCAAAAAGATCGCCCCCTCACTGTTCAAATTAAGCTCACCCCAGAAACTACGGCGGAATCAGTGCTCGTGACGCTAACTGGGTAGAAGTATCGACCCACCACACTTGCGCCAGGGATTGCATCCCCATAGAAAATCCAGGTTCCAATATCCTGACCAACACTTCTTCTCAACCAAAAACAGATTACCTGGTCATTCATCATGTTGCTGTTTTGGGATCATTCTGTGGTCAAAATGGCTGTTGTGTTTGCAAGTTAAGAGTACAAGAAAGCTTGGATTGAGAAAAGGCCTTGAAACCCATCAGGCCTATTCCTTCCACAACCCATCTGTCATCTATCCTATCATTTAATCTGTGAGGCAAAATTCTTAATAATTACTTCCTGATCCGCAAAATTCCAGAACTAATTTCCATCCTCACATTGCTTGACCTGTTTCGCTCCATATATAACATTTCCACTCGCTCTCCCCCCACTAGCTCATGTACCATGGAGTGTTTAATGATCTCAATCTATGCCTATCCCTATTATCTGCAATTCCATTCTCAACCAGGTATTTATGCAGCAATGATCAACAGCCAAATCGACCAATAAATGTCAATTCATAGTCAGTTATATTGGTATAGTAACCCACTAGATAAAGCAAGAAGTAAGCCATCAAGCCCCAGAGAGTGCATGGCTTCTATCAGTTGAATAGCATTGAGATCTGGAACTGTGGCGAAGTAGATGACTCATTTTTTAATACTTCTAGGGCAGAAATTCAATAGAATTTGAGTGGAGTTAACAACACAGCGAATTAAAATATTGTGCACTTATCTCTTGGACTTGGGTAATGATATTTACAATGCATTACATGGGCTACTTGTAGCGCACATTAGCAGGAATATTGTTGAATGTGTCTCTAGGCCTCTATCAGAGCCTGCCCGCTCTGAGATGTTGCTGGAACTGGAATTTGGAGAGAGAAAGAGAGGGATGTTCAGATAAATATTGGCATTGTGGTCCTTGAAAAAGGTTAGCAAGTAACTCGGGGTTTCAATCCAGCCAGGTGGAAAGAATGACTTCCCGGCCTGCTCGTTTACATCCGAAGAAAAAAGACTGCAGTTTCCATTTTCTATTCAATTCCCAGAGATGGCTATAAAAAAACTCAATTAGATCTGACCAATACGACGCTAGGGCATGGGCAATGGAAATGCACAAGCATATTAGTGGGCTAGGCTAAAGTTCAATGGCACTGAGGTAAAATAGGGGTAGCCTTTTTTTTATTGAGAAATTAAACTGAAGGGTAAAGTTTCTGAGATGAAACACCATCAAGGTTGAAAACAATGAAGATCAGTTATATCAGGAATTAGCGATTAGGTGATGGCAAACTTGGCTCACGGTCAAAGTTTGTTGGAGGATGGGAGTCCTGAGGGAGATAAAGAGTTCCACAGTTCTTAGGTCCTGGGAAAGAATGAGTTAGTGTTGGAGATGGTTCTGTGAGTTTTGATTTCAATACAATGAAGCTGTGAGAAGGAAGAAGAGTGTGTAGGACGGCAAGACACATTTGGGAATGCTTCGTGCAACCACTGGGTATAAAGCAGGAAAACATTCCACTGTCAGCCCTGTCATCTCTATCAATCTTGATGAAGACGTGTTTGAAAATATTACATTTTTAAGAAAGAGAAAATTCTCAGATCCACTATCTGCCAGCATATGTTTCCTCACGTGACAAAATATCGTGTGACTTGTCAATCTACCAAACCTGTATCCATGCTCCATATTGTGACAACAAATGTTCATAATGGGATTTAGCCTTGATAAGAATCGGCTTTGATTCTTTAGCTCTGACACCCTCAGTACAGCGACAGACATTCAGTCTGCAACTAAATGCAGCTTTGAGAAACTGACGTCTTGCAATCTCATGATGCAAAGTTGTATCTCTGTTCTATGAGACTGTGCCACTCACTTAACCAGGCACTAACACAAATAGAGAGCAATAATTATTTGTTTACTATAGCAATTGCTCTTGTGTGAAATCATGTTTGCGTTCGACATCAAACAACAACGGTGATGAGCTTTTTTGGGATAATGTAAATGCTGGATGTGTGTGTATGCCATCTGTGTTCACAAGCAGGCGTGTTAATAATGCTGCTAATCCGATAGAATTTGCCGTTGGCAAGCATGGTTTTATTATCCTGTCACCACTCTGTCTCTTGAAAAGATCTGAGATTCAGGATGCTTGACAGATAGCATGTGCGTTGGCATGACTCAGAGCCTGTTGTTCGGGTTACAACAATGGCATGATCGGAGTTGTCACTGTGGCAAATGCTGCCTGCTTGCTTCCGAGGCTAGGGCTGAGATTCTCACCTCTGAACTAAGTACTTGTTTGCTCTTTAATTCACTTTGTAAATATTAAACTAAAGCATCTCTTTTTTTCCCCTGATTGTTCCTCAGACCTGCTGTTTCAAAGCCTTCGCGAACTGATGAGGTGCGTGCAAGGTGTGACTAATCCCGATTTCAGAGAGATTCCCCACCCACAACAGTTCAGTTAGACAACAAGACATGTGACTACCTCGGAGCATAGTTCTGGGACTTCTCTTCCTTTCAAACAGATTTTCTAAATATGTCTGAATATTTTTCAAGCCTCAGCTGAAAAGATTATGGAATCTTCTTTCGGGTCAACAGGCAGAAATTAATAAAAAGGAAACATTTGCATTTATATAGCACCTGATGTCACGAAATGCTTCAAAATGCTTCACACAATCAATTACTTTTCAGGTGCAGTCAGTGTTGTTTTGTAGACATACCTGGCCGCTATTCTGTACCAGCAACATCCCACAGTCAGCAATGAGATAATATATAGGAGAATGGGGCCGATGTTAGGCTTTCTATAATGGAAACAGGACCAAATCATTACAAAATGATGCAGATAAAGTAATTTGTGAACTACTGTAAATGGTACAATTTTAAAGTGGGCGCAGGAACAGAGAGACCTGGGGGTGTATGTACGCACATCTTTAAAGGTGGCAGGACAGGCTGAGAAGGCTGTTAAAAAAGCATATTGGATCCTGGGCTTTATTAATAGAGGCATAGGGGAAGAATTCGTTATTGCCCATTTTGGGGCGCTAATATCGGTCGGGCGCAAAGTTTAGTGCCATGATCTCCTGCGCCCGCAGATGGTGACTGCAAAATTCGACTCTATCGCCCCTGGAGGTGATTTGAGCGTTAAATCTGGCGCTACACACTTCCCTTAAGGCACAAACGTCAGGGAGCGAGGCGCTACCTCAGAGCACTACCGAAGCTCAGGCGATGCCAGTTACCATGGAAGCCAGACAGACTGGCGCCGACCAGTTCTTAAAGGGGAGGGGCCATCTTGCTGGCCAGACACACCCTATTCATTGCAGCCTTGAATCTCAGCCTGGAGAGACCTCAAAAGCAATTGTGTTGGAAGTCACTAATGGATAGGCCCAGGGAAAGAGCTCGGCGCTTAGGAACCTCAAAAGTGGTGCTGAGGGCCACAACCCCTTAGGACAGCGTTAAAACCAAAAATTTTGCCGACAAGAAAAGGCAGGAAGCGCCCGCCTTTAAATAGCGCTCCCCCCAGCTCCTTCCCAACCTGAAAACGTCCCCCTCTACCTGTTGTTCCTAGCGGCAGGCGCTAAGGCAGGGGGCGCGACTCAATATCCAGTCTGGGGCGCTACCAGGGCATTGCATGCTTGACTGACGTCACCATCTGCGGGCGCAGGAGATCATGGCGATAGTGTTTAGCGCCGCCGCAAAATGACTGGTCAATTTTGCGAGCGCCGCTAAAATCGCCACGCTCAGGCACTAAGTTCCTAGCGCCCCGTTAACACCCCCTTACGGCGCTAACGGGAGTCACAAAGCAACCAAATTTTTCCCCCATAGAGTACAAAAGCAAGGAAGTTATGCTAAACCAATATAAAACACTGGTTAGGTCTCAGCTGGTTATTGTGTTCAATTCTGGGCACCACACTTTAGGAAGGATGTCAAGGCCTTGGAGAGGGTGCAGAGGAGATTTACTAGAATGGTACCAGGGATGAGGGACTTCAGTTATGTGGAGAGACTGGAGCAGCTGGGGTTGTTCCCCTTAGAGCAGAGAAGGTTAAAAGGAGATTTGATAGAGGTGTTCAAAATCATGAGCGGTTTTGATAGAGTAAATAAGGAGAAACTTTTTCCAGTGGCAGAGGGTAACCAGAAAACACAGATTTAAGGTGATTGGCAAATGAACCAGAGGTGACATAAGAAACCTTTTTTTTTCACACAGCGAGTTGTGATTGGGAATGCACTGTCTGAAAGGGTGGTGGAAAAAAATTAAATAGTAACATTCAAAAGAGAATTAGATAAATACTTGAAGGGAAAACATTTACAGGGCTTTGGGAAAAGAGCAGGGGACTAGGATTAATTGGCACGATGGGCCGAATGGCCTCCTTCTGTGCTGTATAATTCTATGATTCTCTCTCAGTTAATCTTGCTTTTTGGTGGTGCTGGTTGAGGGAGAAAGTTGGCCAGTGCACCAGGAGAAATCCCTCTTCTAACAGTGGCAAGGGTTCTTTAAAGTTCACCGGGACAACATGCAAATAGACCCTCAAGATTATCTCATCGAAAAAATGGTACTTCAAACATTGCAACCCCCCCCGCTACCCCCATGCTGCAATGGAGTGACAGCTTCAGATTGTGTGCTCAGCTCCTGGAGTAGGGTTCTACTGTAGATTGAAATAAAACAAGTCCTTTTTGTTCTACAGCAAAAAGAGTTTCTACAGGTAGTCTCTGACAGAGCTGGCTGGGTTCCTGGAATCTAACAATACTTTGGCTGGGGTACTCCTGGTGTCACTATGATAGGATACCCTCAAGGCCAAGGGACTTCATCAAATTCTTCAACAAGAGGAGAGAACTGCAACAGCTGAGCTGAATGTGGAAATGAGTCATACAGATGAGGACAGTGCTATCCATTACCTGTGCATATAACTGATCTCAGCCAAGGAAGCAGCAGCAGGGCCATACAATTTGACTTTTACAACCAAGAACAGGCAGATAGGGCCTTTGTTTAATGTCTCACCCGAAAGGTGGCACTATCCGACAATGCAGCACACCCAGCACTGAAGCCTAGATTATGTCCTGGAGTGGGGCTTGATCCTGCAACTTGCTGACCCAAAGACGAGAGTACTACCAACTGAGCCAAACTGACACATAAACAAGGCTCACGTCAGGGATATGATGGAATACTCAACGACTCACCTGGATGGGAACAGCTGCAACAACACTCAAAAGCTCGGCGCCATCCAGGATAGAGCAGTCCGCTTGCTCGGCACCCTTTCCAATGCATTCAGTATTCAGCCACTCCACTGTGGCTGTAGTATGTACGATCTACAGGAAATATTGCAGCAACTCACCATCTTGTTTCAACAGCACCTCCCAGGCCTGCAACCTCTACTACCAAGGCAGTCAAGATTAGCAAAACCGTGACAATACCACCTCCATCATTAGTTCCTCTCCAAGTCATGCACCATCCTGACTTCAGCATGCACTGCAATTCCTTCATCATCTCTCGGACAAAATCCTGGAAATCCCTACCTAACACCATCGCAGGAGCACCATCACCACAAGGACTGCAGAGGTTCATGCAGGCGTTCAAGGTGAAGGTCAACCACCATCTTCTCAGGGCAACTAGACCTCAGGGCTGGGGAAGGGGAAAAAAATGCAGGGCTTCCTCAGGAAACAATCACTATCCATTGATTCCTGCTGGGTGCATGTGTGAGGACGTCGGGTGAGGATAGGATCGGACTTACCCGCAATGGTCAAGCAGCTGGCCAACACCCACTATCAGGACTAGTATGTGAAGAATGGCCAGTGGGATGAGGTATTACAGCTGGTTCTCTTGAAACTAGGTGCAGCTATGAGTCAGTGTCTTTGTGAAAGGAAGAGAGAAAACCAGAGCGGGGAAAAAAAATGATTATAAATGGGAAGCTAAGTTTGAGGAATTTTGATCATGGGAATGGTCTTCTTATGGTCCAGTTTAGCGAAACAGGCCTCCTATCTACTTACCAATATTCCGAAGGGGTAGTGTGAGTAGAGAGAGAGTGAGGCAAGATGAATTACATGTTTTAAATGTACACTATACCAAAATGAAACCAGATGTTCAGAAAGAGATTTGGATTCCTTCCTTAAGGAAGTCAATTTACTTGCCATCAATTCTGCACACAGGGTAGAAATTTACGGTGCACTTTAAATGATAAATATTAAGTGTGCTGCTGCCTCTCTCTTTCTCTTTCTTAAATGAGGCCCCAAGCCTCATGAAATTTCTGTAGAATTTTATCTCCACTGTAATCAGGAGATACAGGCCTAGAAATT
Source organism: Somniosus microcephalus (assembly GCF_052327205.1). NCBI lineage: Eukaryota > Metazoa > Chordata > Chondrichthyes > Squaliformes > Somniosidae > Somniosus > Somniosus microcephalus. The sequence goes on from NC_140994.1 coordinate 127,056,620, forward strand.
CGATTGCACAGCATCTGTTTTTCGGGCAAGCAAGGTTCAATATAGCATACAGCACACGTGTGCTCAGGCTACACTTGAAGAGCGCCGCATGCTATATTGTTTAGAGCGCCCGCCTAAAACAGGCATTAGGTCCACTGCATGTGCCAATCAGAGCGCTAACGTCTGGTTCAGGCCCCTTTGGCAAATTAGGCCCTGACTGAACACTGCTTGCAGGCTGCTGTCAGTTATCATGAGCGCGCAGGGAGCACTGGATGCTGCCATCACAAGGGTAAGTACAGAATTCTACACTGACTTGAATGTGGAGACAGGAGAAGCAAGGGTGCTCCTCCTGCTCCATACCAAAAAACAATGGGGCTGCTGTCGGCCTCCGATCATACCCCACTCAATTGCCCCCCCCACCCGGACATACCTGCTGCCCTCGGCCAGCGTCCCATCCAGCCAGTCTCGCTTCCATCACCCTCCCCCTCCCCCCGCTACCGGCGCGCTGCCTCTGAGCCGGTGACTGGTGCCCACAGCTCACCAGTAATATACAAATGAGGCTGGCGGACCACTTTCCTCTGGTCCCACCCCTGCCTCTTTAGGTGCATGCAGCGGCTTATTTCTAGGCCACTCTGTTTTATAAGGATATGGGTAAGTTATATAAGGTTAATAAGGCCATAAAAAGCAAACAACACACCGGGGTTCATTTCTAGAGGGATGGAATCGAAAAGCACAGAAGTTGTGTTAAACTTGTATAGAATCTTGGTTAGACCACACTTGGAGTACTGTGCACAGTTCTGGTCGCCATATTTTAAAAAGGATATTGAGGCACTGGAGAAGGTGCAAAAAACACTTACTAGAATTATACCAGAACTGAGAGGTTACTTCAATCAGGAAAGATTGAACAGACTGGGGCTCTTTCCTCTAGGAAAGAGAAGACTGCGGGGTGACCTGATAGAGATTTTTAAGATTATGAAAGGGTTTGATAGGGTAGACGTAGAGAAAATATTTCCGCTTGCTGGGGGGACCAGAACTAAGGGTCAAAAATATAAGATAGTCACTAATAAATCCACTAGGGAATTCAGGAGTAACCTCTTCACCCAGAGAGTGGTGAGAATGTCACACTCCCTACCACAAGGAGAAGTTGAGGTGACTCGCATCGGTGCATTGAAGGGGAAACTAGGTAAACACCTAAGGGAGAAAAGAATAGAAGGATATGTTGCTGGCATTAGATGAAGAGGGGTGGGAGGAAGCTCGTCTGGAGCCTAAACACCAGGGAGGAAGCTCGTCTGGAGCCTCAACACCGGGGAGGAAGCTCGTCTGGAGCCTCAACACCGGGGAGGAAGCTCGTCTGGAGCCTCAACACCGGGGAGGAAGCTCGTCTGGAGCCTCAACACCGGGGAGGAAGCTCGTCTGGAGCCTCAACACCGGGGAGGAAGCTCGTCTGGAGCCTCAACACCGGGGAGGAAGCTCGTCTGGAGCCTCAACACCGGGGAGGAAGCTCGTCTGGAGCCTAAACACCAGGGAGGAAGCTCGTCTGGAGCCTCAACACCGGGGAGGAAGCTCGTCTGGAGCCTCAACACCGGGGAGGAAGCTCGTCTGGAGCCTAAACACCAGGGAGGAAGCTCGTCTGGAGCCTCAACACCGGGGAGGAAGCTCGTCTGGAGCCTCAACACCGGGGAGGAAGCTCGTCTGGAGCCTAAACACCGGGGAGGAAGCTCGTCTGGAGCCTAAACACCGGGGAGGAAGCTCGTCTGGAGCCTAAACACCGGGGAGGAAGCTCGTCTGGAGCCTAAACACCGGGGAGGAAGCTCGTCTGGAGCCTCAACACCGGGGAGGAAGCTCGTCTGGAGCCTCAACACCGGGGAGGAAGCTCGTCTGGAGCCTAAACACCGGGGAGGAAGCTCGTCTGGAGCCTAAACACCGGGGAGGAAGCTCGTCTGGAGCCTCAACACCGGGGAGGAAGCTCGTCGGGAGCCTAAACACCGGGGAGGAAGCTCGTCTGGAGTCTAAACACCGGGGAGGAAGCTCGTCTGGAGCCTAAACACCGGGGAGGAAGCTCGTCTGGAGCCTAAACACCGACATAGACCTGCTAAAAAGAAAGGCTTGCATTTATATAGCGTCTTTCACAACCTCAGGTCATCCCAAAGCATTTACAGCCAATGAAGTGTAGTCGCTGTAATGTCGGAAATGCGGCAGCCAATTTGTACACAGCAAGCTCCCACAAACAGCAATGTTAGCATAAGAGATTAGCATGCAAAATTAAGGCACATGGGATTGGGGGCAAGGTATTGACTTGGATAGAGAACTGGTTGGCGGACAGAAAGCAAAGAGTTGGAATAAATGGGTCATTTTCCGAGTGGCAGACAGTGACTAGTGGGGTACCACAAGGATCGGTCCTAGGACCCCAGCTCTTCACAATATATATTAATGATCTGGACAAAGGAATTGGATGTAATATCTCCAAATTTGCAGACGACACAAAGCTGGGTGGGAGGGTATGCTGTGAGGAGGATGTCGTGAAACTCCAGTACGATTTGGACAGGTTGGGAGATTGGGCAGAAACATGGCAAATGCACTATAATGTGGATAAATGTGAGGTTATCCACTTTAGTGGCAAAAACAGGAAGGCAGATTATTTTTTGAATGGCAATAGATTGAGAGAAGGGGAAGTGCAAAGAGATCTGGGTGTTCTTTGTAATGTATGTACCTTTAAGGGGGGAACTACTTTCTACAGCTCATGTATACTGTAGTACCGGCAGTGACCACACCTGTATATAACGCTGAGTAGTAATCTGTTGTTTCAGTTGCAGTTTGAACCACGTTGAGTAAACACCTGTTGTACCGTTCTCTGCAGTCCTTTTCTTATTATTACACGGACGTAACAGTGGTGACGAGCAAGTTCGAACCTACCTGCAACTCTGCATCACCTCCCAGGGATTCGCTCCTGGAGAACAGTGGAAGAAGGTCGAGTCCAGAAGCACGGGCGTCGAACACGGGCAACTGCCCAGTCATCCAGCGGAGATTTGAGCATCGCAGGGGAGGCTGTCGAGAGCCCGGCTTGGCTTTCCAGTCACGGTGGTCCAGCGAAACGGGCTGGCAACAGGTACTGCGCAGACCCTTCCCGGACAGCGACGGGCTAGAGCCCGACCGAGCGGCACAGAAAAAGGCCGAGCAGCGTCAACGGGGGAGAGAGAGAGGGCAGAGCGCACAGGGCGCAGCCGGTGTTCAGGACCGAGCGGCGTCAATGGGGGAGAGAGGCGAGAGAGAGCAGAGCGCAGCCGGTGTTCAAGGGCCGAGCAGCGTCAACGGGGGAGAGAGGCGTGCAGGAAAATGCGAGGCGCTGTCATTGCCATGAGGACCGCAGAGAGCGGCATTGGCAGCAGCGCAGGAGCAGCGCGCAAAACCCACAGGGCGTCGCCATTTGCCACGAGGACCGCCGAGAGCGGCGTTGGCAGCAGCGTGGGAGATGCCATTTTAAGCCGCAGCGGGGAAGAAAGGAAAGCGCGGGAGATGCCATTTTAAGCCAGTCTAACCGCACCCAAAAATGACGAAGAGTGGCAGTATCACAGCGTTCGACAATGAAGTCGAAGATTGGACGACATATGTCGAACGCATAGAAGTATACTGCAAGGTGAATGAAGTGCCAGATGACAAGAAAGTGCTGGTATTGTTGAATTCAATGGGTGCAAAAACGTATGGCTTACTACGAAACCTAGTAACCCCAGAGAAGCCAGTAGAAAAGGATTTTGAAAACATAGTGTCAATCCTACAGGACCACTTAAACCCCACACCGCTGCTGATAGCAGAAAGATTTAAGTTTCACAAAAGGAACCAGCATAAAGATGAAAGTAATGCTGAGTATTTAATGGAACTGCGCAAGCTATCGAAACACTGCCAGTTTGGAACGGGACTAGCAGATACTTTAAGGGACAAGTTTGTGTGTGGGCTTCAAAGTGAAGGAACCCAGAAACGGCTTCTATCAGAAAAGGATCTTACGCCGGACAAGGCTTTCAGCATGGCAGTATCACATGAAGCAGCAGCACGGGGCGCTGCAGAGATACAACGGAGACCGCAAGAATATGGCACAAATGAAATGTCATATGGAACAGTGAAGTGCTATCGCTGCGGCAGAACAACACACGACCATAATGATTGCTGGTTCAAGGACAAAGTGTGCAGACAGTGTGGAAAAGTAGGACACATAGCACGAGTCTGCAGGTCGGGAAAGAAAACCAGCAATAAGAAACTGACCAAAGGGAAGTACAAGAAGGTACATAAGATAACGGAGAATAGTTAAGATGAACAAAAGAGTGATAACAACTCCGAAAGCAGGGAACTGAGTTGTCTGAAACTACATAATGTGATCACAACGGAGGATCACCGAATCATTTGGGTCACTCTCAAGATAGCAGGAGTCCAGGTAAAGATGGAATTGGACACAGGATCAGCTCTAACAGTCATAAACCGATGCGACTACGAGCGGCTATTCTCACACATACCCTTGAGAGACACAAAAATTATTTTGAAGACGTACACGGGGCAAAAAGTCTACCCCAAAGGAAAAATAAGGGTGACCATTGTATATAACGGTAAGGAAACACCAAAACTAGACCTGTATGTATTGCAAGATGGAGGACCACCATTACTGGGACGTGAATGGATCCGGAAAATACAACTGGATTGGCATTCCATACAGGCACTGACTGTGCCTGAAAAAGGGATGACGACGTCACACCTGGGCGACTGTCAAAGATCCTAACTGACGCGAAAGAAGTGTTCCAGCAAGGGCTCGGAACACTGAAAGGCATGACAGCGACGATTAAAATTGAAGAAAACACAAGCCCAAAATCTTTAAGGCCAGACCAGTACCTTATGCGATCCGCCCAGCCGTCGAAGCAGAGCTGGTCGGGTTCATCACCAGGTACGTATGGACTAGGCATGGGGTTGACTTGTTCCTGTGACTCTAGGATCTGGTCAGCATGGCATCTCACAATGCTCTCCCCAACATCCACTGTGTACATTAGTGGGCCCTGCCATGTGCATATCGTTCCTGGCTGCCATTTTTCTGTTCGGCAGTCACGGGCCAAGACTGGTTGCCCTACATTGAAGCTCCTTGTTGGCTTCTCATGGATGTGCTGGAATTGCTTACTCTCAACATCTCTTCGTACGTTTGGTCTGAGCAAATCCAGGCGAGATCTTAACCTTCGGTTAAAGAACATCATGGCTGGGGCCTGGTTGGTGACTGCATGTGTCGCATTCCGGTAGGCGAACAGGAAATTGTCCACCTTATGCTGCAGCGGAATGTTGTCATTGTACATAGCCTTTATTGCCTTCTTAAAGGTTTGTACGAACCTCTCAGCCAATCCATTTGTGGCTGGATGATACGGGGCGGATGTGTAATGACGTACCCCATTCTTTTTCAAGAACCTCCGGAACTCTTCGGACACAAACTGTGGTCCGTTGTCGGAGCAAATCTGTTCTGGCAAGCCATTCCTGGCAAAAATGGTCCGTAGGACTGCAATAGTTTTCTCCGTGGTGGTGGAGGACATTTTGATGACCTCAGGCCATTTCGAGTGCGCATCCACGGCTATTAAAAACATTGGCCTAGAAATTCAGTTGGGCGCTGCAAGCTTTGTGCCCAGTTGGCGCCTAAAGAGGGTTTCTGCGCCAGTATAAGAGGTTGCGCTGATATTCAGCGCTGCGGTAATGGTGGCGGTAGCCGGTAGCGCTGCGCCGACACCGATGACGTCATCGGTGTGCGCAGTGCCCCGGTACTGCCCCGCTTCCGGCCCAAACCCCATATTTAGTTGCGGCCGCCTCTTCTGCAGCGGCCGCAAACAACGTTCGTGAAACGGGGTCGTACTGCTGCGCTACTGGGGCGCTTTAAGGTGGAGGTGCCGCCGGCCGCTTTTTCGGCGGCCGCCTGCCCGCACCTCCCTCCCCGGCCTCCTCCACCACCCCCCCGCGGCATTGGTGGCTGATTCCCGTGAGCCCGGCACTTCTCCGTGGTGCTGGGCTCATTTGCTGGCAGAATCCAGCGGCGATCTCACGGCTGCAGGCAGCTCCTCCTTAAGAGAAGGAGGAGGCCTGCAGTACCCCAGCCTGCCGCACCGCATCGGGTGGCGCAGCGGCAGCTGGAGCGCTGAAATTCACTTTCAGCGCCCCAAGCGGAGGCGGGCACACCCTGGAACAGCGCCCGGTTCCGAATTGGGGTGCTAAAAGTGAATTTCTGGTGGTCGCAACGGGCTCCGCGCGCAGCGCTAACTTTTGGGCGTTAGCCTGCTGGCGGGCCTTAACTGAATTTCTAGGCCATTGAGTCCATGAATGGACCAGCAAAATCAATATGCACCCGTTGCCATGGAGATGAGGGCCTCTCCCATGGGTGTAGAGGGGCCTGTGGTGGTGCATTTTGGACTTTCTGGCATCCTGAGCAACTCTTGGGCAGGTCCTCGATTTGTTTATCGATTCCCAGCCACCACACATAAGCCCTGGCTAGGCTTTTCATTTTTACCCCTCCCAGATGACCCTCATGAAGCTCATTGAGCACTCTCTCCCTTAACTTGGGTGGAATTACCACTCGGGATGCACACACCAAGGTCCCCCGGCACACTGACAGCTGTTCTCTCCTTGTCGAGAATGCTGGCAACAGTGAGTCGCCATATGCTGGCCATCCCTTCACCATCAAATCATATACCCGAGACAGTGTCGGGTCATTTCGGGTCTCCTTCTCTATACCAGCGTTAGTTACCGGTAGGTATTCAACTATAGTCGAATGGAATATTTCGACAGGATCCACTGCTGGTGCTTCCTCCGCAGTAGGCAGTGGCAGGCGTGATAGCCCATCAGCATTTCCATGCTGTTTCGTGCCCTTATATTCAATCTCATAGTGGTGCGCCCCTAGAAAAAGGGACCATCTTTGTAGTCGTTGCGCAGTCATCACCGGAACGCCCTTCTTCGGATTAAAAATGGAGACAAGAGGCTGGTGATCAGTCAGCAAGGTGAATTTCTGCCCGTGCAGATAGTGGTTGAACTTTTTCACTCCCCACACTAGGCTGAGTGCCTCCCTGTCAATCTGGGCGTAGTTACGCTCAGCTGAGGTTAGTGATCGTGACGCAAAGGCTATTGGCCTCTCTGAGCCGTCCGAGAATTTGTGCGACAGCACCGCTCCAATGCCTTAGGGTGACGCATCACAAGCCAACCGAATTGGTAACGCTGGGTTGAAATGGGCCAATACCTCTTTCGATGTGATTAGTGTTTTGCTCTTCTGGAAAGCTCGTCTACATTCGTCACTCCACTTCCATGGCACCCCAGTTTGCTGTAGGGTGTTCAGTGGGTGTAGTATTGTAGACAAATTTGGCAAGAACTTATGGTAGTAGTTTACCAGCCCAAGGAACGAACTCAGTTGTGACACATTTTCCGGTGCTGGAGCCTTGACTACTGCCTCAATCTTCTCTGGGGACTTATGTAACCCCTTTTTATCGATAACGTGGCCACAATACGAGATCTGTTTTCTAAAAAACTCGCATTTGGGGCGGTTAGCTCAGAGCCCATATTCCTGCAATCTAGTGAGCACCTGCTCCAGGTTGGCAAGGTGATCACTGTCATTTTCGCCCGTGACCAGGATGTCGTCCAAATAACACTGGGTCCCTGGGATCCCTTGCAGGACTTGTTCCATTGCCCTCTGCCAAATAGCCGGAGCTGATGCTACCCCGAATACCAGCCGGTTGTATTGGTAGAGACCTTTATGGGTGTTGATTGTGAGGTATTTTTTTGATGCTTCTTCTACCTCGATTTGCAGATACGCCTGGGCCAGATCAATCTTAGTGAAGCGTTTCCCTCCAGATAGCGAGGCGAATATATTTTCAATCCGCGGAAGTGGATATTGTACGGTGTGAAGGACCGGGTTCACTGTTACCTTAAAGTCCCCACAGATGCGAACCTTCCTTGGTTCCCCAGGCGTGCTGCTCAACGACTTCGTAACATTCTTGTGCACCAGTCGCTGAAGGTAAGCATCCAGGTGCAGCAGGCGGTTAAGAAGGCAAATGGTATGTTGGCCTTCGTAGCAAGAGGGTTTGAGTACAAGAACAAGGATTTCTTGCTGCAGTTGTACAGGGCCTTGGTGAGACCGCACCTTGAGTATTGTGTGCAGTTTTGGTCGCCTTATCTGAAGAAGGACGTTCTTGCCATGGAAGGAGTGCAGCGAAGATTCACCAGGCTGATACCTGGGATGGCAGGAATGACGTATGAGGAGAGATTGTGTCGATTGGGCTTGTACTCACTGGAGTTTAGAAGATTGAGAGGGGATCTCATCGAAACATATAAAATTCTGTCAGGCCTGGACAGACTAGATGCAGGAAGGATGTTTCTGATGGCCGGGGAGTCCAGAACCAGGGGTCATAGTCTAAGGATAAGGGGTAAGCCATTTAGGACTGAAATGAGGAGAAATTTCTTCACCCAGAGAGTGGTGAACCTGTGGAATTCTCTGCCACAGAGGGCGGTGGAGGCCAGTTCATTAAATATATTCAAGAAGGAGTTGGATATATTTCTTAAGGCTAAAGGGACCAAGGGATATGGGGAGAAGGCAGGGACAGGGTACTGAATTTGGATGATCAGCCATGATCTCATTGAATGGAGGAGCAGGCTTGAGGGGCCGAATGGCCTACTGCTGCTCCTATCATCTATGTTTCTATGTTATAATGCCCAAATAATCCGTTTTTGTGCTGTTGATTGAGGGATAAATATTAGCCAGGACACCAGGAATAACGCCCCTGCTCTCTTCGAAATAGTGCCATGGGATCTTTTACATCCTACCTGAGAGGGCAGACAGTTTAAAGTCTCATCAGAAAGACGGCACCTTCGACAGTGCAGCACTCCCTCAGTACTGCACTGGAGTGGCAGCCTAGATTTTTGCGTTATAGTCTCTGGAGTGGGACTTGAACCCACAACTCTTCTAACTCAGAGGCGAGAGCGCTACCCACTGAGCCATGGTTGACACTGTTGGGCCAAATGGCCTGTTTCTGCGCTCTAAATACTATGTACCATGTAAAACCAAATAAGGAATAATAGACTAGAAATTCAGTATCGCCACGTTTGGGGCGTTATAGTCGAGCAGACGCGAAATTTAGCGCCCGGCGCAAATTATTGCCACCTTCAGCGAAATTGACCTGCTTCGCCCCAAGAGGTGCTTGGAGCGCTAAAGCAGGCGCTGCACGACTGTCCTAAGGCGCTAAGCCGGAGAAGCGAGGCGCTACCACCGAGGGCGGGCGCAGCGCAGGTGCGGCCAGTTAGCGATTGCAGGCAGACACGCTGGCACCGGTCACCTCTTAAAGGGGGAGGGTCGATTTGGAATGCAGCCACACCCTGCGCATCGGAGCCCTGATTCTCGGCCTGGACAGACCTGCTGCCACATTCTAACGCCTAGGACCATGGAGAGGGCCAGGGAGCGAGCGCAGCGGTTCAGTGAGGGGGCCCTGCAGGTTCTGGCTGGCGCAGTGGAGCACAGGCGATCTATCCTGTTTCCAGACAGTGGCAGGAGGCCGCTGCCCACCGACTATCGCAAAGCTTGGAGGGAGGTGGCTCACAGAGTGACCTCCAGCAGCATGGTACCTAGGACCCCTGTGCAATGCAGGAAGAAGTTCAACGACCTCACTCGGGTTGTCAGGGTGAGTACCCTTTTCAGAATCCTCTTCATCCCTGCAGGTGCACCTCACTTTATGGCCAAAGGGTCCTGAAAGCCCCAATGGCCAGCCCTCATCCAACACCTATGGGCCTTTCATGAAACTCACATGCACATTCAGCACTTTACACACTGTAAGCGCTATTTGACCATGGGAGGCAATGCAGCCAAGATCAGGGCTTCACACTGTAAGGGCTATTCGACCATGGGAGGCAGTGCAGCCAAGATCAGGGCTTCACACTGTAAGGGCTATTCCACCATGGGAGGCAGTGCAGCCAAGATCAGGGCTTCACACCATACTCAGAGCCCGTCCTTTCTCTTGCAGGGCAAGCTGGCCCACAATAGGAGGCAGCAGCAACGGGCTGGGGGAGGCCGGCCTCACCTTAAAGACCTCAGCGATCTGGAGCAGCGAGTCCAGCGCATTGTGGCAGGCCGGCTGATTAGCCCCGTCACCACTGGAGATGCCGACCCCGTTCTGGACAGCAATGGTAATGTCATCACCTTTTCACCTCTCTCCTTCCACTTGTGCCTCACACCAGCATCCTTTGCCACTATCGAACCAATACAGTGCATTGCAGCACTCATGCCTCCCTCGCTGCCGCCCTGTCCTCACGCTAAAGCAACTCTTGTACCTCCCTGCTTTCAGATGGTGAATCGCCAAGTGAGGAGGCGGGCCCTGAAGCTGCCACTGTGAGTGATTCTGAAGGCGAGGAGGAAGAGGAAGCCGGACCATCAGTGCCACCCTCAGCCGAGGCAGCCCATGGCCATAATGGGGACACGTCTTCCCTGGAGGGGAGCTGGGGGAAGGGTCTGAGGAGGGTGAAGCTCCGGGGTACAGCGGGCTGCAGCAACGCAGGAGGGTTAGGGAAGCTCGGCGGCCTTCTCCCCGGAGGGAGAGTCTGGCCTCCAGTCCTGCTACAGTGAGCGCAGAAGAGGTGTGGCTCCTCGCTGAAATGGGCGCCCAGGCGGAGCAGAGGCACACTGAGCTCATGGCTGCATTGGCAAGGATGCCCGACTCCATTGAGTCACTGGCAAGCCAGGACTTTGGTGCAGCACTGGCAAGGAGTCTGCAGGACTTCGGTGCAGCACTGGCAAGGAGTCTGCAGGACTTTGGTGCAGCACAGGTGGCTTCCACGCAAGTGCTTAGTGCTGCAATGTAGTCAGTGGCTGGTCTGATGCAGACACAGATTGAGGCCACACAAGCACTGACTGCTACCACCCTCACTGCATCGGGCACGAATCGCCAGGGCCCTCGCCGCACCGCAGAAGGCCAGCAGTCTGTGCTTCAGCAGATTGCTCCGCATGCTGCAGTGCTGCCCCGTGAGAGTGCCAGTGTGTCGTCTGACCAGGGAGTGCCTGTCCTCTGTCAGGATGGCAGCATTCCTGCTGCCAACACTGTCACTCCTCCACTGCAGCTGCCACCACCTGTAGGACAGACTGCTGCCGCCCATGCAGAGTTGGAGCAGTCAGCAGCCGGGCCCTCCAGGCCCAGAGCTGGTCCAGGCCATCCCCCAAGGGCATCTGCCGACTCAGTTTCTGATACTCAGCAGCCTTCCCCCAGCCTTGCTGCAGCCACTGGGGTCCCATTGCAGAGGAGCTGCAGGGTGGGAAGGGGCGAATCTCGCAAGCGAAACAGATCACCCTCGAAGGCCAAAAAGTAGGAGGTGTGGCAAAATGCTGTAAATTTTTTTAGTGAAGGCCGAGGATCGTGGTCATTTTCTGTTAACTCTTTTGTTCATTGTCTCCAGGTTGTGAGAGCCAGTTATGTGTCTGAATGCTTTTTTGGGGGTTTCTCTGTATTACTTTGTCATGCGGGAAGGGCACACAGCTTGTTAAATAAATAATTGTCTTTATTCAGATTGTGCTTGATTGCTCTTTGAACTCTTTGTTGCCTTGACCGGCTCAGGGTTTGCGGAACTGTTCCATTCATGTTCTTTCAATGGCACAAGCCATTCCCTCAGAGGGGGCCTAGAACCGACTTGCAATAAGCCGCTGACGGACGGCCCTTGCACTTTGTGCCTCCCTCCCGTCTTGGTGCTCCTCCTCCTCCTCCTCCTCCTCCTCTGCTGGTGCGCCAATGTCTGGTGGCAGTGGCTGAGTCCTGAGGATAGCCAGGTTATTCATCATGCAGCACACTACAACGAAATGGGAGACTCGCTCAGGCGAGTACTGAAGGGCTCCCCCGGAATGGTCCAGAAAGCGGAACCGTTGCTTTAGCACGCCGATTGTGTGCTCAATGATGTTCCTGGTCACTTGATGGCTGTCATTGTATCGTTCTTCAGCAGGGGTGCTGGGTGCACGGAGCGGGGTCATCAGCCAGGTGCACAGAGGATAACCCTTGTCCCCGAGAAGCCATCCTCCTGGGTGAGCCAGGGCTTCGAAAAGGTCTGCCACAGAAGTCTGGTGCAGGATGAAGGCGTCGTGGCTGCTGCCTGGAAAGTGGGCATTGACAGCTAGTTTCAGCTGTCTGTGGTCACACACCAACTGCACGTTCAACGAATGGAACCCCTTTCAGTTGCGGTAATCCTCGGCATTCTCTTGAGGCACCCGCAAAGCCACATGCATGCAGTCAATGGCGCCCTGGACCATGGGGAAGCCCACTATTCTTGCAAATCCCATTGCGCACTCTTGCTGCTTGTCCAGGGTCATGGGGAAGGAGATGTACTGACGTCTCCTTTTGAAGAGGGCATTCGTGACTTGGCGGATGCAGCAATGCACCGCAAACTGGGAGACATTGGCAATGTCCCCAGTAGCGGATTGGAAGGAGCCGGTGGCATAGAAGTTGAGAGCCACTGTCACCTTCACTGCCACCGACAGAGACGTCCTGCTCCTCAGCTGAGGCTGCAGATCTGTCTGAAGCAGGTGGCAGAGCTCAGTGACCACCTCCCTGCTGAATCGAAGCCTCCGAATACACTGCTCCTCAGACATGTTGCGGTAGGAGAACTGTTGGCGGAATACCCTGGGAGGGTAAGGCCTCCTGTGCCGACGCCTGTTGGCCCTCCTCCGTCTGGCCATGATTGGCACTCTCTCTTGGATTCTCTGAGCCCTCTCAATGCAATGGAGAAACCCAACGTTTCCACCCATTGCAGCCCCCAAAATATGTGGCCACTCAAGGCTATGGCACTGAAAAATCAATCCAACTCTAAAGTTCTGGGCTGAAGCCAGAAGTACAGTACCTGTGCGAGCGCTGACTCAATGCAGAAAGCTCTCCCCCTTTGTCTCTGCAAATCTCTCTCTCTCTCACAGGAGTGGTCCAAAATGGCTACCACTAAGAAGCCAGGAAGAGCCCCCTTTAAATAGCGCCCCCCCAACCCCAGAGCAACTGGGAACCGTTCCAGTCAACCAGTCGCTGGGAGCGCCAGTCGGAAAGAAGGGGGGCGCCACTGAAGTTCCGGTTCGGGGCGCCCCAAGGGCGTTGCACCATGAAATGACATCAGGATCTGCGCACGCAGCTGAGCGGGCATTGCGGTTTTGCGCCGCCACTAAATGTCCGCTCAATTTCGCGAGAGGCGCAGGTCTCGCCGCACCCGGGCGCTAGCCGCCTGGCGCCCCACTTATCGCCCTCTTAAGGCGCTAACGGCTGGCGCTAACAACTGAATTTCTCCCCCAATGTATTATTCTGCTTCAAAGGTGCAGCTATGCTCCTTTAACGCCACAAAGTCTTATTGCTGAAGTAAGTACAGCCTAAGGTAACTTCGAATATAATTGCAGCGGTGAGGGAAGTTTGAGATTGGGAGTTGTTTGTAAATTTTCAGCTCCAGATCAGAATAAAAACAGCTGAACTAACTGGCTTTCTGTTTTTAAATACTAACATCTGACGTACAACGAATGTTCTTGAAACTTTTTTTTTATTCGTTTATGGGATGTGGGCGTCGCTGGCAAGGCCAGCATTTATTTCCCATCCCTAATTGCCCTTGAGAAGGTGGTGGTGAGCCGCCTTCTTGAACCGCTGCAGTCTGTGTGGTGAAGGTACTCCCACAGTGCTGTTAGGGAGGGAGTTCCAGGTTTTTGAACCAGCGACGATAAAGCAACGGCGATATGCTTCTAAGTCAGGATGGTGTGTAACTTGGAGGGGAACTTGGAGGTGGTGGTTTTCCCATGCGCCTGCTGCCCTTGTCCTTCTAGGTGGAAGAGATCGCAGGTTTGGGAGGTGCTGTTGAAGAAGCCTTGGCTATGTACAGATAGATGATAAAATGAACCGCATACGAACAATGACGGACAAGAAAAGACCCACTGGTCGATTAGGCTGTCCCACACAATTGTGATACCTTGTATATCACAAAATACGCACTCCCTACCCCACCCGAATCTATGTGGTTTCCTGGGAGGGGCAAAACACCAGATTAAAAATACAGGGCAATTTGGGGATGAAAATCTGGGAAATTCCTCTCTGACCCCCTTAGAAACATAGAAACATAGAAGATAGGAGCAGGAGTAGGCCATTCAGCCGCGCGAGCCTGCTCTGCCATTCAATGAGATCATGGCTGATCATCCAAATTCAGTACCCTGTCCCTGCTTTCTCCCCATATCCCTTGATCCCTTAAGCCTTAAGAAATATATCTAACTCCTTCTTGAATATATTTAATGAATTGGCCTCAACTGCCTTCTGTGGTAGAGAATTCCACAGGTTCACCACTCTCTGGGTGAAGAAATTCCTCCTCATCTCTGTCCTAAATGGCTTACCCCTTATCTTTAGACTGTGACCCCTGGTTCTGGACTCCCCCGCCATCGGGAACATCCTTCCTGCATCTAGTCTGTCTAGTCCTGCTAGAATTTTATAAGTTTCAATGAGATCCCCTCTCATTCTTCTAAACTCCAGCGAGTATAAGCCCAATTGACTCAATCTCTCCTCATACGTCATTCCTGCCATCCCAGGTATCAGCCTGGTGAATCTTCGCTGCACTCCCTCCATGGCAACAAGGTGATTACAACTAGTCCAGGAGATCACTCTGGGCCTGATAATGCTTTGCAGTACCTACCTTTTGTATGTGGTGATCTCCGCCCCAGCCAGAGAAAGCTCTCACTTGAAGGAATTCAGCGAATCGGCATTCACCGCACGAGCTGGTAGCCTGTTCCAGAGGTCCATTATTTTCTGGGAAAAGAACCACCTCCTGACATCTAACCTAGATCTGGCCTTACACAACTTAGAACTGTGAGCCCCTGCTCCTCCCTAACCTATTTAATTCAAAGACACTGTCAACGCGAACACAACCTATTCCATTCATCATCTTACGAACCTCGGTCAAATCAATCAATTCTGCTCTTGCTTTGTATGATGCACAAGTTAGGAGAAATGGGAATTGCTGTCCACATGATTTAGATTTGCTCTCCTCTCCATCATCCTCAAGAGACCCCGGAATTGGTTGTGGGCCTTCTTTACCCCACTGCCCCCATCTCATGTTCATCTCCCCTCTCCTGAGGACGCTGAATTAAGCTGAGGTACTTATGCTGACAACTTCCAGCATCTCATCCAAGTGTCAATTCGTTGTCTGTGCACCTCGGCAATGGGTGTCGGCCATGGGGAGCATCACAGACGAGCCCGATCAATTCCCTCCTGACGCCCATGCACGTCCACTCGGGTCCCCGAGCAGCAATCAGGAGTGGCAACCCTGGCTGATTATTGTACTACGTTAAATGCACGTTAATTAATTCTGCACAAACCAGGAGTTCAACTTAGGCTGTATCCATCTTATTGTTTGAACTCTGAACACTGCGATGATTGAGAACTCCTTTTCTAGCTGTGGTGATGGCAGCATGCTGTTTTTTTTAAAAAACGCAATCGCCATTTGGTCTTAAATGCATACCCCACCATGGCAAGTACTGAAACTTAATTCAATAAAATCCCGTAATCTGCGGGCTAGCACCAGAAAATGACCATGACAGCTGCTGGAATGTCGGGAAGAAACCCAACTGGTTCACTTGCAGCCTTCAGAGAGGGACCTGATACCCCGGCCCAGCCTAGCCTACCCGTGGCTCCAGTTCCACACTATGAGCTGGATTTTCCCAGCCCTGGGGAGGCATGTTTAGAGGCGGGACCGCCGGGAAAATGGCAGAATCTTGGGGCAGGTACCCATCCCGCCCCCAACCCATCTCCGTGCCATCTTTCCAGGAGGTGGGTAGCCGACTCGCACGGGGTCCCGTCTCCTGGAGGCGTGAAGGGGATTACAGCCATTTAGCTCCTTGTTAACAGGTAGTTAACAGGCAGTTAAGAGGATTATCCCCATTTTTCCACCAGAGGCGTGGGTTTCTCGACATCGGGAAACCCCGCCAGGGTCACCAAGGCGAGCAGTGGGTCTGTGGGGGTCGGAGGGGTGCAAAAGTGCGCTGTGGAGGTATGTGATGGGTGCAAGTGTGGAGAGGTAAGTATGTGAGGTGAGTGGAAAGTGATAGAAAATGTTTACTTACCTTTGTTTCTTCCTGTAGGCTTCAACAGTTGGGGATGCGGAGACTCTCACATCTCACGGGCAGAGATGACAGATGGCTGCTGCACTCTCCAATGCAACAACCATCTAATTTCTGCTCACAAATGAGGTTTGATGAGTCTTGAATACAAGGACTCATCAAACAACAGATAATGTCAGTGTTTGACAGCTTCACAGAGCTGTCAAACGATGACAATTCATCTGTCAAAAATTTTTGACAGATGAAACGTCATACGTTGATGTGCTCTGTAACCAACTTCCCCTTAATTGGCCTGCTAAGCCCGCTGGGCGGGCTTAGCAAGGTCAATTAAGGGAAAATAGCATGGGTTGGCCACAAGTCGATGGAGGCGGGACTAAAACCCTGCAAGCAGCAGTCCCGCCTCCATTGGCAAAATCGCCCCCTATGTGATTGACTCTTGATGCCCTTGGGACAACTAGGAATGGGCAATAAATGCTGCCTTTTAGTGTCACCCACATCCCAAGAAGATTTTTTTTTTTAAATCAGCATTTTGGTTTTCTTTTTGGAAATCCCACCTATTTCATTCTCTCACTTATGCTTCTGTCGTTCATATGTTATAAACTTAAAGCACCTATCATTGAATACTGTCCCGTTGCACACCACAGCGTGCTGTACAGACAGAGTTTACCTTTGTGAAAAACTCCTGAGGTGCACTACTTCATGCGGCCTGCAGCAGAGATTTCTCTGGCTTGTTTCAAACCATCCATTTGAGTTACATTCCAAGTCAGTCACTACCAATAGCAGCTGTCAGCCTATTCCAGCGATAAAAAAAACTACATCAAACTACATCTTCCAACTAGAAGGCTGTGTCAGCTAGTTGGAGAACATCAAAACTTCAACACACATTGTGCACTGATGCGTGAGAAACAGTATGAAGCCTGCATATCTCAACCCCTCCACCCGAATAAAAAGCAAACTTTTCTATTAATTTGGAAAACATTATTGATATACCTGAAGTTTGCAATGTTATGGGTTTTGTGGGATTTTGCACTCACTTATACTATAAATCTTGAGCATTAATCTTGGATTGTTTAGTCCCTAAGGAGCAAGTCAATGCAGTTCAGAGCTTAAAGGAACCAATGTCCCTTAAGTTGACAAAGGATCATCCACCTGAAACATTAACTCTGGTTCTCTCCCCACAGATGCTGCTGAGTATTTCCCAGCATTTATTGTTTTTATCCCCTTAAGTCCAAGATGGCTGAGTGGCTAAAAACACTGTTGAACTCAGCCTTAAAAAAAAGGAAGATCCCACATTCAATCCCTGGCGTGTGCTGAATTAGATCATCTCAGCTGGGGTACTGATAGGGTTCTCAGAACCCCTTGGACCAGGATAAGAATATTCAGCCAGGAGTCCTGTTCTTAGTTACTACCCAGTGAGCCCCGCTGAAAAATGTATGTATGTGTATGTTGTGAGTGAGTGCGTGTGTGTGTGTGTGTGTGTGAGTGTGTGTGAGTGTGTGTGAGAGTGTGTGTGAGTGTTTGTGTGAGTGTTTGTGTGTGTGAGTGTTTGTGTGTGTGAGTGTGTGTGTGAGAGTGTGTGTGTGTGTGTGTGAGTGCATGTATGTGTGTGTGTGTGTGTGTGTGTGTGCGTGTGTGTGTGTGTGAGTGTGTGTGTGTGAGTGTGTGTGTGAGTGAGTGTGTCTGTGAGAGTGTGTGTGTGAGTGTGTGTGAGTGTGTGTGTGTGAGAGAGTGTGTGAGAGTGTGTGTGTGAGAATGCATGTGAGTGTGTGCGTGAGATTGTGTGTGTGAGAGTGTGTGTGAGAGTGTGTGTGTGTGTGAGTCTGTGATTGAGTGTGTGAGTGTGTGTGAGAGAGTGTGTGAGTGTGTGAGAGTGTGTGTGTGAGAGTGTGTGTGTGAGAGTGTGTTTGAGAGTGTGTGTGTGTGAGTGAGTGTGTGTGAGTGTGTGTGTGAGTGAGTGTGTGAGAGTGCATGTGTGAGTGTGTGTGTGAGAGAGAGTGTGTGTGTGAGAGTGTGTGTGTGAGAGAGTGTGAGAGTGTGTGAGAGTGCATGTGTGAGTGTGTGTGTGAGAGAGAGTGTGTGTGTGAGAGTGTGTGTGTGAGAGAGTGTGAGAGTGTGTGAGAGTCTGTGTGAGTGTGTGTTTGTGAGTGTGTTTATGTGAGAGTGTGAGAGTGTGTGTGTGTGAGTGTGTGTGAGAGTCTGTGTGAGAGTGTGTGTGAGAATGTGTGTGTGTGAGAGTGTGTGTGTGAGAGAGTGTGTGTGTGTGTGTGAATGAGTGTGTGAGTGAGTGTGTGTGTGTGTGTGAGTGTGTGTGTGAGTGTGTGTGTGAGAGAGTGTATGAGAGTGTGTGTGAGAGTGTGTGTGTGAGAGTGTGTGTGTGAGTGCGTGTGTGTGACAGAGTGTGTGAGAGTGTGTGTATGAGAGTGTGTGAGTGTGTGTGTAAGAACATAAGAAATAAGAGCAGGAGTAGGCCATACGGCCCCTCGGGCCTGCTCCGCCATTCAATAGGATCATGGCTGATCTGAACCTAGACTCACGTCCACTTCCCTGCCCTTTCCCCGTAACCCCTAATTCCCTTATCTGCTAGGAAAATGTCTATCTCCATTTTAAATTTATTTAATGTTGCAGCTTCCACAGCTCTTTGGGGTAGCAAATTCCATAGATTTACTACGCTCTGAGTGAAGAAGTTTCTCCTCATCTCAGTTTTGAAAGGGCAGCCCCTTATTCTAAGATTATGCCCCCTAGTTCTAATCTCACCCATCAGTGGAAACATGCTCACCGCATCCACCCGATCAAGCCCCCTCACAATCTTATATGTTTCGATAAGATCGCCTCTCATTCTTCTGAACTCCAATGAGTAGAGTCCCAACCTACTCAACCTTTCCTCATACGTCAACCCCCTCATCTCTGGAATCAACCGAGTGAACCTTCTCTGAACCGCCTCGAGAGCAAGTATATCTTTTCTTAAATATGGAAACCAAAACTGCACGCAGTATTCCAGGTGTGGCCTCACCAATACCCTGTATAACTGCAGCAAGACTTCCCTGTTTTTATACTCCATCCCCCTTGTTGTGTCTGTGTATAATAAGACACAGACTGCAGGAGAAACGGTACAACAGGTGTTTACTGAATGAGGGTTACTCTAGAACTACCTGCACAGATCACTACTCAGGGTTTATATGCAGGTGTGGTCACTGCCCGTACTACAGTATACAGGAGCTGTAAAAAGTAGTTCTCTCCCTTAAAGGTACATACATTACAATTCCTCCCCTTTTAGATTAACAGTACCATAACATTCATTTAACAATTAAATATCAAACTAATTACAATTAACACTTTTAACATGCAACATTAGCTGAAAATAGTCTATTTATAAATATACTCTTTGGGGAGGCTTCCTGATTCTTTCTGGATAATGCCTTTCCCAAGTGTCTCGCTCTTGGTGCGGAGGCGATTCTAGCACCCTGTCGTCAGTTGATTCATCAGCTTCCAATGCTATTGTTTCTGAGGTAGATGCGACCTGTACGCCGGCTTCCTCACCAGGTACGTATGGCCGAGACATGGGGTTGACTCATTCCTGTGACTCTAGGATCTGGTCAGCATGGCATCTCACAATGTTCTCCCCAACATCCACTGTGTACATTAGTGGCCCCTGCCGTGTGCATATCGTTCCTGGTTGCCATTTCTCTGTTCGGCAGTCGCGGGCCAAGACTGGTTGCCCTACATTGAAGCTCCTTGTCGGCTTCTCATTGATGTGCTGGAATTGCTTACTCTCAACATCTCTTCGTACATTGGGTCTGAGCAAATCCAGACGAGATCTCAACCTTCGGTTAACGAACATCATGGCCGGGGCCTGGTTGGTGACTGCATGTGTCGCATTTCTGTAGGCTAACAGGAAATTGTCCACCTTATGCTGCAGTGGAATGTCGTCATCGCACATGGCCTTTACTGCTTTATTAAAGGTTTGTACGAACCTCTCAGCCAATCCATTTGTGGCTGGATGATACGGGGCGGATGTGTAATGCCTTACCCCATTCCTTTTCATAAATCTTCGAAACTCTTTGGACACAAACTGTGGTCTGTTATCAGAGCAAATCTGCTCTGGCAAGCCGTTCCTGGCAAAAATGGTCCGTAGGACTGCAATAGTTTTCTCCGTGGTGGTGGAGGACATTTTGATGACCTCAGGCCATTTCGAGTGCGCATCCACGGCTATTAAAAACATTAAGTCCATGAATGGACCAGCAAAATCAATATGCACCCATTGCCATGGAGATGAGGGCCACTCCCATGGGTGTAGAGGGGCATGTGGTGGTGCATTTTGGAACTTCTGGCATCCTGAGCAGCTCTTTGTCAGGTCCTCGATTTGCTGATCGATCCCCGGCCACCACACATAAGCCCTAGCAAGGCTTTTCATTTTCACCCCTCCCAGATGACCTTCATGAAGCTCATTGAGCACTCTCTCCCTTAACTTGGGTGGAATTACCACTCGAGATCCTCACATCAAGGTCCCCTGGCATACTGACAGCTGTTCTCTTCTGGATGAGAATGCTGGCAACAGTGAGTCGCCATGTGCTGGCCATCCCTTCACCGTCAAATCATATACCCGAGACAGTGTCGGGTCATTTCGGGTCTCCTTCTCTATACCAGCGTTAGTTACTGGCAAGCATTCAATTATAGTCGAATGAAATATTTCGACAGGATCCGCTGCTGGTGCTTCCTCCGCAGTAGGCAGTGGCAGGCGTGATAGCCCATCAGCGTTTCCATGCTGTTTCGTGCCCTTATACTCGATTTCATATTGGTGCGCCCCTAGAAAAAGGGACCATCTTTGTAGCCGTTGCGCAGTCATCACCGGAACGCCCTTCTTTGGATTAAAGATGGAGACAAGTGGTTGGTGGTCAGTCAGCAAGGTGAACTTCTGCCCGTGCAGATAGTGATTGAACTTTTTCACTCCCCACGCTAGGCTGAGGGCGTCCCTGTCAATCTGGGCGTAGTTACGCTCGGCTGAGGTTAGTGACCGAGGCGCAAAGGCTACTGGCCTCTCCGAGCCATCCGGGAAATTGTGCGACAGCACCGCTCCAATGCCATAGGGTGATGCATCACACGCCAACCGAATTGGTAGTGCTGGGTTGAAATGAGTCAACACCTCTTTTGATCTGATCAATGCTTTGCTCTTCTGGAAAGCTCGTTTACATTCGTCACTCCACTTCCATGGTACCCCCGTTTGCAGTAGGGTGTTCAGTGGGTGTAGTACTGTAGACAAATTCGGCAAGAACTTATGGTAGTAGTTCACCAGCCCGAGGAACGACCTCAGTTGTGACACATTTTCCGGTGCTGGAGCCTTGACTACTGCCTCAATCTTTTCAGGGGACTTATGTAACCCCTTTTTATCAATAACATGGCCACAATATGAGATCTGCTTCTGGAAAAACTCGCATTTGTGGCGATTAGCTCAGAGCCCATATTCCTTCAATCTAGTGAGCACCTGCTCCAGGTTGGCGAGGTGATCACTGTCATTTTCGCCCGTGACCAGGATGTCGTCCAAATAACACTGGATCCTTGGAATCCCTTGCAGGACTTGTTCCATTGCCCTTTGCCAAATAGCCGGAGCTGATGCTACCCCGAACACCAGCCAGTTGTATTGGTAGAGACCTTTATGAGTGTTGATCGTGAGGTACTGTTTCGAGGCTTCTTCTACCTCCATTTGCAGGTACGCCTGGGCCAGATCAATCTTAGTGAAGCGTTTCCCTCCAGATAGCGAGGTGAAAATATCTTCAATCCGCGGAAGCGGATATTGTACAGTGTGAAGGACTGGGTTCACTGTCACCTTAAAGTCCCCACAGATGCGAACCTTCTTTGGTTCCCCAGGCGTATTACTCAACGACCTCTTCATTACAGGAATGATGGGTGTAGCCCACTTGCTCCAGTCCACTTTGGACAGTACTCCTGAATGTTCCAAACCTTCCAGCTCTGCTTCGACGGCTGGGCGGATCGCATAAGGTACCGGTCTGGCCTTAAAAAACTTTGGGCTTGCATTTTCCTCTATTTTGATCGTCGCTTTTATGCCTTTTAGTGTTCCGAGTCCCTGCTGGATCACTTCTTGTGCGTCAGTTAGCATTTTTGACAGTCGTCCAGGTGTGACGTCGTCATCCTTTTTGGCATCTACAGTCAGTGCTTGTATGGAATGCCAATCTAGCTGTATCTTCCAGATCCATTCACGCCCTGGTAGTGGTGGTCCTCCATCTGGCAATACATATAGGTCCATTTTTGGTGTTTCCTTGCCGTTATATATAACGTTCACCCTTATTTTTCCTTTGGGGTAGACTTTTTGCCCCGTGTACTGTAATGTATGTACCTTTAAGGGGAGAACTACTTTTTACAGCTCCTGTATACTGTAGTACTGGCAGTGACCACACCTGTATATAAACCCTGAGTAGGGATCTGTGCAGTTAGTTCTAGAGTAACCCTCACCAATAAACACCTGTTGATTGTTCCCTGCAGTCTCTTGTCTAATTATTGAAGGACACAACATCAAGATACACAGATCTAACATTGGCAACGAGAAGATTCAAACCTACCTGCAACTCTGCATCACCTCCCAGTGATTCGCTCCTGGAGAAGAGTGGAAGAAGAAGGCTGAGTCCACAAGCACAGGCGTCGACCACAGGAAACCCCCCAGTCATCCAGCGGAGATTTGAGCATCGCAGGGGAGGCTGTCGAGAGCCGGGCTTGGTTCTCCAGTCACGGTGGTCCAGCGAAACGGGCTGGCAACAGGTACTGCGCAGACCCTTCCCGGACAGCGGCGGCTAGAGCCGACCGATGGCGCAGAAAAAGGCCGAGCAGCATCAATGGGGGAGAGAGAGAGGGTAGAGCGCACAGGGCGCAGCCGGTGTTCAGGACCGAGTGGCATCAACGGATGAGAGAGAGAGAGCAGAGCGCAGCCGGTGTTCAAGGGCCGAGCAGCGTCAGCGGGGAAGAAAGGAAAGCGTGGGAGACGCCATTTTGAGGCGCAGCGGGGAAGAAGGGAGAGCGCGGGAGACACCACTTTGAGCCAGTCTAACCACACCCAGGGATGCCGAAGAGTGGCAGTGTCACAGCGTTCGACAATGAAGTCAAAGATTGGACGACATATGTCGAACGCATAGAAGTGTACTGCAAGGCGAATTAAGTGCCAGATGACAGGAAAGCGCTGGTATTGTTGAATTCAATGGGTGCAAAAACGTATGGCTTACTGCGAAACCTAGTAACCCCAGAGAAGCCAGTGGAAAAGGATTTTGAAAACATAGTGTCAATCCTACAGGACCACTTAAACCCCACATCGCTGCTGATAGCAGAAAGATTTAAGTTTCACAAAAGGAACCAGCATAAAGATGAAAGTAATGCTGAGTAACTGCGCAAGCTATCGAAACACTGCCAGTTTGGAACGGGACTAGCAGATACTTTAAGGGACAAGTTTGTGTGTGGGCTTCAAAGTGAAGGAACCCAGAAACGGCTTCTATCAGAAAAGGATCTTACGCTGGACAAGGCTTTCAGCATGGCAGTATCACACGAAGCAGCAGCACGGGGCGCTGCAGAGATACAACGGAGACCGCAAGAATATGGCAAAAATGAAATGTCATACGGAACAGTGAAGTGCTATCGCTGCGGCAGAACAACACACGACCATAATGATTGCTGGTTCAAGGACAAAGTGTGCAGACAGTGTGGAAAAGTAGGACACATAGCAAGAGTCTGCAGGTCGGGAAAGAAAACCAGAAGCAAGAAATCTCCACAGGACAAGTACAAGAAGGCACATAAGGTGACGGGGAGTAGTTCAGATGAACAGATAAGTGATACAGACTCCGGAAGCAAGGAGCTGGGTTGTCTGAAACTACATAATGTGACCAAAACGGAGGATCACCAAACTATCTGGGTCACGCTCAAGATAGCAGGAGTCCAAGTGAAAATGGAATTGGACACAGGATCAGCACTCACAGTCATAAACCGAAGGGACTACAAGCGGCTGTATCTCTGCAGCGCCCCGTTTAAGTGGTCCTGTAGGATTGACACTATGTTTTCAAAATCCTTTTCTACTGGCTTCTCTGGGGTTACTAGTTTTCGTAGTAAGCCATACGTTTTTGCACCCATTGAATTCAACAATACCAGCACTTTCTTGTCATCTGGCACTTCATTCGCCTTGCAGTATACTTCTATGCATTCAACATGTGTCGTCCAATCTTCGACTTCATTGTCGAACGCTGTGATACTGCCACTCTTCGGCATTTTTGGGTGTGGTTAGACTGGCTTAAAATGGCATCTCCCGCGCTTTCCTTTCTTCCCCGCTGCGGCTTAAAATGGTGTCTCCCGCGCTTTCCTTTCTTCCCCGCTGCGACTTAAAATGGCGTCTCCCGCGCTGCTGCCAACGCTGCTCTTGGCGGTCCTCGTGGCAAATGGCGACGCCCTGTGGGTTTTGTGCACTGCTCCTGCGCTGCTGCCAATGCCGCTCTCTGCGGTCCTCGTGGCAGTGGCAGCACCTCGCGTTTTCCTGCATGCCTCTCTCCCCCGTTGACGCTGCTCGGCCCTTGAACACAAGCTGCGCTCTGCTCCCTCTCGTCTCTCTCCCCCGTTGACGCTGCTCGGCCCTTGAACACCGGCTTGTCTGAACAAGACTTCCCTGTTTTTATACTCCATCCCCCTTGTTGTGT
Source organism: Somniosus microcephalus (assembly GCF_052327205.1). Lineage (NCBI taxonomy): Eukaryota > Metazoa > Chordata > Chondrichthyes > Squaliformes > Somniosidae > Somniosus > Somniosus microcephalus. The sequence continues at coordinate 127,081,358 of NC_140994.1, forward strand.
CTGTGTATAATAAGACACAGACTGCAGGAGAAATGGTACAACAGGTGTTTACTGAATGAGGGTTATTCTAGAACTAACTGTACAGATCACAACTCACGGTTTATATACAGGTGTGGTCACTGCCGGTACTACAGTATACAGGAGCTGTAAAAAGTAGTTCTCTCCCTTAAAGGTACATACATTACACCCCTTGCAATAAAAGCCAAGATTCCATTGGCCTTCCTGATCACCTGCTGCACCTGCATACTAACTTTTTGTGTTTCATGCACCAGGACCCCCAGATCCCTTTGTACTGTAGCACTTTGCAGTTTCTCTCCATTTAGATAATAACTTGCTCTTTGATTTGTGTGAGTTTATGTGAGTGTTAGTGTGTGTGTGAGTGTGTGTGTGTGTGTGTGTGTGTGTGTGTGTGTGAGTGTGTGTGTGTGTGAGAGTGTGTGTGTGAGAGTGTGTGTGTGAGAATGAGTGTGTGAGTGTGTGAGAGTGTGTGTGAGAGTGTGTTTGTGAGTGTGAGAGTGTGTGTGTTACAGTGTGTGTGTGAGAGAGTGTGTGTGTAAGAGTGTGTGTGAGTGTGTGTGTGAGAGTGTGTGTGTGAGAGTCTGTGTGATTGTGTGTGTGTGTGTGTGAGAGGGTGTGTGTGTGAGAGTGTGTGTGTGAGTGTGAGAGTGTGTGTGAGTTTGTGTGTGTGTGTGTGTGTCTGTGTGAGAGCGTGTGTGTGTGATTGTGAGCGTGTGTATGCACGTGAGTGTGTGTGTGAGAGAGTGTGTGTGTCAATGTGTGAGAGAGTGTGTGTGTGTGATAGTGTGTACAAGAGTCTGTGTGTGTGTTTGTGAGTGTGTGTATGTGAGAGTGTGAGGGTGTGTGTGTCAGTGTGAGAGTGTGTGTGAGAGTGTGAGCGTGTGAGAGAGGGTGTGTGTGAGAGTATATCTGGGAGTGTGTGAGTGTTTGTGCGTGAAAGAGTGTGTGTGTGTGAGAAAGTGTGTGTGAGAGTGTGTGTGTGTGAGTGTGTGTGTGTGTGAGATTGTGTGTGTGAGTGTGTGTAATTGTGTGTGAGTGAGAGTGGGTGTGTGTGAATGTGTGTGTGAGAGAGAGAGAGTGTGTGAGTGTCTGTGTGTGTGAGTGTGTGTGTGTGTGTGAGAGTGTGAGTGTGTGTGTGTGTGAGAGTGTGTGAGAGTGTGAGAGTGTGTGAATGTGTGTGTGAATGTGGGTGTGAATGTGGGTGTGTGAAAGTGTGTGTTTGTGAGAGAGTGTGAGAATGTGTGTGTGTGAGTGAGTGTGTGTGTGTGAGAGTGTATGTGTGTTTGTGAGTTTGTGTGTGTGTGTGTGTGTGTGTGAGATTGTGTGTGTGAGACTGTGTGTGTGAGTGTGTGTGAGAATGTGTGTGAGAATATGTGTGAGTGTGTGTGAGTGAGAGTGTGTGTGTGAGTGTGTGTGTGTGTGAGAGAGTGTGCGTGTGAGTGTGTGTGAGAGTGTGTGTGTGTGAGTGTGTGAATATGTGTGTGAGACTGGGTGTGTGAGAGTGTGTGTGTGAGTGTTAGTGTGTGTGTGAGTGTGTGAGTGTGAGTGTGTGTGTGTGAGAGAGTGTGTGTGTGAGTGTTTGTGAGAGTCTGTGTGAGTGTGAATGAGTGAGTGTGTGTGTGAGCGTGTGTGTGAGAGGGTGTGTGAGTGTGTGTGAGAGTTTGTGTGTGAGAATGTGAGTGAGTGTGTGTGTGTGTGAGAGTGTGTGTGTGCGTGTGTGTGTATGAGAGTGTGTGTGAGAGTGTGTTAGAGTGTGTGTGTGGGAGTGTGTGTGTGTGAGAATGTGTGTGTGTGTGTGTGTGAGAGTGTGTGTGTGTGAGAATGTTTGTGAGAGTGTGTGTGAGTGTGTGTGTGTGAGTGCGTGTGTGAGA